>NW_028261382.1:72386292-72692126 GCF_051295495.1 Thamnophis sirtalis
CCTTGTGGAACGCATTAATTAGTGCGTCAGTTCCATGAAAGAATTGTCACGATTCTTTCACTTTATTTTGTTTCTGCAGCTCTCAAACATGCCACTTCAGGGCCGCTCACCCAGTCATAACGATGACGATGAAGTTGGAGAATACGATTACAACAATCCCAATGATACCTCCAATTTCTGTCCCGTGGCGCAAGTGAGTTCTGATCATCAGAAGCGTGCTCTGTGTTTGACTGTCATACTTTCTCCTCTGAAACGGGGGTCTGGAAGTTAGAAAAATTGGTTGCTGATAGCTGCAAGATTTGGGTAGGATAGCTAATGAAACAATGGAGAATTTTTATGCAAATACTCTTGTTCCCCCCCCCCCAAATAAGACTGGGTCTTATATTAATTTTTGCTCAAAAGACTCAGGGCTTATTATCTGGTTACGTCTTACTTTCGGGGGGAATACGGTAATGTGTCCATCTGGCTGTCAATCTTATTTTTGGGGTTGGGCTTATAATTAAGAGCATCCTGAGAAATCCCACTGAAGGCTTTCAAAAGCCAGAACTTTTCAAATGTTGCTAAATGTTGCTAAAATAATATCTAACATTTCTTGCACTATAGGTTCCCTTTCATACGGTTCATACGATAATGTCTACTGAGCCACGGTGGCTCAGTGGTTAGAGTGCAGTACTACAGGCTACTTTTGCTGACTGCTGGCTGCCAGCAGTTTGGCAGATTGAATCTTGCCAGGCTCATGGTTGACTCAGCCTTCCGTCCTTCTGAGGTGGGTCAAATGAGGACCCAGATATTTGGGGGCAAGAGGCTGACACTGTAAACTGCTTACAGAGGGCTGGAAAGCATTGGAAAGCAGTATATAAGTCTAAGTGCTATTGCCTGCCTTCCTTCCTTCCATCCCATGGTGGCGCAATGATTAGAATATCACAGGCTGACTGCCCACTGCCAGGAGTTTGATCCTGACCAGCTCAAGGATGACTCAGTCTTCCATCCTTTCCAAGGTGGGTAAAATGAGGACCCAGATTGTTGGGGGCAAGAGGCTGACTCTGTAAACTGCTTAGAGAGGACTGGAAAGTGGTATATAAGTCTAAGTGATATTGCATATATGCTAAGAGCACAGTAGGAAGTCCCTGACCAATGAAGAGTTGTCAATGGTAAAAAATATTGGCAGTAAAAAAATAATAATCTTGAAATCTCTTTTTAAAAAGTTCTCTCTTCCTGCTGTTGTAATTCTGCCAATTCTTCCTCCTTTGGGATGTACTCCTCAGTAAAGGTACTGTACTGGTAGTCCTCCGTTCATTTAGTGACCATTCAGAATTATGATTCTTAAAAAAAGTGACTTATGGCCGGTTTTCACACTTGTGACCATTGCAGTATCCCTTGTGATATAGAGTACGAATATGAATACTAAACAAAGGGAAGAACTAGAAGGAACGACAGGATGTGAAATAGTTAAAAAGGTCAAATACTTAGGAGTTTATATTTCAACCTCAAACGGGAAGTTATATAAGCACAATTATGAACCACTGTGGTATAGTATACAGAAATGAAAAAAATGGAGAAATTACAGTTATCTCTGATGGGAAGAATAGCAGCAGTGAAAATAAATATTTTACCAAAATTTTTATTTCTTTTTCAAACGTTACCAATACTTAAAAATGATGCAAATTTGTTAGAATGGCAGAAGGGTATTAATAAATTTGTATGGGTAGGTAAGAAGCCGAGAATAAAACTTAAAATAATGCAGGATGTGCGTGAAAGGGGAGGTTTGAAATTACCCAATTTAAAACTATATTATGATGCAATAGTTTTATCTATAATTAGTGATTGGATCAACTTAACAGATGATAGAATGCTCAATATTGAAGGGTATGATTTGGTATATGGTTGGCATGCTTATTTGCTATATAACAAAAAGGTGGATAAGAATTTTAAAAGTCATATTTTAAGGAATGCCTTACTACGGGTTTGGAAAAAATATCAATATAAACTAAATGATAAGTTATCTATGTGGGCTATCCCTAGACCAGTGTTTTTCAACCTTTTTTGTGCAAAGGCACACTTTTTTATGAAAAAAAATCACGAGGCACACCACCATTAGAAAATGTTAAAAAAAATTAACTCTGTGCCTATATTGACTATACATAAAGTAATTCTCCCACGGCACACCTTACACTATGTCACGGCACACTAGTGTGCCGCGGCACAGTGGTTGAAAAACACTGCCCTAGACATGCAATAGAAAATATGAACATAGTACAAAAACAGGATATAATTACTTATAGGAAGCTTCTTACTGTAGAAAGAGGTGTACCACAACTGAAATCTTTGGAGGTATTAAAAAAGGAAAAGGTAATTCAAACATGGTTTCAATACGGGCAGTTACAGGCCAGATGGAAAATAGATCAAAAACTGGCTTTATGCAAGTCGAGGATAATTTACTTAAATTAGAGACCAAAGTTCAATGCATATGAAAAGATTATATAATGTAATAATAGAAATTGACTCTGAAGCAGAACTAGTTAAAGACTGTATGATTAAATGGGCTCAAAATGTTGAAGAACCAATAATGTTGGATACATGGGAGAAGATATGGGTGAGAAATGTAAAATTTACACAGGCCCAAAACCTGAGAGAAAATTTTTATAAGATGTTTTACAGATAGCATCTAGATCCCAAAAAAATGGCTTCTATGTATTTGAATTTACAACCTAAATGCTGGAGATGTGATTGTATGGACGCTACATATTTTCATATATGGTGGACTTACAAAAAGGTTAAGGCATTCTGGATAAAAATATGGTGGATTATGCAAAATGTTCTCAAAAAAAGGATAAAGTTTACCCCCCAGCTATTTTTGTTAGGTATAATTACTGACTGTACAGCAGTAGAGATTAACTTGATTTTGCACTTGATAACTGCAGCTAGATTGTTGGTGGCGCAATACTGGAAGAAGGAAGATTTGCCTACTATCCAAGAATGGACATTGAAAGTCAAAAACTTAGCAGAGATAGCTAAAATATCTGCATATCTTAAGGACTATTCAAACGAGAGATATAAACGAGACTGGAAAAAATGGATTGACTATATTCAAAATAAATATGGGTCTAGGAAATTTCAGATAGCTTACGATTAAGATCAGAAATGATACAAATTGTTTATAGTTAGCTTAGCAAGGAGGAGCTAAGCTCAATTCAAAGACATTATTAATTTTCTACTTTCTCTTTAAGTATATTTTAAACTTTTTGTTAAAGATTTATATCTTGTATTGGTTCTGGGAAGTCAGGGGGGAGGGTGGGGGGAGGGGGGGAGGGAGTGGAGTTTACTAAGTTGGAAGAGGGATGTTGGATTTTAAGGTATTATGATTGTACATGTATACTGCTATTTTTTCTTTTTTATGTATATTGAAATGGAATTATAAATACCACAACACAAAAGGGAGTTTGCTCAGAAGCTGAAATACACCAAGTGAATTAGAGGAAGAGTGGGAAGCAGAGGAGAGAAGAAAGATAGGAAGAGAGGGACAGGAGAGAGGATGAGGGGGGAAGATGAGGTCTATAAGGAGGAGTGGTAAGGGGAGAGAGGAGAAGGAGAAAGGAAGGGGAAGTAAAGTAGAAAATGATGGAGGGAAGAAGGGATGTAGAAAGGGGGAGGAGAGGGGGAAGAAAGTGTCGGATAAGGTATAAATATGGTGTATGGAGAGCAGAAGAGCCAACAACTGTTTTTTTTCCTCCCTTTGGTAGTTGATGGTAAGATGAATTGATGTAATTACTTAATAATACAACATGATATTGACTATGTAATAGTATACATGTGATTATATGCTATGAAAATGGAAAATAAAAATTTTCTATGCAAAAAAAAAAAAATATGGGCCTGAGCCCCTTGAGAGTCTAGGACTCCCTGAAGGACCCTCCTGCCAAAGGCTGCTTCCGCGGAGGCGAAAGCATCTAAACGGTAATGCCTGATGAAAGGTGAGGGAGAATACCAGGCGGCAGCCCTGCAAATCTCTATGGGAGCCTGCGTGGCCCAGGCCGCCGATGTGGCCGCACTTCTGGTGGAGTGCGCTGTGATGCCCTCTGGGACCTGAAGTCCCTGTGCCTCGTAGGCCTGTGAGATGGCCGCTCTGATCCACCTGCTAATGGTGGCTGGGGAAACCTTGGCTCCCCGGGTGGACGACTGAAAGGACACAAAGAGGACCTCTGAATGTCTAAAGGGCGCTATGCACTTCAGATAGATGCGCAGGGCTCTTCTGACATCCAATCGGTGTCATGATCTTTCCGTATCCCTGGAGGGCTGCGGACAGAAGTCCGGCAGAACTATCTCTAAAACCCTGTGGAAGGGAGAATTGACCTTGGACATGAACGCAGAGTCCAGTCTGAGGATGACCCGGTTCTCCAGGAAGGTGCAGAGGTCTGGTCTGCTGGAAAGAGCGTTGAGCTCAGATACTCTCCTGGCAGAGGTGATGGCAACCAGGAAGACGACTTTAATAGTCAGTAATTGTAGGGAAACCTCCCTCAAGGGTTCGAACGGTGCCTCCGTCGAACGGTGCCTGGAGGACCGTGGGTAAGTCCAAGGTAGGGAATCGATGGACCACTGGGGGTTTCTGATTCACCGCTCCCTTAAGGAAGCACCTTAGAACCGGAAGTTGGGACAAAGGGGGGGGGGAATCCAACACACACACACACACAGACCTTGGAGAGGGCAGAGACTTGTCTCCTAAGGGTGCTGAGGGCTAGGCCTTTCTCTAGACCTTGCAGAAAATCCAGGACCTGGGGTACAGAGGCCAAAGCTGGGATGATGTCCCTTGCTTGGCACCAGTCCGCGAAAGCGACCCAGGAGGCGTTGTAGATGCGAGTGGTGAACTGCCTCCTGGACGCTTCGACAATCTTAATGACCTTCGTGGAAAATTGTGCCCCTCTCAGCTGTTCTCACTCAATCGCCAGGCGGTCAGATGGAGCCACTCCGGATCTGGATGGTCCAGGGACCCCTGGTGAAGAGACACCTCCCCTGGGGGGGATCCTCCAGTAAGGAGCTGAGGACAGCTCCACCAAGTCTGCTAGCCAGGGGCGGCGTGGCCAGAAGGGAGCCACTAGGATCATCTCTGCTCTCTTTGACACCACCCTCCTCAGAACCCCGGGAATGAGGGGAAGGGGGGGGGAAAGGCATAGAGTAGACCTGGTGGCCATCTGCAGCGAAGGGCGTCCGTGTCCATGGCTCCTCTGGACGGGAACCTCGATATGAAGCTCGGCAGCTGGGCGTTTGCTGGGGTTGTGAAGAGATCACCATCGGTCGCCCGAACCTCTCGCAGATCTGCAGGAAGACGCTGGAGTGGAGCTGCCACTCTCCGTTGTCGACTGTCTCCCTGCTGAGCCAATCTGCTTGCTGGTTCTGTGTCCTGGAGATGTGTTCCGCTTTGATGGACTGGAGATGCCTCTCTGCCCAGTTCCCCAATTGGAGGGCCTCGTCGCAAAGGGCCTTGGAATGGGTGCCCCCTTGTCTGTTCACGTGGGTCTTGGCTGCCACATTGTCCGTCAGGACCAGGACATGGTGTCCGGTCACAGTGGTCTTGAAGTGACATAGAGCCAGATGGATGGCCCTGAGCTCCAACCAGTTTATGTTGTTGCGCAAGTCTGTTGGAGTCCAGCGGCCCTGGGCAATCTGAGCCTCCAGGTGTGCTCCCCAGCCGAACAGGCTTGCGTCCGTTGTGAGTACCTTCCTTGCTGGTTCCTTGAAGAGGGATCCTTTGTCTAATGCAGGGGTCAGCCACCAACGGAGCGAGAGTAGCACCTGGGATGACACTCGAACCTTGAAGCTGGCGTCGCTCGTCCCGGCTCTCTGGTATGGAAGCAAGAACCACTGAAGCTCCCTGGCGTGTAGGTGGGCCCAAGGCACGATCCCTATACAAGAAATGAATTTCCCAAGGAGCCAGGAAAGAAGAACTACAGGGATAGAGGGTAATTTGCGAATATCATGGATGAGCTGCACAATGCTGTCCTTTCGGTCCTGGGAAAGGAAAACCTCCCCCGACACCAAATCTATAATGGATCCTAGGTGCTGGAGACTGGTAGATGGGACCAGTTGGCTCTTCTCTAGGTTGATAGAGAATCCCAGGGACCTGAGAGTGTCGATGGTGAGCCCCAGGTCCTGCCTGGCAGTGTCTGGGGACCTGGCTAGGACGAGGATGTCATCTAGGTAACAGAAAAGTCTGACTGGAAAGGATCGCAGGTGACCCGCGGCCACAACCAGCATCTTGGTAAACGTCCTGGGGGCTGAAGCCAGCCCAAAGGGAAGGGCTCTATATTCAAAATGCTTGCCCTCGTGGGAAAATCTGAGGAACCTACGATGTTCCAGGGCGATTCTGATGTGAAGATAGGTCTCCGTGAGGTCGATGGAGGCCAAGAAGTTGCCCTGTTGGATGCCCTCTAAGATGGATTTCAGGGAGGCCATCTTGAACCTACAGTAGACCACCCTGGAATTGAGCAGTTTAAGATCCAGGATGGCTCTCCACCCCCCCCCCCCCTGAACTCTTGGGGACCAGAAACAGGTTCGAGCAGAATCCGGAACCCTTCTCCCCCTCTGGAATCCTCTCAATGGCCTTGATATCTAACAGGTGTTTGATGACCTTTGCCTTAAGGGCCTGTTTGGTTGGCTCTGTGGAGGAGGCAAAGGTACGGAACCTATTTGCGAGTTGCGAGCGGAACTCCAGCTGTAACCCGAGTTAACAGTCTGGAGGACCCACTCGTCCGAAATGACGCGCTCCCAGGCATCTGCAAAAAGGGCGAGGCGACCGCCGATGGGGTGATCCGCGAATGGATCACTTGAACCTGTGGAATGGGCGGCCTCCTCCTCCTCAAAAGGGCTGCTTGCTCTGCTGCTGGCCCCTGAACCTGTCTCTAGGAAACTGCCTATCCCCCTGTTGATGGAACCTGGGGGTCTGGTACCTCTGGTTCTGGAAGTCCAATTCAGGGGGCTGGTAAGATGTTCTCCTGGGGAACGGAGCATGCCGGTGATCTGACTGTAACCGGGAAGATCGTCTGCTTATTCTTGTCCTCCACCAGGATAGGATCCAGCAAAGCACCGAAAAGCTTGTCCCCGGCATAGTTTGCTCCTGCCACTTAGCTTGGGACTCTGCCTGCCAGTGGTGCAACCACAGCAGGCGCCTGGATGCTACAGAGGATGACAAGGCTCGAGAAGCATTCTTAACTGCATCCAAGGTGGCGTCTGCCAAGAACTGCGTGGCTGCCAGGACCTTAGAGATGTCCTGCAGCAGTCGTACCTCCGTGGCCTGGGTCCTGTCTCTCAGCTGTTCCAGCCACAGCACTGTAGACCTATTGAAAAAGGATGCAGAAGCGGCTGCCCTAATGGCCCAGGTTATTGCTTGGAAGGACTTACGCAAAATGATGTCTCCCTTCTTATCCTCTGCTTTAAGGCAGTTAAGGTAGTCTCCAGTGACCACGGCTGAAGCTGAAGCTAGGGCGGCGACCGGGGTGTCCACCTCGGGAACCTGAAGAGCTCGGGCAAAGGTAGAATTGAGATTATAGAACCTCCGCTCATTGCCCCCCGGGTTGGTAAAAGATCCTGGCTTAACCGACTGGGATTTAAGCACCTCCAGGAACATCTCTGGAGTGGGGATCTCCTCCTTCTCCACTGGTGGTCTATAGAAGGATCCCTTCTTGTTACCCCCACTAGTGCTAGGCATGGTAGTCGCAGCCTGGGATCTGGAGGTGTATCCAGGTCTACTGTGGCCCTGGCATTGCGAAGCAAGGAGCTAAATAAGGAGGGGGGGAAAAGGCCAGTGATGTTGGGGGCCTCCGGTGCCTGGGCATCCTCATCCTCAGAAAACCCCACCTCCTTTAGCTCACCCTCCTCTAATTCCGAGGCCTCACTGGCAGTGGAGGGGGAGGGGGATCTGGGCCCTCTGGTAGCAGAGGCCCTGGAGAGCTCCTGGTGACCCCTGGGCTGGTCCCGGGAAGACCCACTCCTGGAGCTCTGGGGCTGGTGCTTCATCCCAGAAGCAATCCCCTGGGCTATGGCCCTGGCTAACACCTCCTGGAAGCTTGCAAGAAGCTCAGGCAGGGAAGGCTGTAGCTCTGGGGGCTGTAGATAATCCCTGGGTTCAGGGGATTGTGGTGCCAACTGATGCCTGGCTGGACTGGCTGCCCTGTGCCCAAAGGGGTCGTTCCTCGCCTCAGATGGGTGTGCAGGTGAGAGGGGGGGCGATAGGGAGCTGTGCCCTCTGCCTGAGCCCCTAGGGGAACCTGGGGATACCACACGGGTCTCTACCAGGGCCAGAAGCCTGCGGGGGAAGTGAGATCTGGAAGGGGAAGGGCTGATGGTGGCCCTGAACCTTCTAGCGGAGGCCCTGGTTAGCCAAACCTCCTTTTCAGAAGTTCCCTTCCTGTGGGGCTTGGGGGTGCCTCTCTTGGCGGGGGACCTCCCACAGCAGCTTTTTTCCCGTTTACGCCGCCATCCGGTCACTAGGGAATCGCGCTGGAACGTGGCGAGGCTTGCCTGCCAGCAGCACTGAGCATGGGTGGAGAGAGGAGCCGATCCAAGGTAATTCAAAAAAAGAAAACTGTAAAAATCCTAAAGGCTTGAGAAAAAACCTAGAAGCTGGGAAGGAAAAACCTAGAAGTCTACGAAGTGAGGGAGAGTCAGGTAAAACACTCCTTCTGGGCTGGAGACTGAGGTTACTCTGGGAGGTCAGAAGGAGGATTAGAGGTGTGGCCTCAAGATTTACCTCAGTCTCCAGGGCAAAAGGGCCATGTATGACTCCTCCCATGCCTCACTTCGGAAACAATACACACATACACATAAACACACAATCACACACACACACACAAATACATACATACACAACTCTTGCTTAGCAACGGAAATTTTGAGCTCAATTGTCATAAATCAAGGACTACCTGCATCATCATCATCATCATCATCATCATCATCATCATCATCATTATTATACAATTGTATCACAGCGGCCAGTTGTTTCACCGGATTTGGCTTTGGTTACTAGTCGGGCCCCACCCAGGGGCCTAGGATGTTGTAACGTATTTTCGTAATATGTGTGCAGATCCAAGCAGTGCGGCTTTTTGCATTTGACTGATGGTGATTTTGTCAATTTTTAACTGTTTTAAATGTAATTCCAGTGCTTTTGGAATAGCACCCAGTGTGCCAATTACCACTGGAATTACCACTGCTGGTTTGTGCCATAGTCGTTGAATTTCAATTTTTAAGTCCTGGTATTTTGCGATTTTTTTCATGTTCCTTCTCAGCGACCCTGCTATCACCTGGTATTGCAATGTCTATGATTGTGACCTTATTTTTCTCAACCAGTGTGATGTCTGGTGTATTATGCGCCAGTATTTTGTCGGTTTGTATACGGAAATCCCACAAGATCTTGACCATCTGATTTTCGGTGACTTTTTCAGGCTGATGTTCCCACCAGTTTGTTGCTGTTTTAATATTATAATTTTTGCACAAATTCCAATGGATCATTTGTGCTACTGAATTGTGCCGCAATTTATAATCAGTCTGTGCGATTTTTTTACAGCAGCTGAGTATGTGATCAACAGTTTCATCAGCTTCTTTGCAAAGTCTGCATTTGGCATCATCAGAGGATTTTTCGATTTTGGCCTTAATGGCATTTGTGCGGATAGCTTGTTCTTGCGCAGCCAGGATTAGTGACTCTGTTTCCTTCTTTAATGTACCTGTTTTTAACCATAACCAAGTTTGTTCATTGTCCACTTTATCTTTTATTTTTTCCAGAAATTGACCATGCAGTGCTTTGTTCTGCCAACTCTCCATTCTTGATTTTATCACATCTTTTCTGTATTCTTGTTTTGTCTGTTGGGCCTTCAGTAGATTTTTGTTCTTTACTTCGATTAATAGATGTTCTTGACTTTCTTTTAAATAATCAGCCAGTGCATGTTTTTCCTCTTCAACTGTTTGCTTCACTTGTAATAATCCTCTGCCACCTGATTTTCGGGGCAGATATAGTCTATCAGTATCACCACGTGGATGTAAACTGTAGTGCATTGTCATTAGTTTCCTGGTTTTTCGGTCCAAAAGGTCCAAATCAGCTTGTGTCCAGTTAACTATGCCAGCTGTGTATCTTATAACTGGTATTGCCCAGGTATTTATGGCCTTGATTGTATTTCCACCATTCAATTTAGATTTCAAAATTTTCCTAACTCTGTTGGTGTACTCTCGCCTGACAATAGTTTTTACTTCTCCATGCTTGATGTTATCCAACTGCAGAATGCCTAAGTATTTGTAGGCTTCATTTTCTTTGCATTTAATTAGTTGGCCATTGGGCATTTCAATTCCCTCAGATGCAGTGATTTTGCCCCTTTTTATGGATACAGTGGCGCATTTTTCCATGCCAAACTGCATTGAAATATCGGTGCTGAATACTCGGACTGTGTTTGTCAATGATTGGATTTCTATTTCTGACTTTCCATAGAGTTTCAAATCATCCATATATAGTAAATGCGAACTTTTTTCAGCTTTTTTGGCTGCTTGGTAGCCTAATTTCATTTTTTTTAAGATTACTGATAGTGGGATCATTGCGATGATGAAGAGAAGAGGTGAAAGTGAATCACCCTGGAAAATTCCTCGCTTGATATTAACCATTCCGTAGCTCTCATTCCCTACTGCCAACTCAGTTCTCCATTGTTTCATTGCCTTTTCAGTAAAGGATGTAATATTTTTGCTAATGCCAGTTGTTTCTAAGCATTTTATGATCCAACTATGTGGCAGTGAGTCAAATGCCTTTTTGTAATCAATCCAGACCATATTCAAGTTCGTTTTTCTGTTCTTACAATTTTCTAATATCATTTTATCAATTAGAAGCTGATCTTTTGTGCCCCTGCTCCTTCTTTTGTTGCCTTTTTGCTCTACTGGCAAGATGTTGTTTGTTTCCAAATAATCCATCATGTTATCTGCAATAATGCCTGTGAGTAATTTGAAGGTTGTTGGCAAGCATGTTATTGGTCTATAGTTTTCAGGTGTTGTTCCTTTAGTTGGATCTTTCTGAATCAAGTATGTTTTTCCAGTTGTCAACCATTCATCAATTTGGCCCTTTTGTAAAATTTCATTCAGTTGCATGGCCAATATTGCATGTAAACTGGTCAGATATTTGAGCCAAAAACCATGTAATTGGTCCTTTCCAGATGATGTCCAATTCTTTACCTTTTTAACTCGATTTTTGATCATCTCAGTTGTTATTTCTAATACTTGCATTTGTTTGTTGCCAATGCTTTTCTCAAAGTCATGTATCCACTTTGCTTCCTTGTTGTAGTCCTTTGCATTTTCCCACAATTCTTTCCAGAATTCAACTGTGGCCTGCTTTTCTGGTTTTTCACTTTTGGTGTCACGATTCACATTAAGACTTTGATAAAAACAACGTTGGTCTGATCGAAATTGCTGATTTTGTTTATATTGGATGATTCGTGCCTCATATCTTTCAATTTTTCTAGCTGTTGCTGTTATCTGCTGTTTTACAATCTCTACAGCTTCATTGATGTTTCTTGTATCCAATCTATATCTTCTGATTAGCCGATCTATGATTTTGTTGTTTTTAAGCCGTTGCTCATGCATGTTCTTTAAGTTACTAGCATCTGCCCTTAATTTTTTGATTTTTTGTTCTAAACGGATTTTCCACTTTGGCTTTGATGCTTTTTCTGTTGTGTGACTAGGTATTTTGATTTTAATGCCTAGTTCATTAGTGACTATTACAGCTGCGCTGTACATTAACTGGTTTGTTTCCAAGATGGATCCCGGTTCAATTGTTGAAAACACTGCATTAACCATTTTCATGATAGGGGCCAAAATTTTCTTAGGCACAGTTTTTAGTGATGGTAAACGTTGCCTTTCCTCATTAAGCAGAAAATGCTCCATGATCTTATCCTTCAATTCTTTTTGTTTTTGAGTTAGTTCATCAGTTGGTTCAATGATAACTGGTTCTAGTGATGGTGATGTTATTTCCTCCCCGAGAGCTTCTTCTGGGAGTTCTACTATAGTGTCTTTAGTTGTGTCTTGAATATCAGTTATTTCCGCTTGTGATATTGTTTTTTGGGTTTTGCAATTTGCCTGAATCTCCTCATGTTCAACTTCACTAAACACTTTATTCTGTATAATAAATCGCCTTTGATCTGCTAGTCGTTGTTCACTAACATTTGAATCTGGATATTGTTGTTTCCATAATTCATACATTCGCTTTAAATATCCTCTTTTTTCTGGCTCTGAGTTGTAGTAACAGGCCATTATGGCACGGTTTTCATCTGCACTATATTTTTGTCGTTTTGTTGGCTGGTCCACTTGTAGCCCACTTGTCGACGGATGTCCAGGGACCCCAACATCCGCCGCGGCCCTTGTTAACCCGCGCGACGACCGATGCGGTATGGAATTCTTATTCGTTTTTTTCACCATATTGTATGGGTTGGCGGGGGTTTTTTTTACGGGACCAGATGCCAACCTGATCCCAACCTTCCTCCTTTCTCATCCGGGCTTGGGACCGGCAACGGCGGAGTTGTTGTTGTTGTTGTTGTTGTTGTTGTTGTTGTTGTTGTTATTATTATTATTATTATTATTATTATTATTATTATTATTATACAATTGTATCACAGCGGCCAGTTGTTTCGCTGGATTTGGCATTGGTTACTAGTCGGGCCCCACCCAGGGGCCTAGGACGTCGTAACGTATTTTCGTAATATACGTGCAGATCCAAGCAGTGCAGCTTTTTGCATTTGACTGATGGTGATTTTGTCAATTTTTAACTGTTTTAAATGTAATTCCAGTGCTTTTGGAATAGCACCCAGTGTGCCAATTACCACTGGAATTACCACTGCTGGTTTGTGCCATAGTCGTTGAATTTCGATTTTTAAGTCCTGGTATCTTGCGATTTTTTCATGTTCCTTCTCGGCGACCCTGCTATCACCTGGTATTGCGATGTCTATGATTGTGACCTTATTTTTCTCAACCAGTGTGATGTCTGGTGTATTATGCGCCAGTATTTTGTCGGTTTGTATACGGAAATCCCACAAGATCTTGACCATCTGATTTTCGGTGACTTTTTCAGGCTGATGTTCCCACCAGTTTGTTGCTGTTTTAATATTATAATTTTTGCACAAATTCCAATGGATCATTTGTGCTACTGAATTGTGCCGCAATTTATAATCAGTCTGCGCGATTTTTTTACAGCAGCTGAGTATGTGATCAACAGTTTCGTCAGCTTCTTTGCAAAGTCTGCATTTGGCATCATCAGAGGATTTTTCGATTTTGGCCTTAATGGCATTTGTGCGGATAGCTTGTTCTTGCGCAGCCAGGATTAGTGACTCTGTTTCTTTCTTTAATGTACCTGTTTTTAACCATAACCAAGTTTGTTCACTGTCCACTTTATCTTTTATTTTTTCCAGAAATTGACCATGCAGTGCTTTGTTCTGCCAACTCTCCATTCTTGATTTTATCACATCTTTTCTGTATTCTTGTTTTGTCTGTTGGGCCTTCAGTAGATTTTTGTTCTTTTTTATTATTATTATTATTATTATTATTATTATTATTATTATTATAGAACTCTCTGACTGAGAGAGTTGAGACTTAAGACTTGACCCCTCTCCTGTTGATTTTTTCCCTCTCTTCTTTCTATTCAGGACGCCGACAGCGATGATGATGACGACAATGGGCCTGTGAACTTCATAGGTCAGGGAGGGATGTTTGAAATGACAGCCTACCCTACGGGTGGAGATGACCACGATGGAGAACTTGGTGATGGAAAGGCCAGAGGATTCAACATCTCCACCTATGGTGAAGCCAACATGGTAGCTGAGCCTCAAAAGGCAAGTATGAGTTTGGAACGCACAGTCCCAAAACAGGGTCTCCCCCAATTCCCAATTAGCATCTGAATGTGCCGGGTTGGGAAATTATGATATACAATACAACTTGGCGATGGGTGGAAGATCTACCTGTGACTTACCCATCATGCAGGTAAGGGTAAGCTGCAAAAGTAGTTAGAATGTAGTATTGCAGGCAAACTGCACACAGACAGGAATTTGATTCTGATGGGGTTGAAGGTTGACTCGGCCTTCCATCCTTCCGAGGTCAGTAAAATGTGGACCTAGATTGTTAGGGTAAAAGGCTGACTCTATAAAACCACTATGAAGTTGTTTCCTCTTGCTATTTTCCTTCCTTCCTTCTTTCTCTCTTTCTCTCCCTTTCTCCTTCTTGGTGCCGCAATGGCTAGAAGGCCAGTATTGTAGGCTAACTCTGCCCACTGCCAGGAGTTTGATTCTGTCTAGCTCAAGGTTGATTCAGCCTCCCATTCCAACAGTTAACAGGACACAGATAAACCTCCAAGTGCTTCAAGGACCCTCTAAAAGGATGCAAATGACCAGCTCCCTGCAAGGAGTATAAATCCTTCTATTCCCCACCATCCTGTGAGAACTGAAGAAGTTTCTTGGATGAGAAGTGAAACATCTTCAAAAGAAAAAATCAAGATAGTCCAGTTGCCTCCTGAAAAAAGCACCTTTGGGACAACCAGGACCTGGATGACTGAGAATCTATAGAGGGCAATCATATATCTCTATTTGTATTTTAAGTTAGTGAAAGATATGGCTTATATTTCCCTCTCTTCATAACTGGAAAGGATGTCTCCTGAAATTCCATGCTTTTCGTATTTCAGGCAGGCTGAGATGGGCTTGCTTTTTGTGATAAACTAGCTCGAAACTTAGTTCTAGATTAGTTTTCTCATTTTGTGTGCTTTTTCCTCTAGAAAGAAGATGTATTTATTTTAAGTAAGGATCGCAAGTACAGAATAGCAGTACTTTGAAAGGAGGGTTGCAGGTTTGTCTTTGGGTTATATTGGTCTTCTAACTGCCTAATTTTGGATTCCAGGTGAACAAAATAGACATTCAATATGCAAAAACTGCCAAAAAGATGGACATGAAGAGGCTCAAGCACAGCATGTGGCAGCTCTTGACAGAGGTCCCAAAGAATCAGGCCGAGGAAGAGGTACACGTAAGGAAATCTGGGGTTGTTTGTTTGTTTGTTAGTTTGTTTGTTTGTTTGTTTTTGTCCTTATTTTCTCCTTTGGTATCTTAGTCGACTTTCTCAGAAACTCTCCTTAAGGCAATAACCACACACTTTTAATCAACGCTTTGCAAAAAAAAAAAAAAAGACCTGCAAAATTTTGTTTTCTTGGAAAAGGGCAGCCTGAGAACAAGTTTGCTTCTCCACACTTCAGTAGACAGTATTAAAAGATTGGTGATTATCAGGAGGATATATGTTCAAAACAGGGACCTGCAGTCAGGGGAGGCAGGGCCTCACCACTGTCATCATGTAAAGAAAAGAAAAATTAAAAGGAAAAAGGCTGAGGTAGTTGCTGCCAGAGTCACAGTGGATGACTCTGCTTAGTGCTTAACTGCAGGAGGAGGCGAGAGAACCACGTGCCTCCTTTAGTCTATCTTTAGGATCACTTGTGCAGAGTTAAGCAAGGGTTAAAAGGTGAAAAATTCCTTATGCAAAGGAGGCACGTGGTTCTCTTGCCTCCGTCTGCAGAGGGCACTTTTTTTAAACAGTTAAGCAGAGTCATCCATTGGGGATTCTGGCAGCAGCTAACCCAGCCTGACCTTGCCTTTTTCTTTTTACATTTTTTACATTTTCATCATGGCAGACAAGAGGAGAGTTGAAATCCTCTGTGACACAGCTGGAAAAGGTATGTGGGTCAGAGGGAGGGGAGAGGAATTCAAAATTATTGTAATTTGTAAGTAATTGTAATTTGTATTATAAATAATTTGTGTTTGTGTGTGTGTGTGTTTTACCCACTTCTGCTGGCGCGCGGGCTGGCACTTTTTTTATTTTTTAAATCCATGCTGCCGCGCCTCACCATAGAGCGGAACACGTCCCGCTGTATGGCCGGCGGCGGCATGAACTTTAAAGTGCTGGCGCACCTTTCCACCATAGAGCGGGACATGTCCTGCTGTATGGCGGACAGGCGCGCCGGCACTTTAAAGTGCATGCCGCCTTTCCGCCATAGAGCGGGACGTTCCCGCTGTATGGTGGACAGGCGCATTGGCACTTTAAAGTGCATGCCGCCGTGCCGGCCATACAGCGTGATGTGTCCCGCTCTATGGTGGACAGGCACACTGGCATTTTAAAGTGTATGCCACCACCGGCCATACAGCGTGACATGTTCCGCTCTATGGTGGACAGGCGCGCCGGCATTTTAAACTGCATGCCGCCACGCCGGCCATACAGTGGGACATGTCGGGGCTTCGGGGGCGGCTGGTGCTGGCAGGCATAAGATGCTTGCCCACTTGCCTCACCGGCCCTGAACCTCACCGCACGTCACTGGTTCAAAATAATATGAAAGATGTTTATTGAAATGAAATTACTAACACCATCAACATTAAATGGAGCAAGCTCAGAAGTTGAAATACACCATGTTAGCGAGATGAAGAGAGTTGAAGAGAGAAGGGAGACAAGAGGAGGAAGAGAGGGGTTAGGAGAGAGGGAGAGAGGAAAGAGAAAGAGAGAAAGATGGAGTGGAAAGAGAAGAGAGGAGAAAGAGAGGAAGGGGAAGTAGAGAAGAGAAGGATGATAGAGGGAAGAGAGGAGGTAGGGAGGAGGAGAGAGTGAGAAGAAAGTGATGGATAGGATAAAAATATGGAGAGCAGGAGAGCCAATGATAGTTTTTGGGGCTTGATGGTAAGACGAATTGACATAATATTGAATAATACAAAATAGTGTTGGTTATGTAATGATATACATGTGGTTATTTGTATGAAAATGAAAATAAAGATTGGTTATTATCATACCTGAAATACTGCACACCTGGCATATTCAACCAATTTTGTCACCATACTACAAAAAAGATGTTCAGACTTTGGAAAAAGTTCAGAGAAGAGCGACTAAGATGATTAAAGGCCTGGAGGCTAAAACCATATGAAGAACAGCTGCAGGATTTGGATTTGGCTAGTCTGAAGAAAGGAAGAAATAGGAGTGACATGACAGCAGTATTTCTCTATATGAGGGGCTGCCACAAAGAAGAGCGGGGTCAATTTATTCTCCAAGGCACCTGAGGGCAGGACAAGAAGCAATGGCTGGAAACTAATCAAGGAGAGAAGCAACCTGGAATTAAGGAGAAACTTATTAACAGTGAGGGCAATTAATCAGGGGAACAGCTTGCCACCAGAAGTTGTAAATACTCAATCACTGGATCTTGTTAAGTGAATCCATTGACTTTGCTTCTCCAAAGGTCCCAAGAGGTGATCCTATGAGCCCCGGACACTACAATCATCATAAATATGAGTCAGTTGCCAAGTGTCTGGATTTTGATGACGCGATCTGGAGATACTGGAAAGGTGGTGTGAAAAACGGTCACATTTTTCAGTGCCTTTGTAACCTTAAACGGTCACTGAATGAACTGTTGTAAGTCAGGAACTATCTGTAAAGAATAACAGAAGGGATCTGATAGGTCATCCAGTCCAACCCCCCTCAGCCCAAACAGGAGACCCTGCACCATTTCTGACAGATGGCAATCCAGTCTCTTCTTGAAAGCTTCCAGGGATGAAGCTCCCACAACTTCTGAAGGCAACTTCTGTTCCATCAGTTGATTGTTCTCACTGTCAGAAAATTCCTCCTTATTTCCAGATTGAATCTCTCCTGGATCAGTTTCCATCCATTGTTCTTTTCTGGCCTTCAAAGGTGCTTTGGAGAATAGTCTGACCCCCCTCCCTCCTCTCTGTGGCAGCCCCTCAAATATTGGAAGATGCTATCCTGTCTCCCCTGGTTCTTCCCTAGACTAGCCATTGACATGATCAAAACACAGCAAGTCCTGCCTAGAAGAGGTCTGACTGCTTTTATTTCAATGTTCCTTCCGCAGAGTGAAGGAACAGAGAAAAAGGTCAACTCTTCATCCGTCCCGAAGGTCTTCAGTAGCATCACCAAGGACCTACTTCAAAGGTATTTTCCAGGCGGAATGGGACAATTTTATACAATTCTATTTTAATTATTTAAAATTAGCTGATAACCTGGTGTTGCCCAGGTATTTATTTATAGGGGGGAAATGTCAGGACCAAATGTAATTTCTAATGTTGGATTTTCCCCCTTACCAGAGGGAGCCTCCCTTGTAGAGTACTGTGAAGCTGTTACCATGGCAACTCCACTGCACTGAACAATAGAAACCATTTTACGGCAGTATGGTAGAAGCCATTTTAAGGCACAACAGCCTGTATCTTAACAGAGGAGTGTTAGGGGGGTCTTACCCCCATAGTATTTGTTTCCAGAGAGTAAGTCATCTGTGTACCAAGTTTGGTTGAAATTGCTCGAGGCATTCCAGAGTTCTGCCTGGAGCACGCGCGCACACGCACACACACACACACACGCAGTTTTATATAAATAGATAAATAAATGATTTCAATGTTTGCCATTCATATTGCCTTCTGTCCCTCCTTTTGCATTCTTTCTTCAATATGATTCTGTTCCACTATTTCTTTGATATTATTGTAATTCTTGTCCTGCAGCCAGTTGACCGTGGCAAATTGTCATAGGCCCTTTCTTAGGGTTTCAAAACTCTTTGTCAAATGCCAGGAAGTGAGATGAAGAAATGCTAATTTCCACCCAGTGGCGGGGTTGCCAATGTGCAGAAGCGTCCGGGTGGGTGAGCGGAGCCTCCTGCTGCTGCTACAACTGGTTCGCCTAATCCGGGCCAAACAGGCAGGAACCCGCCTCTGGAACCCCTGCTCGAAACAGGTCCACCCATAGGACCATGATGGTGAACCTATGGCACTCATGCCCGAAGTGGCACATGGAGCCATGTCACCTGGCATGCATGGTGTCTCCCTTTCCTCTTCTGGGTTTCTGGCGCACATGCCCACATGAGGATCAGCTGGCCTTTGTGCATCTGGCAGTGCCGGAAACTGGAAGAGCTGGTCTTCTGTTTTCTGGTGTGAGCATGCGCACTGGCCAGCTGATCGGTGCCTACGTATGCGTGGCAGTAATTGGAAGACTTGCTGGCTGACTCTATAAACAGCTTAGCGAGGGCTGTAAAAGCATTGTGAAGTGGCATATAAGTCTAAGGGCTATTGCTATCACAATGCCAGGGTTCCAAGTGATACCCACAAAGGAAGCAGGATTCCGAGGCAGGCAGGTTCCTCAAATAATACTTTTATCGGATATATACACCCATCTGGTGAAAACCGACTCTGAATATTCCCACAGTTTTCACCTAATTCAAAGTAAAAATCTTTTTTTTCCCCATCCCCAAACAGTCCAAGTGCCGTCCAGTTGCTTGGTAACTTTGCTCCTCCTCTCTTCCGCCACCTGTGGGAATGTCCTTGGTTCCCACAAGAAAGTATTTTGTTTTGGCCACAAACCCCCAGCTATCTCTGTGTCCCGTCCCCCCTCCCCACTCCAGTGTGGCAACACAGAAGTCTCAAAATGCTCTCAGTCAGGCCAGCTTCAGAGTTGACGGCAATTTGTTCTGTCTTGCAGCTTGCCTTCCATGATGGCAAAAAACCTCTCGGTCCCATTGGCCTTTGCCTGCCTCTTGCACCTGGCTAATGAAAAGGTGAGTACGAGGCACAAGTCAAACCCAGGTAGTCCTTGACTTAGGGCCGCCCAATCGAGCCCAACATTTATGTTACTGAGTGAAACATCAATGACAAATTTTACAGCCTCTCTTGTTGCAGTCATTAAGTGAACCCCTGCTGTTGTCAAGATAGTATTCCACATTTGGAACGCTGCATTCAGTTTTGGTTGCCACGATGTAGAAAAGATGTGGAGACTCTAGAAAGAGTGCAGAGAAGAGCAACCAAGAGGATTAGGGGACTGGAGGCTAAAACGTATGAAGAACGGTTGCAGGAACTGGGCATGGTTAGTCTAGTGAAGAGAAGGACCGGGTGGGAGACATGATAGCAGTGTTCCAATATCTCGGGCTGCCCCAAAGAAGAGGGAGTCAAGCTATTCTCCAAAGTACCTGAGGGCAGAACAAGAAGCAGTGGGTGGAAACTAATCAAGGAGAGAAGCAACTTAGAACTGAGGAGAGATTTCCTGACAGTTAGAACAATTAATCAGTGGAACAGCTTGCCTCCAGAAGTTATGAATGCTCCAACACTGGAAGTCTTTAAGAAGATGTTGGATAGCCATTTGTCTGAAGTGGTGTACAGTTTCCTGCCTAGGAAGGGGGTTGGACTAGAAGACCTCCAAGGTCCCTTCCAACTCTGCTGTTGTATTGTATAGTAAGATGGATGTTAAGTGAATCCGACTTCCTCATTGATTTGGCTTGCCACGAGGTGGCCATCATAAGTATGAACCAGTTTCCAAACCTCTCAATTTTGACCAGGAGGATGCTGCAATGGACATAAGTGTGGGAAAAACGGTTGTACATCTCCTTTTTTCAGCACCGTCTTAACCTCGAACAGTCACTAAACGAGCTGCTGTAAGTCGAGAACTACCTGTAATAGGACGGTCCTGTGGGAGGAACTTTTCAAAACTGCATCTGTGCAATTTTGTTTTTCTTGCCTAAATGTAGAACATTACTTTTTTCACCATGAAATTCAATGGTGAAAAAAGTCAGGTTCTGCATTTAGGCAAGAAAAACAAAATTCACAGGTATAGCATAGGTGGTATCTTCCTCAACAGTAGTAACTGTGAGAGGAATCTTGGAGTCCTAGTGGACAACCATTTAAATAGGAGCCAGCCGTGTGTGGCAGCTGCCAAAAAAGCCAACACAGTTCTAGACTGCATAAACAGAGGGATAGAATCAAGATCACATGAAGTGTTAATACCATTTTATAAGGCCTTGGTAAGGCCACCCTTGGAATACTGCATTCAGTTTTGCTTGCCACGATGTAAAAAAAGATGTGGAGAGACTAGAAAGAGTGCAGAGAACAGCAACAAAGATGATTAGGGGACTGGAGGATAAAAGATATAAAGAATGGTTGCAGGAATTGGGTATATCTACTCGGATGAAAATAAGGACTAGGGGTGGCATGATAGCAGTCTTCCAATATCTCAGGGGCTGCCCTCAGGGGAGAGGGAGTCAAGCTGTTCTCCAAGGCACCTGAAGACGGGACAAGAAGCAATGAAACTAATGAAGGAGAGACACAACTTAGAACGGAGAAGAAATTTCCTGACAGTTAGAACAAATTAATCAGTGGAACAACTTGCCTCCAGAAGTTGTGAATGCTCCAACACTGGAAATTTTTAAGAAGAGATCAGATAACCATTTGTCTGAAGTGGTGTAGGGTTTTCTGCCTAGGCAGGGGGTTGGACTAGAGGACCTCCAAGGTCGCTTCCAACTCTGTTATTCTGTTAAATCTAACCAGTGGTTGAAATCTTTTCTTTCGTGCCTTTGCCAATGCTGAGAAAAACCTGGGTTTGAGTTGGGGGTAGTTTTAACGTTTGACGTTTGCTTCCTTCTCTCCACTCTCCCCCCATTTGTCCCCAGAACCTGAAGCTACAAGGGGTAGAAGACTTGTCCGAAGTCTTAGTGCTACCAGAAGATTAACCGGTGCTACCCGACACTCTCCAGCCTCCCAGGAAGGAATTGATCTGCCTTTTTGAAACATCCCCCCACCCCCCCAGTGCGTCAAGTGAAGGGCAGGAGCCTCCAGCTAATTCCATCGGTCCCTCCTGGGACAAATCGATACGATTTTGCATTATGGTTTCGGCAGTCAAAATCTGCTTGTCTTTTTAAAAGGACCCTGGATGTTTTTAATTTTGGCCCTTTTCCCACGATGGGAAAGAGGGAGCTTTTTTAACACCCGTGTGTGTGTTCTTGGCACAATCGTGACCCTTGTATCCCATTCTGCTTTTTTAAAAAACCAGTTTTTCAGTTCCCGTTTTTCTTTCTACAGTTTCCGCTCTCCTGTCGTTTTTATCATTGTCTTAAGTCATTTTATATATTTGTACGCATCTTTTATTCTCTTTTTTTAAAGGAATAAACCCAAACCGTATAGTAGTCCTCCTCTGCCTGTGGCTTTCATCGGCTTTGAACCTCTGCCAGAACAGCCTCTGTGACTGGAATATACAGTAGTGGCCAAAATTGTGGAAAGCTTTTGGGAAAAGTGTATATTTTCTAAAACTAGCTAATAACACCACTTTTTTGGGGGAGTAGTACCATAAGATTATATATCAATGGAAAGGTAATTTAATCAGGGATGCAATGCAATAACTTTTATGAAGGATTTGCTATTAGAATAGCAGTTATAAAGAAGAACATTGAAACGAGATACACAAACATTATCCCCATAATAAAAATGGGGTATACAGAAATGATCACCATGTCAGTTAATACTCAGTTGGGTAACTTTTAGCATGAATTACAGCCTTAACAATATCTTCCCATGGAATGAACCGTCTTTTAGTTCTGCAGCTGTTATGTGAAACCAAGATTGAATGATTGCTTCTATTAACTGGGTTTTATTGCTGGGTCACTTCTGACTAAGACGTTTCCTTCCTTCCTTCCTTCCTTCCTTCCTTCCTTCCTTCCTTCCTTCTTTCTTTTTTTCTTTCTTTCTTTCTTTCTTTCTTTCTTTCTTTCTTTCTTTCTTTCTTTCTTTCTTTCTTTCTTTCTTTCTTTCTTTCTTTCTTTCTTTCTTTCTTCTCCATAGATTTTCAATTGGGTTAAGGTCTGGGTGATTATTCCCAGGCCATTCCAGCAGTAGAATTGATTATCTTGAAACTCCAAAAAAAAAAAAAAAAGATGTTATTAGCCATCAATCCTCTAAAATAACACTTTTCCCAAAAGGTTTCCACAATTTTGGCCACTACTGTATGTCTTGTCTGGATTATGATTGCATTTTGCGCTGTGGTTTCGTGTGGGTGGCGGATGTAACAGAAAAGCGTTTGGCTGCAAAGAACCGCAAATTTAAATTTACAGTCTATCCAGAAGCCGAGAGGGTTACCTTGATTTCACAGTAATGAGGAAGTTGCTCCAGGCGGGGTAACTTCGCTCCAACCCGCAGTTTGCTTTGGTTTCTCAACAATTCTCTGCAACCCCCATTGCACAATTGCGTTATCGAATCGCATTCTTGGGCACAATCTCTTGTTACCTAACCGCTAGGTCGATGGAAGATACGATCTCCACCTTTCTGCTCCAGTTGGTCAGGCGGTCAGTGTTGACCCTGAGCTTTCCTTTCTGTTCTGCAAGTTACGGAGGAGCCCCTTTGACTAGCACACCATTTCGTTGAGGGTCGCATCAGAGTTGTGTTGGATTTTGAGGATGGTGGTGGCCAGCTCAATGTTACTCATGGGGGAGGTGCCTGTGGTGGCCAAGTGCCAAAGCAGGCCTTCCCTCTCATTATAATCTTCCTTCCCCTTTCTCCTTCCTTCCTCTTTCCCCCTTTCTCCTTCCTTCCTTCTTCCCCCTTTCTCCTTCCTTCCCCCTTTCTCATTCCTTCCTTTTTTTCCTTCTCCTTTCTTCTTCCTTCCCGTTTCCTTTTTTTTCCTTCCTTGCTCTCTTCCCATCTCTCCTTCTTTTTCTTTCCTCTTTCCCTTTCTTCTTTCCTGTCCCTTCATGCATGCTCAAATGCAAAAGGAGAAACATTTCTCCTTTTTTGTTTTTACTTTGTTTTGCTAGCCCTCTGGCAGTGAAATCGGAGCTGTGGGGGTGAGCACAGAGGCACTGCAGGCCGGTCCTTTTCTATTTCAAGGGCAGCCCCTCGAGCCAGATCTTAGCATCCCTTGTTTGACACCCCTGGACTAGGACATTTCTGCGCTGAAAAAACTTTGAGAAATTAACACCAATGCAAACGAAAGCTTGGCTTATGTATAAATAAGGAAAACCTGTTTTCCTCCCCCCCACGGGGAAAGGATAAAGAAAATCCACTTTGTGGTTTCTTATCTCTTGGAAAAATTCACTCCATATATGTACACACACACACACACACACACTCAATTCACGACCGCAATCAAAGCCCAACATGTCTGTCATTGAGTGGAATATCAATTAAGTGAAATTTGCCCTTAGTTTACTACCTTTCTTGCCACCGTTGTTAAGCGAATCACTGTAGTTTTTAAGTTAGTCACACGGCTGTTAAGGGAATCGGGCTTCCCCATCAACTTTGCTCATCGCAAAAGGGGATCACATGACCCATGGGACACGGCAGCCGTTATAAATACGAGTCAATTGTCAAGTATCTGAATTTTGATCACAGGACCACGGGGATGCTACACAGTCGTTGCAATGGGTCATAAGTCCCTTTTTTTGGTGCTGTCTTAATTTGAATGGTCACTAAATGAACTATTGCAAGTCAAGGACTATGTATGTATGTGTATATATGTGTGTGTGTTTCTGTGTGTGATTTATTAACGTCCCTCTTGCTCAAGAGCTTGGGGAGCTCTGCTCCCTTCCACTGTACTGTTCTTACCGAGGCTTCCCAAGAGCCTGAAGCAGACTCCTGGTCCCGACAAAAAACCCTTTTATTAATTTATGGTGAATTCTGCTCATTCACATCCAGCAAAGTCTTGAGGGAGGATTTACAGTCACAGACCTTATCTGGCTTGGAGAGCTGCCAGGACGAGATCTGTAGAACTTGGCAAGGAATCTTGGAGAGTCACTAACCAATTAAGCAACCTAATTGTTTCCTGCAAACTGCACTCCCCTTTCACTCCTCTTTTTATTTCCTCTGGGAGGGGTCATTCATCGTCCACCTGTCGCCTTACTCTCAAGCTGACCTATGTTCTTTAGCTGTTCCCTTCGTCTGGCAGCTCTGCGCATGTGCAACACTGGGAACAGGCTCCAGCTGTTCTTCTGCTCCACTGATGTCTGACTCTGAAGGCAGCTGATAACTGGCAGATGGCCCTGGCCCCCTTTCTGCCTCTGACACGGAGCCCTCATCCGAGTCTTCCCCTGACTCCAGGACTGGCCCAGGTTCCTCCCCAACCTCCTCATTGTCTGAATCTATTGCCAGCTGGGGTGGAGGGGGGCCTTTGCCCTTGGGTGAAGAAATTATTGCCCAGCCTTGTTTTCAATCAACCCCTCCCCTCTTTCTTCTTGGAAAGCAATTTTTCATAGGGCGGGGACAGCCCTGTCTGTACTTTCATTATAATATTTATGTGTGTAATGATTTCCAATGAGCAAACATTCCTCCGCCCACGTCATGGCTGGCTGTGTACTTTATTTCTCCGCCTATGCAACCGGCTTTGCCAAAAAGATAAAATAAAAAGCAATACCCTTATTTCCCCTGAAAATAAGACCTAACTGGAAAATAAATCCTTAGCATGATTTTTGAGGATGCTTGTAAGATTAAACCCTACCCCAAAAATAAGCCCCAATGTTGGTTAGATGGACGCCGTATTTAGTGCCGTATTTAGTTAGTTTTAGTTTAGTCATTACACCTTGTATAACAAAATTAAATGCGATCTTCAGGGTACAATGGCAGTTCAGGTTGTGGTTGTTAAGGAATCCTGTGCAGTCATTAAGCACAACAGGTGGCGGCTGGTTTCCTCATTGACTTGAGTTATTGGAAGCTGGCAGTGAAGGTCACAAGTGGGGATGATGTGATTGAAAAGCTGTGACCATTGCAACTGTGTGCCAGTTGCCAAGCACCCCAATCATGATCCTGTGACCGTGGGGACATTGCAACAGCCACAGCTTCAAGGACCAGCAATAAGTCATCTTGTTGAGCATTGTTATAACTTCAAATGGTTGCTGAGCAAGAACTCACGAAGTGAGGACTACCTGTATAGTCCAAAGCCCCTCCCTGTCTTTCATGCTTGACACAGCATAATGATACCCCTGATGACAACAATTCGACCAACCCCTTGGTGGGTTCCGTAGTGCTCTGGGGGTCTCTGGCCTGCTGGCAAAACCTTCATCTCTTCATGATTTTTGAAAGAATGTCGGTGGGAGGCAATCTTATTATTTCTGCAAGGATGATGTTCCACGTATATCTTCAATTCCTCTCCGCTTAAAAAGAGCACCGGCATGACACCCTCTCTTTCACTCCCTGTCCCTCCGTTTTCTCCTCCTCCTCCTTCCTGCAGGGATAGTAATCCACGGTTCTCCCCCAGGGGGCCTAGCTGCGTCCTCTGGTATTTTATGAGAACATATAAAATTGTCTGTAATAGCCTTTTCCCATTTCAATCCGATTTGTAACAAGGCCTGCCAGCTATAGGTGCCCCTTGGCCCACGGGCCTCATCCATGTGCACAGTCATCTTGAATGGCAGCTGGAACTAACTTAACTTCCTTAAGCTCTTCTGCGCATGCTCCTTCTAGAGAGGTCGAAGGAGGATGTTGTTGCCAACTTTTCCAAAGGCTAACTAAAGGCTTGCCAACTATAGATGCCCCTTGACCACACTATACCCTGAAAAAAGGAGTGCCCACCTGCAGCATTCATGTGCGCGAATGTCTTGTCTTCTAGGTGTAAGCCCCAGTTAAGATTGTCGGCCAGATGGATGCATTTAGTGCTGTAATTCCTCACCCCCAAATTAAGACCTAACTGGGAAAAAAACCTAGCATGATTTTCCAGGATGCTTGGAATATAAGCCCTACCCCCCAAAAAAATAAGCCCCAGTTAAGATTGTCAGCCAGATGGATGCATTTAGTGCTGTACTTTCCCCAGAATAAGACCTAATGGAAAATAACCCCTAATACATCTTTTGGAGCAAAAATTAATATAAGACCCGGTCTTGTTTTTGGGGAAACATGGTAAGAATAATGTGATTTCTACATCAGCCTTGGTTTTCTTGCAAAAGAGCCTCTGGGGGCAGAAGGGAGAGAAGAGAAAAGCAACCACATGATTGGTGGGAAAAAGGAATTGATTGGGGAAATTTTCCATTCCTTTTGGCACCCGACTGTACCGGAGGGGTTGCGTGAACTCGATAGCCTCTCATGTGATTGTCTTTCACTTTCCCAAAGGAAATTTTCCACCGGCCTCCCTCTCTGATCTCGTTTTTTTGTGGGGTTTTTTTTGTAATGACTAACTCAGCCTATTTTTCTGTTTAACTTGGCGCTTCTTGTTAGAAAGTTTCTAAGTCCTCGGATGATTCACGTGGCTTAAAGAGCTGGGGGCAGGCTTGGCAGATTTCTCTGGCTTCCAGATTTAATTATTACGGCATCTGTTAAGTTGTGGATTACCCGGGAAAAGTTTAAAGCAATGGTCTGAGTAAAGAAAAAAGGACGAAGGCAGGCAGCCTTTTCTACTCAGGGGTGGGGAGGGCCTCCATGGTTTTGCCTTGACTTCAGGTCTGTGGTTTGAAGCCTTGATGGCTACAGATTAGTTGGTTTAAAAATCGAAAAGAGATTAACAGAGTTAGAAGGGATCTTGTATGTCATCTAGTTCAAACCCACCCCACTCCCCGCCCAAGCAGGAGGTCCTCAGAAACAGTGTAGGGCAGTGATGGCTAACTTTTTGGTCATCATGTGCCAAAAGCGCACTTGCATGCACCCATAATACCCCGCCATGCACCCCCTGCGCATATGTGTGAGACGGTTCACCGACAAAAGCACGCTGACAAAACCACGGCTTCAACAAACAACATAGTGGGACGCGAAAACAACATTATGACCCTAACCCTAATCCCGCTTTTGTCGGCGCGCTTTTGTCGGCGCAATTTTGACATCACAGTTTTGTCACCGTGCATTTGTCTAGTGTGCAATTGGCGGGTCATGGTGTGTGACTCCATTGCATGTGCCCTATCCCCTGCACATGCACACACAACCCCCTCATATTCCCCCTCCCCCACACATGTACACCCAACCCTCCTGAGCTCCCCCACCCCCTGTGCATGCATGCATGACCCCCGTGTGCACTCCTGTGCATGTGTACATGGCTCCCACATGTGCCCTTCCCCCGGTGCATGCACGGCTGTGACCTGAAAACCAGCTCTCCGGCGGGAGGCGTGCACCTTTGTGCATGCGCAGTGGACCTGAACTGGGGCGACGGCTTGCATGCCTGCAGAGAGGGCTCTGTGTGCCACCTATGTCCCTAAGTGCGCATGCCCATAAGATGGTGTCCTGTCGTGTTTGAGGAGAGCTTCGGGGAGATGATTGTCCTTCTTAGGGGCTCGCAGGGGTACCCTATTCTATTGTTGGTTCCAGGTCTAGCTATGAGAACTTCCTGGGACCTCGGGGATACTCTTGAGCTGCGATTTACTGCTTCGTAGCCGGAACATTGTGAGTGAAAGGGGGTGGCTGGCGGTGAGAGGAGAATGAAGAGCGTCAGCGGCTGCCGATGTGGGTGTGGTCACCGGCAGCGGCAGGACGCCCGGCTTGGGATCTCTGCAGCTGGCATGGATGGGCTCAGCACCAGCTTCTCGCTACCCCCCTTGAACACAGCTTGCATGGGTGTGGTCATCGGAACGCCCAGCCTGGGGTCTCTGAAGCCAGCGTGGGCATGCTCAGTGGCGGCGGGTTGCCGTAGGATAAAAGTTTTCCTGCTTTCCAATCTGTAAAGAGCCTTATTATAGAAAATAAGTCAAATATTAAAACATAAAACAACCATGTTAGTCAAAAAGTTGCAAAACCCAGGTCACGTGTCCCTCACTAATTTAATATAAGTGTTCATCCAGTTTTTACACTTGACTTTTCTATTAAGAAAATCTATTAATCTGTCTATTAAGTTTGATAGAGCTCTTGGCTTTCTCCAATTGTTTTGCGGGAAAATCCCTTCCCTTCTCTACACCAAAGCGACTGCTGAGTAGGAGGTGATTATTTATTGTTAAGAATAGCACTATACTATCTGGACTAAAGATGCACACACATACTGTATATTGGTGTGCAAGTGTATACATGGAGCTTAAACACATACTAGCTGGATACTCATGGTCCACTACAAAACTGTCTTATCCCCTTCTCTCCCTCAGGCTTGCGCCATAGAGGCCTCTCCTATCTTATCCCCTTGTTTGCCTCAGGCTGGCACCATCAATCCTCTCCTATCCCCTTCTCTCCCTCAGGCTTGTCCCACAGGTTTGGTTGGTTGGTTTGGTTTATTAGATTTATATGCCACCCTTCTCCCAAGGACTCAGAGTCCTCTCCTCTTATGCCCTTCTCTCCCTCAGACTTGCCCCACAGAGGCCTCTCTCTCCTATCTTATCCCCTTCTCTCCCTCAGGCTGGCCCACAGAGGCCTCTCCTATCTTATCCCCTTCTCTCGCTAAGTCTAACTCCGTAGCATCAAAGCGTTTTTTTTAAAAAAATATTTATTTATTTTCAAAACCTCCTCCTTCTTTACATATTGTAGAAAGTGTATCAGCTGGTTACAAAAGGCTTTTGTGCATCTCTTCCACCATCATCAAATATAATTCATATTAATTCAAATGTCTTAACTCAAATATTTACTATATTAACATCATCATACCTCCACTTTTATTTGACTATAGTTATTTAAACATCCTTCATCTTTAAATATACCAAGATTCAATACATAACCACATGCTGGCATTTCATTTACTTATTTGTAAAATCCTCCATTAACATTAAATCCTCATATCCTGTTTTAGCTAAACATCCATAATATTTAATACCAAAATTTTCTAATCCTCCATGTATATAATTTATTATCATTATCCTTTCTTCATTTAACTATATCCTATATCATAACATTTTCTCCCTATTAGTTAAAACTTAACTATCTAGTTTTGTTTTTTATCAAAATTATTATTGTTATTAATAATCTTTATATATAGTCCCAAAATATTTCTAACCTTCCCTTCTCATATCCAATTATTACTTATCATAACAGCTCAACATTGTATACATTACTATCATTATCAATTTTTATTTAACTATACCTATTACCAATGGATTTAACTAAGTTTAGCTAATTTTGAATTATACTCTTCCATCTATCAACCTGTATCTCTCCAATAACAAAACAATCTTATATCTACTGCCATTTGTGGATCCAATTCTCCAAACATCTTTTTAAACAAGTTTGTACGAAATGATCTTTGCACCTTCTTGTTTGTAGTATCTCTCATATAATGTTGACGCCCTCCTTTTGTTTCCTTTATCAGCTTGTCTTTAATTCTCAGCAGTGTTATCAAATATTTTGCAAACAGTATTTCATAGTCTATAAGTTCTTCTCCTTCTATGTCCTGTCCTTTGAAATAAATTTTCTCTCCATTTAATTCCTCTTCAAATATTCCATTCTTTCCTCCCTCAGAAATAAACCAATTGCCACAAATATCAACAAGCTCAAACTCTTTATATCCGTCAATTTTTTGAATTTCCATCTTCTTATTTTTTATTTGATGAACATCCTCAATTTTTTCATCACATTTGTTGCCAAATACACCAAATAATCCAATTTTCTTTCAATTCTTTCCTCTGTATCAAACACTCTCTTCAAAGCTGAAAGTATCGCTTGGAGAGAGGCTTGAAGAGACGTCATGTTTATACGGCGTTGTATTTTTTTCTTAAAAGCTCAGCAAGACTGAAAACACTTGGCAGTGAAAGCAAACCACAAAGGAACAGCTGTACAATCTTATCAGATCTTAAGCCAGAACAGCCAAGCAATAAAAGTGTCGAGATGTAAATAGTCAATTTGTAGCTTAAAGGGAGTCAGAAGAGATGTTAGAATAGTCCGTCCATTTGAAAAGGTTTATTTAGAATCAATCCATGTAAATAACATTTACAAAGTAAGATAATCACTGTCCAGAACCATTACAAAGATCAAAATCGCCGCTAAGTTCTTCTATTCTTTGATTTAAGTTAGTTTTAAAAAATTTTAGGCAGTCCATTTTTTTTTAAACAATAAAAGTTTCTCACCAGCTTAACACTTCTCCATATTGCCCTGAGTTTGTCAGCCTTGAAAGATTGGAATTTTTACTGCCAGCAGAAGACTTTAGACCTGCTTTTCTCGGAGATTTTGCGATATCCCCGAGATCAGCAAGATGTAATCTTCCTGTTCATCATCTCTTCGGGATGATTTAGGTCCATTGGAACACCCCAGCAATAAAAGTATCAAGTGCAATCTCAGAGCTTTGAGATCGCATGTTGTCTCGTCACGGCATCCAGGCTCCACCCCCCATGCATCAAAGCATTTTTGAGGTGGGGAGGGGGAATAGAATGTCTAAACTCCCAGCCCGCAGGCCGGATGAGTCATGTGCTGGTCACACCCATACCCAAGGGGCAGTTGAAACAGAGATCTTTTAAGGTGGGGAGGGGGAGTAGAACATCTAACTCCTTAGCATCAGAGCGTGTTGATTACTTTATAAGAAATACTAATGATCTGATGGACATTTTGAAAAATCCTTTCTTAGCGAGCACCTAGAAGCCAAGAGAAACATACATGCTAAATTTCAAGTTTGTAGGCTTTACGATTCTGGAGATTTCATGATGATGCCTGAGTGGTGTTTCGCTTTTATATATACAGATATAATTTGGGGATCCTTCTTACTTGTGGTTAGTGGGAAGGAAAAAGAAGGTTTTGGACATATACGGGATGATTAGGACAGCAAAAAGGAGGCAGGTTTGCTCTTCTGCACCTTTTAATCTGGATCACCCAGAAAAGATCAGTTCTTTTCAAGCAGATTCTTTCAACAATGCAATATTAGCTGTCAAAAAGAGTTGCCATCACATCCTGCCTAGCAATTTCCTCCAACTGGATTGCCCTTGTTAGAACTGGGCTGCTAAAGAAACTGGTTCTTTGAATTTTTTCTTTCTTTCTTTCCACATTTCCTGTTACGCACCTTCAACCATCACCTCTTTATGCCTGTAAATATCATTTTTTAAAGGAAAACAGGATCCAGGAGGCTAGTATCTTGATGATTTATTACAAATTATTTATAAAATTTACAGTTTTTTTACAAAAGAAACAAGTACAAAAAAACGCAACAACAATATTAACAGAAACATTACAGGTTGAATTCTTGCCATTTAGAAAACGTGATATAAAATACTTTACATTTCCAATTGTTTCTATCCTTAATTCTTTAGAGCATGATGTCACTGGGTTTTAAGAGCAGATTGAAAGCCAATTCAATGGCATTTGTCATTCATTTTTCTTCTGAGGCAGGATGGGATCCCAGCATGTACCCCCCCCCCCCAAGCCTCTTGAGAAATCTGTATCCTGCAGGAGATGAAACTGTTTTAAGTTTAATAAATGATTTTTTTAAAAAAAAATCCCAAAATGTGAGAATGTGAGAGATCTTCTCCTTTGTCCTTCTGAGCAAGCTTTGATTTTCACACTGACCCAGGACTAATTTGTTCTTAACATGCTGTGACGCAGCCATTAAATGGAGGGGAGGATTACTCATCATTGTGCCTGAAAGGTCCTGGAAAGACCAGAAAGCTAATTTTGCAACCTTCATCATCCAACAGATGTTCAATCAACACAGCAGCTCTGATGAAGAAACCTCTGCCAAAACTTGATCATCTAAGATTGCAAAAGATCCTTTCTTTCCCTCTTTCTTTCTTCCTCCTTTCTTTCTTCTCTTTCTTTCTCTCTCCCTTTCTTTCTTCTCTTTCTTTCTCTCTCCCTTTCTTTGCCTCCTTTCTTTCTCTTTCTCTTTCTCCCTCTTTCTTTCTTTCTTTCTTTTCCTCTCTCTCTCTCCCTCCTTTCTTCTCTCCCTTTCTCTTTTTCTTTCTCCCATTCTTTCACTCCTTCCTTTCTTTCTCTTTCTCCCTCTTTCTTCCTCTTCCTCTTTCTCTTTCATTTCTTTCTTCTCTCTTTCTCCCTCTTTCTTTTTCTTTCCCTCTCTCCCCCCCCTCCGTCTCTCTCACTCTCTTAGCTTTGAACATGGTTCACTCAACATATAGGCCCTGCCAACTTTGAGATGGTTTGATTCTGATCTTGAAACAACAAATCAATGGAAATCATCCCTTTGTCTTTGCTCTCGAAGACCCAAATCTCCAGATGTTTCCTGCAAGGAGGGTGGAGTTCCCATCCCACCAAGCAGGAGAAACAATAAGAGGGGTTTTTGTTTTTGTTTTTTTTCCTCTGGAGGAAGATTCCTCTCTCGATGTCTCTTCCCTCCCTCCAGTGACTCTTTAAGTTTGGAATTTCGACCATCCATTCTTGCAATGCTGTTTATTTACAAGCCTGGTCAGATCCCCCCCTTTTCCCTGGAGAGAGAGGGGGGGGGGCGGGGAGAGAGATATTTGTCAAAGCACCTGGTATGCCCAAATATGGGAAGGAGCCTACTGCTTCCCTGCATTTTTGCTGATAAATAAATGAAGGGAGACAAGTATAGATCTATTTCAAGCTATTTACCTCTTATCAGCTAGCCATACCCTTACTGGGATACAAAGGGGGGATATTTTTATATGTTAGGCAGTTTTATATTAACCTCTAAGCCACAAGCTCTCCTCCCTTATCAGCTTAGTCAGGGGAATGATTAAGTGATTGTCAAATCACTTAATTGTTAATTGTCAAATCACCTGGTATGCCCAAATAAGGGAGGGAGCATACTGCTTCCCTTCATTTATTTATTGGCAAACATACAACGTATGTGTGTGTGTGCGTGTACATATACATATTCATGTACATACACACACACACACACACACACACAGGTCTGACCTTATCCTAACCTGTAGCTTTTGTGCATCTCCAGCGGTTCCAGCAATTCAGCTCCTCTAACTAGCAACCCCATGCGTCGCCTTTGTCCCTTCTAAGCAAACACTGCTTTTTTATTTTTATTATTATTTTGGCTTTTTCCGATTGCTTTCTTCGCCTTTCCAATCCCTGCCCTTTTCCTACTGGGATGGACGTATTTCAGGAGCTCTGCAACTGTGCATGTTTTGTCACCTCAGGGAAGGGACACACTCTGATTTTCCCAACCAGCTGTGCAGTCCCTTGTTCTCCGCCAAAAGAGAGATCCAGAGGATTTTTTTCACCTTCTCCCGACAGAGAGGGCAGCGGGCGCTGGTTCTGAAAATCTTCAAGGAGCATCTGGAGCAGAAGCCAGAGTGATAGCAAGGGAACATCATGGTACTGGCTGGGGACGCAAAACAGACCATGCAATCTTCTGTAGTGTTTTCTTCAGCTTTTTCCTGGAACTCCAAACAAGTGGGATCTGCAGAGGCGTGATAAATATTTTGCGGATAAAAATTAAGAGCTGGAAGAGACACTGATAACAATAGAAAAGAGAAAGGAAGAGAGGAGGAGATGAAGGGAAGAGGAGGGAAGGAAGATAGAGGTAAGGAGAGGAAGATGAAAGGGATGAGAGAAGGAGAGAGGGCAGGAAGGGGAAGAGGAAGAGAGGAGTTGGAGAGAGAAAAGGGAGGAAGGAAGGGAAAGGAGAGGGGAAGGAAGAAAGTAGAGAAGGGAGGGAGGGAGAAAAGAAAGGGAAATGAAGGAGGTGTCAAAACAGGCGAGGGATAGTAAACAAAGCAACCTAAGTAGTATGTTACGTATAACCCTAATGATAAATGTATAAGAATGATGAATGTAAAAAAGAATAATATTGTAGCTAAGGGGATGTATCCCTATAATTGTATATAGAGAACAAAAAATAAAAAAACTTTTCCGGAAAAAAATATTTTGCAGGAAAGTTTAAAGCAGGGGTGTCCAGCCCACCTTGGCAACTTTAAGACTTGGGGACTTTTAACTCCTAGAGGCTCCTTTTTTGCCTCACACCCCTGCTTAAAGCCAACAAGACTTACTGATGGCGTGTGCATCATTATCACATAATGACAACATGGAACTTTTGTTCCCTAGAGGGGAAGATAAGTCCTATCCTGCGGGGAGCCCTCAACTTACAAGCACAATTGAACCCAAATGTTTTGTCGCTAAGGGAGCCAGTTCTTAAAGGATTCAGAGAGGGAGGGAGACAGAGAGAGGGGGGGGGATGGAGAGAGACAGACACACACAAAGAAAGAAAGAAAGAGAGATATAGAGAAAGAGACAGAGATAGAGAGACAGACACAGAGAGACAGACAGATAGAAAGAGATGGAGAGATTCAGAGATAGAAAGAGGTAGAATGACACACAGAGAGAGGCAGAGACATAAAGAGAGACAGATAGAAAGATACAGGGAGAGATAGAGATAGAAAGACAGAGAGAGAGAAAGAGAGGGAGTTAGAAAGAGAGAGGGACAGATAGAAAGAGAGACAGAGACAGACAGGAAAGACAGAGAGGGAAAACAGAGCTGTTGGTCACTCCACTGGCCTTCCTCTGCCCTAGAAAAGCCACACATCATGGTCCGGCCTACACTTGCTTACCAAGAAGTTCGACCTCTTTGGTTCTTCCATAGATGTCCACAACCGCCCAAAGAGGGGATTCAACCGAAACGCCGCTGAAGAGGAAGGACCCTTCGGCCTCAAGGTTGGTGCTGCAGAAGACGCATCCCCAGCTGTCCACCCAGAAGCTGATAATGGTATCTTCTTCAATATATTCATCTGGTAAAACACAGGCACAAGTCTTCCCTTGGGTGACCAGGTTTGGGCACACAAACGGAGGCAGGTTGCCAGTCCGGAGGCAGGGGTCTTTCCAGGTGAAGCCCACCCGTAGACCACCCTGCCACTTCTGGTCATCTTGTAGGATTTTCAGCGTCACTTTCTCATAAAGTTTGATGGGACGGTTGGAGAAGACGATACCATCATGGAACGTGTCTCTTCTACTTACTCTGCAGCAAGATTCATCCATGAAAACCTGGGATCCTTTGATGGAAGGATGGAAGAATAGTGGACTGTAGGAAGCTTCGCCAGAACACTCCGATTCTGTGGAGACATGAAGCATCATTGTTAGAATATTCATGACTGGGAGAGACATGGGAACAAGGTCAGCCAATGAGTAGGCATAGCAACTAAGTCAGCCAATGGGAGCTTAAACAGATTGGAGTCTGGGTAGAGAATAAAAACAGAAACTTGAGAAGAAAGCAGTCTGCTGTTCTGAGAAGTAAACTAGCAGTCTGTCTGGGCTTGCCTGCTGAAATGAAACTAACTCCTTGTGTTTGCCTGTAACTCTCCTGCCTTGTGTGTCCTCCCCCATGTTGTCATAGTAGAAAAGAGGGGGAGCACATTCCACGCATCCTGTCGGCTGATGTCGGATCTCAGATTACTGCAGCTGGCTTGGAAGGGGTGCATCTTACAGGGGAAGGTGATCTATGACGCAGACTGGGGGGAGGGGAGGAACAGGGGTAAAATTCAGAAGAAAAATCAAAGCACAGGATTGACTGCGAACAGATATTGCCTAATGGATCACCTAATAAATCACTGGTTTTGTACTAAAACTTTGATGCAATAATTATGAAATAATTAGGTCATCGTTAGGAAATTTGAAATTGTGTTTACTTGGTAGAACCACCTGTTGGTATTGTACATTTATTCATCTATTATTACGTATATAAAGCAGTTAATGAATCCTGCTGCAACAGTTACCTGTGTGTGCTTCTGGATTTGAATTTATGCAACAAACTGACAATCATGAATACAATCACAGAAAGAAGAGAGACTAGAAGTCCTCAAGGGAACTTGTTTGCATCAGTAAAGAATACAGAATAACAGAGTTGGAAGGGACCTTGGAGGTCTTCTAGTCCAACCCCACAACTTCTAAATGCAAATTGTTCTATTGGTTGATTGTTTTCATTGTTAGGACATTTCTGCTTAATTCTAGGTTGCTTCTCTCCTTGATTAATTTCATCTATTGCTTCTCATCCTGTGTTCGGCTGCTTTGACCCCCTCTTCCTTGTGACAATCCCTCAAATATTGGAACACTACTGTCATGTCATCCCTAGGCCTTCTTTTGACTAGACTAGACAAACCCAATTCCTGCAACCATTCTTCATATGTTTTAGTCTCCAGGTCCCTAATCAACTTTGTTGAAACAGCCTAAATAACTAGCAATTCCAGCAGTTTTCCCGAAATGCCACTGAAATGCAGAAGAGAGTGAGACTCTGATGAGGCCTGCAAAAAATATCAGCTTTTATTTATGGCCATAGCAAAAGCTGGGTGACAAAACTATATCCAAAACATACAAACCAATGCATGTGAGGAATCACTACATCCTGCAAGAGTGGCTCAGAGTATTATATACCTTTTAGGCAGATAGAAACAAAGTTTATCCAATCAGGGACAAAGATTCGTTACCAACATGATCTTTAAAGCATTATTTTGTTCAAGCTCCTGTCTCTGTCTACCTTATCTGTGGATAATTCCTATAGCCTTGTATAAGGGGTGCCAGCCCCCTCCCGCTTTGCCAAGTTGGCTTTTCGTCAGAATGCTTTAAGGATTTATGAGCCCGGAAAACTCCCTAGTTTGGTTCCTTTATCTATGGGGCCTGATATTCTCATGTAACAATTTCTTCTATGTTTTCAAGAATGTGCCTAGCTTTGTGAGACGCAGCAGGGAGACAACATTTGTAGTAATGCCATCCAGTATTAAGGTCACAATTTGCTAAGCTAGGAAAGAATTATAATTCCTGACAGTATACAATATAAGCAGGAGCCAATAACAAAGCTTAATTCTTAATAAAGGATTTCTAGCAGGATATCATATCAGAAGCCAACAGTAAATACTGGTTTAATCAGTAACAATTCTATAGTAACATAGGCAATTCATAATAAAAGCAAATAGCTAATATTGATTCATATACTCCTTCAGCAGGTATAAATATAAACATGGATATGAAAGAAAGAAATGAATACAAGTTAAATGGGGACAGCAGGACAGGGATGGTGGGCATGCTGGTGCACTTATGCACGCCCCCTTTACAGACCTCTTAGGAATGGGGTGAGGTCCATGGTAGAGAGTTTAAGGTTGAAGCTGTGGGGGTTTGAGGAAGAAACCACAGAGTCAGGTAGAGCATTCCAGGCATTTACCACTCTGTGAACTCGTATTTGGAGTTTGGAGTGGTTTACCTTGAGTTTGTATCTATTGTTTACCCGCTCATTGTTGTGTTTGAAGCTGAAGAAGTCGTTGACAGGTAAGATGTTGTAGCAGACAATTTAGTGTACTGTGCTTAGATCAGACCGCAGGCGGCACAGATCCAGATTGTCCAAGGCCAAACTTCGTCCCACGTTGGGGCTCATCAGAGAGGGGACCATATTAAGAGCATCCGCTGAGGGCAGAGTTTTGCCAATCCTTAAATACTTGATTTTTCTGGGACGCGAAGGAGGCTTTGAGAACATTTTGACCTTAGAGCACTCAGCACCTTCTCAAGGTGCTCCCAGCTCCCTGGCAGAGCAAAACAGGTTTGATGGGTGGAGGCCGGAAGCTGTTAAATGCTTTTGAACTGCACAGGGGGCCCATTTTCAGATCTCCTGCCAGGTTTATACAAGTCTATTGCTGCAGATAAGGGAAACTGCAGATCAAGGGTTAAAGTTTGCACATATGTGGAAAAAACAAGATAAGCCTTGTGTGGGAATGAGTTTAAAAAATAAAATAAAACACAAGCACAAAATGTGCCTTTTGGCAGGTTTGCAAAATTCAGCATTCATTTTAGAAACCTTCTGGGTCAGGAAACCAGTAAAAGTGCAAGTGGGGTTTAGAAGCAACAAGTCATTCAGTTACTTTCTACTAATGGGCTCTACATGGGGTTGCCCCTGAAGTGCATCCGGCGACTACAGCTAGTCCAAAATGCAGCCGCGCGAGTGATAGTGGGCGCACCTCGGTTCGCCCACGTTACACCTGTCCTCCGCGAGCTGCACTGGCTGCCTGTTGGTCTCCGGGTGCGCTTCAGGATAATGATGACCATCTTTAAAGCACTCCATGGTAGTGGATCTGGGTACTTGAGAGACCGCCTTCTGCCGATTACCTCCCTAAATCGACCAATCAGATCGCACAGACTGGGCCTCCTCCGAATTCCATCTGCCAGTCAATGTCGACTGGCGACCACACGGAGGAGAGCCTTTTCTGTTGCTGCCCCGACCCTATGGAACGAGCTCCCCATGGAGATCCGTACCCTCACCACGATCCAGACCTTCCGCGCAGCCCTCAAGATCTGGCTCTCCCAGCAGGCCTGGGGATAGGCTTCCAATTACCCGCCCGAGTGTTTGATTGCTGAATGAAAGTTGTGTTTTATTATTTTTCTTTTGTTCACAAAGTGTTTGTTTTGACCTTGCACTTCCCCTCCCCTGTGGTTGTAAGCCGCCCTGAGTCCCCTCAGGGAAAAGGGCGGCATATAAATCCCAATAAACCTAAACCTAAACTTTCACTTTCACCCTGTCACAAGCGTTAAAGTAGCAATGCAAGGATAGGCCAATTTCCCACTAAACAGGCATATTACAGAGCCAAGGTTAGGAGGTTACCGATTTGAACCTTTCCTTGGGGCCAAAAATCCAGGCCGGAGATCAGCTTATTAAGAATAACAGAGTTGGAAGGGACCTTGGAGGTCTTCTAGTCTAACCCCCTGCTCGAGTAGGAAACCTTATACCAGGGATGGCGAACCTTTTTGGCACTGAGTGTCCAAACTGGAACGCACGTTTATGCACAGTGCATGTGTGTGCCCGGGAGCGCTGGAAACTCGAAGACTGGAGGCTAAAACACACGAACGGTTGCAGGAACTGGGTATGTCTACTCTGATGAAAAGAAGGACTAGGGGAGATATGATAGCAGTTTTCCAATATCTCAGGGGCTGCTCCTAAGAAGAGGGAGTCAAGCTATTCTCCAAACCACCTGAAGGCAGGACAAGAAGCAATGGGTGGAAACTAATCAAGGAGAGAAGCAACCTGGAACTAAGGAGGAATTTCCTGACAATGAGAACAATCAATCAGTGGAACAACCTGCCTCCAGAAGTTGTGAATGTTCCATCACTGGAGGCTTAGAACTAAAGAGAAATTAGCAGTTAAAACAATTAATCAGTGGAACAGCCTGCCCTCAGAAGTTGTGGGTATTCCATCACTGGAGGTGTTTAAGAAGAGATTGGACAGCCATTTGTCTGAAATGGTATAAGGTCTCTTGCTCAAGCAGGGGGTTGGACTAGAAGACCTCCAAGGTCCCTTCCAGCTCTGTTATTCTGTTGCTCTGAATAAGCTTATTTCTGGCCTGGATTGTTGGCATCAAGAAAGAGTTCAAATATCTAACCTCCTAACCTTGGCTTCAAAAGAAGCTCTTTACTATATGCCTGTTTATTGGAAAATTGGCCTATGACAGAGTGAAAGTGAAAGTAACTCAATGACTTATTCTCTCTAAACACACTTTTATTTTTTTCCCCTGACCCAGAGGATTTCTAAAATGAATGTTGAATTTTGCAAACACACCAAAAGAGACATTTTGTGTTTGGATTGTTGTTGTTTTTTATTGCCACATGAGGCTTATCTTGTTTTTCCCATAAGCATAAACTTCAATCCTTTATCTGCATTTCCCTTATCTGCAACAATAAACACATATAAGGCTTTTATAGATACAGAAAAGCCTTCATGAAATGAATGCACAAAATTGATTCCATATATAAAAAGGTAAAGATAAAGCTTCCCCTCGCACATATGTGCTAGTTGTTCCCGACTCTAGGGGTGCGGTGCTCATCTCCGTTTCAAAGCCGAAGAGCCAGCGCTGTCCAAAAACGTCTCTGTGGTCATGTGGCCGGCATAACTCAATGCCGAAGACGCACGGAACGCTGTTCCCTTCCCAACTGTTCCCAGTTTTTTCTACCTGCATTTTTTACATGCTTTTGAACTGCAGGGTTGGCAGAAGCTGGGACAAGTAGATTTTATAGATTTTTTTTTTTTTTTTAGATTTTATTTAGCATTTATAGGCCGCCCTTTTCCCTGAGGGGACTCAGGGCGGCTTACAATAGTAAGGGAAGGGGAGTGAAAGACAAAATACAGAAAACAATGTGAGATAACTAAAAGGTACTAAAACACAACATTCACTCAGCATTCGGGAGGGGCAAGAAAATTTATCCCCAGGCCTGACGGGCTAGCCAGATCTTGAGGGCTGTACGGAAGGCCTGGACTGTGGTCAGGGTACGAATCTCCACGGGGAGATTGTTCCATAGCGTCGGAGCAGCAACTGAGAAGGCTCTCCTCCGGGTGGTCGCCAGTCGGCACTGACTGGCGGATGGAATACGGAGGAGGCCCGCTCTATGCGATCTGATGGGACGCAGGGAGGTTATTGGCAGGAGGCGGTCTCTCAGATAGTCAGATCCACTACCATGGAGCGCTTTATGGGTGGTAAGTAAGACCTTGAATTGCACCCGGAGATCTACAGGCAGCCAGCGCAGCTTGCGGAGGATAGGTGTTATGTGGGCGAACCGAGGTGCGCCCACAATCACTCGCGCGGCCGCGTTCTGTACTAGCTGAAGTCTCCGGGTGCTCTTCAAGGGCAGCCCCATGTAGAGCACATTGCAGTATTCCAGCCTAGAGGTCACAAGGGCTCGAGTGACTGTCGTGAGAGCCTCCCGATTCAGGTAGGGCCGCAACTGGCGCACCAGGCGAACCTGGGCAAATGCCCCCCTGGTCACAGCTGATAGATGGTGATCAAAACTCAGCTGTGGATCCAGGAGGACTCCCAAGTTGCGGACCCTATCTGAGGGGTATAAGTTTTGTCCCCCCAGCCTGATTGATGGTACGGTGGTCAAATTATTGGGAGGAAAACACAACAGCCACTCGGTCTTGTCTGGGTTGAGCACCAGTTTGATTGCTCTCATCCAGTCTTTAACAGCTTCCAGACCCTGGTTCATCACGTCCACCGCTTCATTGAGTTGGCACGGGGCGGACAGATACAATTGTGTATCGTCCGCATATTGTAACGGCAGCTCACTCCATTACGTGGTGCTAGGGATTCTAATCGCTGAACTGCCAACCTGTCTGATGAAGAAGCTCAGCATCTTAGCCACTGAGCCACCACATCCACTGAGCCACCGTGATCTCTACTCATTTTCCCTAGCCAGTGTCTGAGCCTTATGGGACTTGAACAATTGAGCACATATGGAAGGAATGCCTTCTGGCAAAGGTTTGTCAAACTGGACAGTTGGAACTCCCAGAATTCCTCAGCCAAAGGGCAAGGCTGAAAAACACTGTGTTTGAGGCTAAGCTCCTACTGTTCAGTGTAAAACAGGCCCATGGTCCACCTCTGGCCCTTGAGCCATTCGGAACCGGACTGCAGAAGTTCTGGGTCAGACTCTGCATCAGACCTCAGGGACACGGATTTAAACCTATAATACTGGTTTAATGTCAAACCTTCAAGGCAATCCATACCCTCCCTCCCCTCAAAAAAAGAGAAGAGAAAAAAGGGTCCTGGTTTCATTACTGAAGAAAGAAAACTCAGTTCTTATTTTATTGAGGTGGGTCTAGATCAGTGTTTTTCAACCTTGGCAACTTGAAGATGTCCGGACTTCAACTCCCAGAATTCCCCAGCCAGCAAATGCTGGCTGGGGAATTCTGGGAGTTGAAGTCTGGACATCTTCAAGTTGCCAAGGTTGAAAAACACTGGTCTAGATCACCAAGTCTGGCAAATTGCTTTGGAAAAAGTCCACGTTCAAGCCTACTCTGTTTTCCCAACCCTCAGCAGCTGGGATTCAGGCATGCTGTCCCTGAAGGTGAAGGTTCTACATCAGACTTCCAGGAAAAGCACCCAAAAGCGCTTCCCCCCGCAAAAAAGCAACTGGACTTCCTTGGGTTTTTTTCCCCTTTGAAAATGTTTCGCTTCTTATCAAAGAAGCTTCTTCAGTTCAGTTCTTCAATTCTTCAGTTGTTCAGAACTTCTTTGAAAATGTTTTGCTTCTTATCCAGGAAGCTTCTTCTGTTCTGAAGAAGTTCTCCTGAACAAGCAAAGAACTGAAGATGCTTCTTGGATAAGAAGTGAAATGTTTTCAAAGGAAACAAACAACTAAGGAAGTCCAGCTGCCTTTTGCAAAGAAGTACCTTTGGGACAACCACGACCTGGAGGATAGAAAATATCCATAGACGTCTGAGGTGTAGCATCCATCACCCAATTGCTTTTCCTCTACTACACTTGCCCTTTCATGCTTTACAAAGACGGAAGCGAGTTGCTGCCAATCTCTAGCCTCAATTCTTTAGTGTGCCTAGTGGCGAGAAGCAGCCATAGGGCTTCAGTGCTCAGATAAAGCACTCAAGATAAAGGTAAAGGTTCCCCCTGCACATATGTGCTAGTCGTTCCCGACTCTAGGGGGCGGTGCTCATCTCCGTTTCAAAGCTGAAGAGCCAGCGCTGTCCAAAGACGTCTCTGTGGTCATGTGGCCGGCATGACTCAACGCCGAAGGCGCACGAAACGCTGTTCCCTTCCCACCAAAGGTTGTCCCTATTTTTCTACTTGCATTTTTTACGTGCTTTCGAATTGCTAGGTTGGCAGAATCTGGGACAAGTAACGGGAGCTCACTCCGTTATGCGGAGGTAGGGATTCAAACCGCCAAACTGCCGACCTTTCTGACTGACAAGCTCAGCGTCTTAGCCACTGAGTCACCGCATCCCTCAGTGTCTGTTCAGAAATCATTTCGTTTGAGTGCTTCCCTTCCAAGCTGTGTTGAAACACAGCATTTCAAAGCCAATTTGGTGCATCCAGAAAGCTACCTTGAATGTTCTTCCTTACCGTCGTCAGAGGGACTAAGGCAGGCTCCCATGGTTGGCTGGGGCTTGGCTGGGCTGGGCTAGGTTGTGCTGTGCTGTGGATCCTGGTTGCTAGCTTCTTGCTTCTCCCTTTCAAATAGAGACAGAAGAAGCAACTTTCCAGGTTCTCTGACTACCAGCAAGGACTCAAAGTGAAAGGAAGGAAGGAAGCTGTTTTATACAGCCCTCTTGTGAGTTAAACATTAATCATCATTGTGGTTTCTGGGGAAGTGTGTGTGTCTGTGTGTAACAGCTTTTGTTGTTGTAGGAGGGAATTTCCAGCTTCTCTTTCTCTTTCTCTCTCTGGTTCTGAAGTCCAAGCCTGGGTGCAACTGCCCTGTTTGCCCAAATGCACAAAACGGCTCCCTGCTTTGGCTCAGCTCAGCCAGGGAGTCTGAGCCCTGGAGAAATGTGAGGCACCCCAATGCTGTTCTGACGGATGTGCTCGAACGCTGCTATCAGTGGTAAGTGAGAAGCATTTGTGATGGAGACCTTCAGAAGTTGTGAGTGCTCCATCACTGGAGGCTTTTAAGAAGATACCCAGAGGTATTTCACAAGAGTCCTCCTCTCTTCTGCTCACAACAGAATCCCTTCTGCCACCAGGCTCCAAATTTTGGGTTTGGACAACCTGGAACTACGCCACCTACGGTCTGATCTTAGCATAGTACGTAAAATTATCTGCTACAACGTCCTACCTGTCAATGACTTCTTCAGCTTCAACCTCAACAACACACGGGCTAACAATAGATGCAAACTCAAGGTAAACTGCTCCAAACTCGATTGCAGAAAATACGACTTCAGCATCAGAGTGGTCAATGCCTGGAATGTTCTCCCTGACTCTGTTGTTACATCCTCAACCCCCCACAGCTTCAACCTTAAACTGTCTACCCCATTCCTAAGAGGTCCATAAAGGGGGCCGCATAAGTGCACCAGCGTGCCTTCCGTTCCTGTCCTACTCTCCTCGTTTATTTGTATTCATTTCTTTTGTTCATGTTTATACTTATATCTGTTATGGTGTACATTTTGATAAACTAACAAACCAATAACTAAGTAAGTAAGTAAGTAAGTAAATAAATAAATAAATAAATAAAGTATTGGACAGCCACTTGTCTGGAATTATATAAGGTCTCCTGCTTGAGCAGGGGGTCGGATTAGAAGACCTCCAAGGTCTCTTCCATCTCTCCTCTCCCCTCCCTTCTTTCCTCTCCTCTCTTCTCTCTTCCCCTCCTCTCCTCTTCTGTATTACACTGTTTTCCAAGTTTGGGAACTTCAGACTTCAATTCCCCAGCCAGCTGCCATGCTGGCTGAGGAATTCTGGGAGTTGGAATCCAGACATCTTAAAGTTTCTGAGGTTGAATCATAGAATCCTGGTGTTGGAAGGGACTTCGGATGTCTTCTAGTCCAACCCCCTGCTCAAGTCAAGAGTCCTTCTACCATACTGAACCAACTGTTTGAAAAACACATTTTTATGACAGTTGTGCCATCCAGTGAAGCTTTTCTACAAAGGATTCTACATTTACCATAATGCCCAGCCTGGTCAGAAATCTCATTCAAGCATCTTAATTCATTGCACAACTGCTTTCTTACACACCAAATAGTTTCTGTGTGAGGCTCGTATATACCACTCCCACTAGCATTTCCCAAACGCTTGCTACCTTTCCCCCCTTCTTTCCCAAGGTAGACAAGTAGTTTGCTAACAAGGCAGTTACAACATCTGGCTCAAAACATTACAGAACCACCAGATGGCAGGATCAACAACATTGCTGCCATCTAGTGGGATGTCGGGGGCTTGCAGTTCAATTACCATCTTGCTACAGTGGGGTTTATACAATACTCCAGGTATTGCTGAAAATGCAGTTTCTGTAGGAAATCTTTTTTTCTTTTTCTAATTCTTCTTTTCTGTGGACTGGCCATTCCCAAATCCTGCAAGCGTTCTTCATATGTTTCAGTCTCCAGGCCTTTAATCATCTTAGTTGCTCTTCTCTGCAATTTTTCCAAAGTCTCATCCATTTCAATTTGGGGTAAAGAAAAAGCATGGACAAGTATGGTTGCAAATCACAGAAATGGGGGCAAACAAAGAGTTTGGGAGGATAATTTCCATCTCCAGGAAATTTTCATTAATGGTAATTTTTAATGATGATGGAGGAGGAGGAGGAGGAGGAGGAGGAGGAGCTGCAGTAGCAGGAGGAGGAGAAGCAGAAGAAGAAGCAGAAAGAAGAGAAGAATCAAGTGAGGAAGAAGAGCAGAAGCAGAAGAAGGAGGAGAAGAAGCAGCAGGAGGAGGAAGAGGAGAAGCAAGTGAGGAAGAAAAGCAGAAGGAGGAGGAGAAGATGAAGCAGGGGGAGAAGGAAGAGGAGGAGAAGCAGGGGGAGAAGAAGAAGCAGAAGAAGGAAGAGGAGGAGAAGCAAGTGAGGAAGAAGAACAGAAGCAGGAGGAGGAAGAAGAGGAGCAGAAGCTGGAGGAGAAGAGGCAGAAGAAGCAGGAGGAGGAGCAGGCATGACAGGAAAACAGTGATCTAATGTGTAATTAATTTGGATTGCATTTAAACATAAGCAGAAAGTAAGAACAATCAGCATTTGTCTGGTGCTATCTATGACTTCTGAGACTGGCACACTGTCAAAAACCCAGTGCTTGGCTTCTGGCCCAGGAAAATTGGGTCACTGCTATTTTAAGCTCCAAAGCAGAGGACGGCACTTACACATCTTGGACGATTCCAAAGAAACTAAGCAGGCCTGAAGCTCATTACTCCTTGGAGAGGAGAAGGCTGAGAAATGCCAGGGGCTGGAGCCCAGGCTGGGCAGGAGGAGATGCAGGTCACAGCGGCAAAGCTACCATCATATCACTTTGGTTGATTAGTCAGTGGACCTTATCAAAAATGTACCTGGCAAGAAAAGTACCTGGGCAGGCACGGTCCGGCTTTCAGAGTAACCCAAACAAGAAACAAGAGCCAGGAATATCAACATTACCTTTATTGTGAGGTGATAGCAGAAGTCTGAAAGGTATCTCCCCTCCATTCCTTTTACTTTTACTAACATGGACAGTGAAGTCTAGATTTGCCAAGGCCCTACTAGTTTTTCCCTGTCCCGATATGTCATGTGATGACGCGGTGATGCTGTGAGTTTGACACCACTGCTCTAGAAAAAGTACAGAGAAGAGCAACCAGGATGATGAGGGGACTGGAGGCTAAAACATACGATGAATAGTTGCAGGAACTGGGCATGGCTAGTCTAGTGAAGAGAAGGACCAGAGGACGCATAATAGCAGTCTTCCAATATTTGAGGGGCTGTCGCAGAGAGGATGGGGTCAAGCTGTTTTCCAAAGCACCCAAAGGCCAGACGAGGAATAATGGATGGAAGCTGATCAAGGAGGGATTCAACCTAAAAATAAGGAGGAATTTTCTGACAGTGAGAACCATCAAACAATGGAACAGAAGCTGCCTTCAGAAGTTGTGGGAGCTTCATCCCTGGAGGCTTTCAAGAAGAGATTGGGCTGCCATGGGTCAGAAATGGTGTGGGGTCTCCTGCTTGGGCCGGGGGTTGGACTAGATGACCTAACAAGGTCCCTTCTAACTCTGATAATCTATTTAAAGATCCTCTCAGAAGCCTGGATTCCAACCACCTCAGAAAATAATTCCAAATAAATGGACTCTTAATATTTTAAGCCAGTGTTTGTCAACTTCGGGAACTTTAAGATGTGGGGATGTCAATCCTCAGGGAATTCTGGATGATTTCTTTTTCAACGCCCAGAATTCCCTGGGGATTCACTTCCCCGCATCTTAAAGTTCCTGAGATTGACAAACAGTGGTTTAAAATATTAAGGCGGTTAAAGTTGCTGAGCTTTACCCAAATGGCCAAAAGTTTCTTCTTCCAAATAGATTAGCTTTCTAATCAAATTTGTTTTTCCTCTTCTTGATTCTGTCTTTAAGACAATTAGACTTTGAGTTATTGTTCAGTTTGTCTTACTAAGATTGTTTTCTTCTTTTTAAAGCTTTTAATTGACATACTTATTTTTTCCCAGTGAGAAAGAAGACTTTCAAGAGATTTTGCCATTTGTCAGAAATAGTGTAGGGTCTCCTCTTTCAGCAGGGGGTTGGACTAGATGACCTAGAAAGGTCCCTTCCAACTCTGTTAATCTGTTATGAAAAGGACTTATATGATCTATTTTTGACTAGGCAAAATGGAGCAGTCCTTTAAAGGTTGAGTGATATTTGAACAACAAACCAAAGTTTTGTTCAAACCAAACAGCAAAGCAATGAGAGATAAGATTATCAGCGAGTTAATTATACATATTAAATTTCCCCAAGTTATTTATTCTATTTTGTTCCTTCAAGTCAATATTGACTCCAGACAATGGCTTGGGCATATCCCTGTAAATTTCTTGGCAAGATTTCAGAAGTGATTTGCCATTTTTTGCTTCCTAGGGATAAGAGAGATGGAGTAGCCCAGGTCCCCAAGTTATGGATGAGATCTATGGCTAGGCGCATTATCCTCTCATCAATTTTCCTACAGGGTGGATTCACCAATATGTTATATATTTTTCTAAAAAAAATTTTTTTATTTGTTTTTGAGCAAGGACAAACAAACATAAAAGTGAAAATAAAAAAACCCATCTTCCATTACAAATTGTAGAAAGTGTGTCACTTGGTTACACTATTTCCATGCATCTCTTCCAGAGTGACCACCTGCTTTTCATATCAAATAGCATATTTTAAATTCACCTATATTCATGTATATCACAATTATTATATCTCAACCTTAATTTGACTATAATTGTTTTTACATCCTTTTATATATAAATATTCAAAATCTAGAATAGGATTATATGATAACATTCCATTAAATTATCCTAAGATCATCCAATCACAATATATCTTTACAACATATTCTAGATAAAACTTTTAAACCTCCTCTCATAATCTCCATGTGTTGTTTATATAAAATTTCATATTATCAAATTAATATATCTATGTGTATTGTTATTATTAATCATTATTTAACTATAGCTATTGTCACTTCATTTTATACATACTACTACTAAACTAAATTTAGCTTAATTTTTTATTATATATTTTCATTGCATCAACCTGTATCTTTCCAGTAATAGTACGGTCTTATATCTCTTGCCATTTGTAGCATTAATGTTCTAGTTACTTTCTTAATAAATCTTGTATAAACCTCCCTTGGCAACATGCTGTTCCTTTCGTATCTTACAAAAGCTTGAAACCCAACGTCTGTTCTTTCCATCAGCTTATCTTTGGTTATCGCTAGTGCTTCTGTCAAGATTTCTCTCCTTATCTCTGTCAATTTTTCTCTCTTTTCTTCTTCTGTGCTTTGAAGTTTGGGGTAGAGTTCCAATCCATCCATCTCCCCTTTCCATATTCCGTTCTTGCCATTACCAGTCACACTCACTTTGTTGTCAGTATCCACAGTTTTCTTATCTCTTTGCTCATTTTTTCTTCCATCTTTTGAACTCTGTCCTCCACTTTCTTCATTTGGTAAACATTCTCAGTTTCTCCATCAGATTTTTCTGTTTTGTATTCCATATTCTCCAATATATTTTCAATTCTCTCTGTCACAACTAATAGATTTTTAATTTCAAACATAATCATTTGCAATGTTATAGTTTCTTTTTCCTGCTGGGCCTTTCTTTCAATTTTGCAGTCACTGCTACTATAGGGTTCAAGGCTATTTTAATAAACTTCAAACAGGTTCATTTATTATCTTTCAAGTCAAAATGTTGCCTTCCCTCCAATAGCTAGTGATAGAACTTCCAAAAGGCACCTGTATAAACAACTTGTGCTCTTCCTACTATCACTGTCAGTAAACAAACTGAAAGAACCTTGATCACTCAAGTGATCAAAGAGAAAGAAGAAAAAACAATGTATTCAGCCTCCAGCCTCTAAGTGGCAAGGTAACTGCTTTTCCTCCTGTTGTTACAACCCTCTTTATAATCCTTCTTATTATCTTCTTTATATTCCAAGTTTAAGAAAGAAAAAAACCCTTAAATGGAGTTCAAAAACAATCCAATCAATCAAATCAAACATTACAAAAAAGGAGAATTTTAATCCATAGGTATAAGCAAAAGTGAAAAAAGAAGAAGAAAAAATTAATCTATTTAGTTAAAAAAATAGGGAGCTCCTGCAAAAGTTCTATCCGTGAAAAATTAGAAACTGGATAACACACTAAGTTCAATGCAGATCAATCTCGCCGCCTACAGTCTTCTGTCTTCAATCTTAAATTAACTTTAATTTTTTTTCCTTGGGTAGTCTCTTCCTCTAATAATAAAATTTCCTCACCAGCTCTGGAGCTGTCCCAACTTCAGCAGCTTCATTAGTTGCATTTCTGTTGCCGGAAAAAAGGGCAGTTCCTGGATCTTTCAGGGACTTTGCAGTGTCCCTGAGATCAGCAGAAGGTGCCCTTCTCAATCACCGTCTCTGTGGGACGGTTTAGATCCAAATGGACCATCCATTTGCAGAAATTCGACTGTGATCTTGGAGCACCAATATCACATATTGTGCCATCGCGACGTCAGATATGCACTTTGCCAATATGTTATATATCTTGAGGCTGCCTTGTGATGTATAAGGTGGAGACTTCTATCTTAATCTCAGGAGGACAGCAATAGCAGTAGACTTATATACCGCTTCATAGGGCTTTAAGCCCTCTCTAAGCGGTTTACAGAGAGTCAGCATATTGCCCCCAACAACAATCCGGGTCCTCATTTTACCCACCTCGGAAGGATGGAAGGCTGAGTCAACCCTGAGCCGGTGAGATTTGAACCGCTGAACTGCTGATCTAGCAGTCAGCTGAAGTAGCCTGCAGTGCTGCATTTAACCACCGCGCCACCTCGGCTCTAGGACATAGAATCGTAGGTAAGGAAGGGACTTTGGAGGTTGTCTACCCAAAAACCCCTGCCCATGGCCTTACCCCATCCTGGAGAAATGAGCCAATTCTCTGTGGAGATTCTCAGTCATCCAGGTCATGGTTGTCCTGAAGGTGCTTTTTCAAGAGCCTACTGGACTTTCTGGTTCTTCTTTGAAATGCTAAAGAAGCTTCTTGGATGACAAACGAAACGTCTTCAAAGAAAAAATGTGGATGCGCAGAAGGCAGAGGAGAGGAGAGCAGTGGAGATCTATGGGCCGGTTCTTGGGACAGAAGAGCCATTGCTGCTAGCAAAGCCCCATCTTAGCTCTGGGGATAAAAGGCAGGGGGCAGAAATGATGTGGCAGACAACTATTCATTTCCATGCCCGACAGATTTGTTAGAGAGAGAAACTTTTTGCCGGGGCTGCTGGCATTCCTAATAATGGAATAATTGATTTAACTAGAGAGGGTTTGTCGTGTTCGGGGAGCTGGGTCAAAACAGCTTCATCCAGCCATTTGAGAAGGACACCAGCTGTTTTTCATTGCAAAAGTGAAAGTATACTCAACCTTGTCAGAAATTAGTCACCGGGGTTGTTGGCCATTTTTTAACCTCATAATCTTATTTGCAAAAGGCAGAGGGCCTCTCCAGCTGGAAATTTACTTCAAACATGACCTTCAATCTTAAGGCCAGGGGTGTACAGGTAGTTCTCGACTTATAACCATTGGTTTAGGACTATTCTAAGTTACAACGACACTGAAAAAAAGTGACATGACCATTTTTCATGCTTAGGACTGTTGCAGCGCTCCCGGTGATCAAAATTGGGACGCTTGGCATTTGGTTTCATATACATATGGCTGTTGCAGTGTCCCAAGGGCCATGCAATCTCCTTTTGCTGACTTTCTGACAAGCAAAGTCAACAGGATGGCCCCAATGCACTGAATAAACGTGTCACTGACTTCACAGGTGCAGTGATTCACTTAACAACTCTGGCAAGAAAGGTCATAAAAGGGAGCAAAATTCACTTTTAAAAAGCAGATTAATAAAGTTGGAAGGGACCCTGGAGGTCATCTAGTCAACCCCCCAAGCAGGAGACCCTACACCATTTCTGACAGATGGGAGTCCAGTCTCTTATTGAAAGCCTCCAGGGATGAAGCTCCCACAACTTCTTCTTTTTCTAATATATTTTTATTATTTTTACATTTAAAACAATGCAGTACCGCGAAGTCGGAGTGACCATACATTCACATTATATACAGCTAGTCACAACTATTGACAATTAGCCTACTAAATACATTATCATTCCTTCTGTCCAAGCACAGTATATACAGTTTGTTCCAGTCTTGTCACCTTGTGAGCTCCCACAACTTCTGAAGGCAACTTCTGTTCCACTGGTTGATTGTTCTCACTGTCAGAAAGTTTCTCCTTATTTCCAGGTTGAATTTCTCCTTGCTCAGTTTCCATCCAATAATCCTGGTCTGGCCTTCGGGTGCTTTGGAAAATAGCTTGACCCCTTTCTCCTCTCTGTGGCAGCCCCTCAAATATTGGAAGGCTGCTCTCCTGTCTCCCCTGGTCCTTCTCTTCACTAGACTAGCCAGGCCCAGTTCCAGCAAACGTTCATCGTATGTTTTAGCCTCCAGTCCCCTGGTTGCTCTTCTCTGCACTTTTTCTAGCATCTCAACATCTTTTTTATAGTGTGGTGACCAAAACTGGATGCAAAATTCTAGGTGGGATCTTACTAAGGCTTTACAGAGTGGTATTAATACCTCCCCTGATCTTGATTGTATCCCTCTGTTAATGCAACAACCACTGTCTTGCTCAGCAACAGAAATGTTGGGCTTAATTATTGTTGTAAGTGGAGGGCTACCTGTATTTTTTACCATATGAATAATGGGATCTTTTCTTATAAGAAGAAAGCAATGGTCACCAGGTAATCTGGAATGTATGGTCCCAATCCCTTTGAAAGGACCAGGTGGGGAAGTACAGATGGGAGGGCTGCCAAACTTTCTAAATAAACTTCAGTGTTTCTGAGAAGTTACACTCAGGTTACCTTCCAAGAATGTAAAGTCTTTGACCTCAACCATGCAAATATTATGTGCTCTTTATCTGTGAAAGTGAAAGTAAAGTGGAGAGCTTAGGTGTGTCTATATACAAAGTCCTCCTGCCAACAGGACTGCACCTTAAAACAAAGGTTGTAAAAGTTGTTGGAGTTGGCTGAAATTTTGACGAAATGACGACCCTCACTCTGTCAAGGACCTAGGAGTACTCATCTCAAACGATCTGAACCCCAGAGCTCACTGTAACAGAATTGTCAAAAAGACATTAAGAGTTGTTAACCTAATTTTGCAAAACTTCTTCTCCCATAACATTGTACTGCAAACCAGGGCATACAAAACCTTTGCCAGACCAATTCCCGAATACAGCTCGTCTGCCTGGAATCCCCACTGTGTATCGGACATTAATTTAATTGAACGAATCCAGAGGTATTTCACGAGAAGAGTGCTCCACTCCTCTGCTCACAATAGAATCCCTTACGACACCAGGGCTGAAATTTTGGGCTTGGACAACCTGAAACTGCACTGCCTACAGTCTGACCTAAGCTTAGTACACAAAATTGTCTGCCACAACGTCCTACCTGTCAACGACTTCTTCAGCTTCAACCTCAATAATACACGGGCTAACAACAGATGCAAACTCAAGGTAAACCGTTCCAAACTCGATTGCAGAAAACACGACTTCAGCAACAGAGTGGTCAATGCCTGGAGTGCTCTCCCTGACTCCCTTGTTACATCCTCAATCTCCCCATAGCTTCAACCTCAAACTGTCTGCTGTGGACCTCACCCCATTCCTAAGGGGTCCATAAAGGGGGCATACATAAGTGCACCAGCGTGCCTTCCGTCCCTGTCCTACTCTCCCTGTTCATTTGTAGTCGTTTCTTTTGTTCATGTTCATACTTATACCTGTTATCTTGTACATGTTTGACAAACTAATTAAATAAATAAATAAAAATAAATGAAATGGCAAAATTGAGTAGTTTGATGAAAGAAAGGAACATAAGTACTTTTATTTCCATGTGGAAACCATTTCTGAACTTTGTGCTTGAAGTGGAAAAAAACAAAACTTTGAGTTTGGGTTTTACCGATTAGATGGATAGATCTTTATAGAAATGGCTGCTTCATATTACTGTCAAAAAAACAGAAAGTTGTAATTTGATGTTAATGGCTTATTTTACTGCCACAGAGAGTTGGAAGTCTGTTTCTTTTTCTTTTCCTTATCCTTCCTCGCTTCTCTTCCCCCTCTTCCTCCCCACCATTTTCCTATTTACTTTTGTATTTTGTATCTTATTATATTTTATAATATATAATAATAACATTAATAAAAATGTTAAGCTAAAAAACAACAAAGGACTGCAGCTAAAACAGGGGTTTTCAAACTTTGTGGTGTTGTAACCTGTCACCCCTGCCAAATAAATATATTTTATGACTTGCTCGTGAGCAAAATTCTTTTATTTGGCAAGAAGGAATTTTCAATAATGCCACAATTCTCCTTTTGGTTTCACATTTATTTTAAATCAAGAGAAGCTTTTTGTAGATTTATAAGCAACTACTCTAGAAAAACCCAAATTTGTAGCTGAATAGGAATGACTCAGCAGAGAAGAGCCTCATGCTGGGAACGATGGAGGGCAAAAGAAGAAGGGGACGGCAGAGAAGGAAGTGGATGGATGGAGTCACTGCACTTAAATGGACTCCGGGGAGGATGGTAGAGGACAGGAAGGCTTGGAGGAATGTTGTCCATGGGGTCATTATCGGTCGGACACAACTTCGCAACTAACACCACCACCACCAACAAAGATAGATAGATAGATAGATAGATAGATAGATAGATAGATAGATAAATAGATAGAAGACATGATGGATGGATGGATGGATGGATGGAGGATAGATGGATAGATAGATAGATAGATAGATAGATAGATAAAAGACATGATGGATGGATGGATGGATGGAGGATAGATGGATAGATAGATAGATAGATAGATAGATAGATAGATAGATAGATAAGAGCCTAATGCTGGGAACGATGAAGGGCAAAAGAAGAAAGGGACAACAGAGAAGGAGGTGGCTGGGTGGAGTCCTCAAAGCAGAAGACATGAGTATAAATGGATTCTGGAGGATGGTAGATGACAGGAAGGCCTGGAGGTACGTTTTCCATGGGGTCACGATGGATCGGACGTGACTTCGCAACTAACAACAATAACAAGTAATGATTTCTGGGCAGAGACCCTGTGAAGGTTGCACAACCATCAGCACCTCAAATTTTACAGGTACATTTGTTAGGAGTCCCCGGTTCAAAGCAGCTGTGACAGAAGTTCATTGGGCTTCCGTCTGTGTGCATCCAGATTCATTCATCCTTAAAAGAGTATTTCTCACTGGGTGGATGGAATATTCCTGGAGTTGAAGCCTGCACATCCCAAAAGTGTCAAGAGGCAATTTGACTTTCTGGTTTTTCTTGAAGAAGCTTTTTGGATGAGTCTGTAGAGATTCTCCATCCTCCAGATAATGGTGGTCCCAAAGGTGCTTTTTCAGGAGGCAACTGGACTTTCTTGTTTTTTCTTTGAAGACGTTTCGCTTCTCACCCAAGAAGCTTCTTCAGCTCTGACTGGATGGTGGGGAATGAAAGGATTTATATTCCTTGCAGACAAAGCTGGTCATTTGCACCTTTTTAGAGGGTCCTTGAGGCCACTTGGAGGTTTATCTGTGTTCTCATGATCACATGAGTGGTGCTCCTGGTTCTTGTAAAAAAAAATGCAGACTACAGGAACCAGGAGTGCCACTCAGGTGACCCTGAGGACAAAGATAAATCTCCAAGTGCTTCAAGGACCCTCTAAAAGGATGCAAATGACAAGTTGTCTCCAAGGAATATAAAACCTTCCATTTCCCACCATCCAGTCAGAGCTGAAGAAGCTTCTTGGATAATAGGCAAAACGTCTTCAAAGAAAAACAGAAAGTCCAGTTGCCTCCGGAAAAAGCACCTTTGGGATAACCATGACCTGGATGATGGAGAATCTCCATAGACATGAAGTCTGCACTTCTTAAACTTGCTGAGGTTGACAAATGGCACCTTAGAACATGGCAGCAAGGTGAAATTCCCCTGAACTGCAGAAAAATGTGATTGTAACATTTTGATCAACAGTGATCCCCCCCCCCTTGGTGGTCCTGCATTTTTATTCCTAATTTTGTTTCCCCCTGGACTCTAGTGTCAAATATTCTCTGATTAGGAACCCACAGAGAAATTAGTTCATTTAAGATCAGAAAAATATGAAATAGCACTCTTACAGTATAACCCCTACGTTTTAATTCTTGATTTAATTGCAGATTTTCTGCTTAGTTAGAATTCTATCATCTCCTTCCAGAAGATATTAATAATATAAAATATTGGTTTAACAACCCCATTCTTCTTTCTAGATCTATTTTTCTATTGGGGGATATTTTCTATATCTTTTAATTTTGTATTTCTGTCAGTACTACTTATTTTTCTTTTTCTCTGACATTGTAAGGGCAATAAATAAAAGTTCTCCTTATGACCACAAAAGAATATACAATATTATAAGACGTGCTAATAGCAATGAGGGGACACAGTGGCTCAGTGGCTAAGACGCTGAACATGTCGATCAGAAAGATTGGCAGTTTGGCGGTTTGAATCCCTAGCACCGTATAATGGAGCGAGTTCCCGCTACTCATCCCAGCTTCTGCCAACCTAGCAGTTCGAAAGCACGTAAAAAAATGCAAGTAGAAAAAATTGGGAACAGCTTTGGTGGGAAGGTAACAGCGCTCCGTGCGCCTTTGACATTTAAGTCATGCCGGCCACATGACCACGGAGATGTCTTCGGACAGCGCTGGCTCTTCGGCTTTGAAACAGAGATGAGCACTGCCCCCTAGAGTCGGGAACGACTAGCACATATGTGCGAGGGAAGCCTCTACCTTTACCTATTAGTAATAATTAATTGCTATTGTTATTCAGACCTTTAGTAAGTAAAGACTCTCGCATGTCATCTGAATTTTGCATAACACAGAAAGTCAACATACTTTAAATTCTTTGGTTCACTTTTTCATTTTTCTTACTTGGTGGTTTTTTTTTTAACAGTTGTAAATTATAGAATCCCAATTTTGCTCAAGGAATGAAATCCCCAGCTCTGGCCCAAGCCATGAGAAGAAAATGGATTGATTTTGGAGAAGTGCATTTAAAGTTAAGTCCTGTGAAACAATTCATGGGGACTCCAAGATCTGCCACTTACTGGCAAGAGAAGGCAGGAAGAGAGACAGTTTCCTGGATCCCTCTTCTGGCTAGTCACTGCAACAGCAACAGCTTCCATAATATTCTTAATATTTTAAATCTTCCTTTCCAAAGACAGCTTTCCTCCAAATAGGAGATCACGATCACGTGAAAGTGTTAATATCACTTTATAATGCCTTGGTAAGGCCACACTTGGAATATTTGCATCCAGTTTTGATGTGGAGACTCTGGAAAGAGTGCAGAGAAGAGCAACAAAGATGATTAGGGGACTGGAGGCATATCAAGAACATATCAAGAACGGTTGCAGGAACCGGGTATGTCTAGTTTAACGAAAAGAAGGACCAGGGGAGACATGATAGCAGTCTTCCAATATCTCAGGGGATGCCACAAAGAACTTTGGATATACAATAGTGCTAGAAAAATGGCAACAACTATGGGAAAGGAACTATAAACCGACAATGGCAACAGCATATAAAGATAATTTGTATAAAATGTTTTATAGATGGCACATGCCACCTGAAAGATTAGCAAAAATGTTTAAGGATAATTCAGCTAAATGTTGGAATGTCATTAGCTGCCAGGATCATATTATCATGTGGTGGATGTGCAGGGATGTAAAAAGCTGTTGGGTTAAAATACAAACATGGTTAGAGACAATGCTACACAATGCTAGAGTTTAAGCCAGAGGTATTTTTATTGGGCATTCTACCAGAGAAATATAGTAAAGAAGCTTCATATTTGATTGTACAGATAATAACAGCAGCTAGAATTGTATTTGCACAAAATTGGAAAGCAGGTAAAATCCCATCAGTTGGGAGCTAATAAAGAAGATACTAGATAGTGCAGAAATGAACAGGTTGACATAGAGAAAAAAGGACGAAGAGGAATCAGTGTACTACTACAGGACATGGGGGCAATTTTATGATTGGCTTGAAAAAAGTTATAAATAGAAAGAAACAAAACATGAAATAAATAACTCAGATGACACATTATTAAATTAGGTGGAGGGAAAATAAGAAAATATTAAAATGTAAATATACATGTGAAAAAATGACATGTGGAACTAATATTAGAAATAAAATGTAAACAGAAAAATATTTTTATGAAAATATAAAGATGGGATTGCTGAAATGCCACCCCGAGAACCCATCAAAGAAAATAAATAAGTAAGGGCAACAACGGAAAGGAGGAAAGATGAGGAGGGAAAAGAAGAAAAAATAAAGCAGAAGAAGTAGGGGAGGGGATTTAAGAGTAGGAGAGAGAGTAAGAAGGAGGAGGAGGGGGAAAGAGGGTGGGAAAAGAAAGGAGGAAGGAGAGGAGGAAAGAAGAAGGCAGAGAAGGGAGGTTGAGAAGGTGGAAGGAGTAAGGTTGTTGCAAAATAAGATGGAGGAATGGGGTGGCAAGAAAGTGACCCAAACTTTATTATATATTTGTGTATAAATGAGTATAGAGATTAATGATGAACAGACAAATGTTAAACAGCAATTATAAGAACGCATACCTAAATTTGAAACGGAAAAATAATAATTTAAAAAAAAGAACTAAGGAGAAATTTCCTGAAAGTTAGAACAATGAATCCGTGGAACAACTTGCCTCCAGAAGTTGTGAATGCTCCAACACTGGAAGTTTTTAAAGAAGAGATGGGTGTAGGGTTTTCTGCCTGAGCTGGCGGTTGGTCTATAAGACCTCCAAGGTCCCAACTCTTTTATTCTATTCTATTCAAAAATACAGTAGAAAGTTTCCACCCTCCCCTTTCCTAGAAGAATGAAATGTTTTAGGGAAAAAAGCCAGAATATTATATTTCCCTAAAGGAGAAATATGTTTTTAAAGACAGAAAGTAGCCCCCAGGTCTTTCTGAATAGCCTCAGCAGGACAGGGCCAGCCTATCTACAAGACCTTCAGCTCCAGGGTGATGGGATTAAGACATGGCTCTTCAGGACCGTTTAGCAGAAGACACAGAGCCCACTGCATTGCAATCTCCTAAGGACATTGCATCACTGTCCAAACTTCAACCAAACTTGACTCAGACAAACATGACCTTACACGGCCCCATGGGAGTCTGACAACAGCCAATAGAATACATGCCCTTGCATAGGAAAAGGAAGCTCAGGGGAAAGGCCCAAGAAAGGGTATAAATAACCCTCACTCTCCACATGTTCAGCTGCCCAGGATCTCAAACACATGTGGTCCTGTCTATCAATAAACCATCTTTCCAATCAGCCTCCATGCTTCCAGTGCCTTTCTCCCTGCTTGGAACTGAACCAGATGAATATTTCTTCCGACACTTCTCAAATATATTCATGGGACCCAAGGCGGGGTAAACCCAAGAGAGAGAGTCAAAAAAGTCAGATTGTTGGTTGCAATGACCAGATTGAAGAGCAGTATTTCCCAGTCCTACCCACCCCTCATCTGAATTAAGATTGCATGCAGATATGGCTATATCTGTAATAAAAACATATATTATTGTTGAATAAACATGGATGCATTCAGTCAATATGAGGAACTTCTGTGGTTTTCCCCCTGAAGCGAATATTTCTCTATTTAGCAGTATTAGAATACTGCATCCAATTTTGGTCACCATACTATAAAAATATGCTGATACTCTAGAAAGAGTGCAGAGAAGAGCAACGAAGAGGATTAAGGGATTGGAGGCTAAAATGGTTGCAGGAACTGGGTATGTCTAGTTTAATGAAAAGAAGGACTAAGAGAGATATGATAACAATCTTCCAATCTCTCAGGGGTTGCCACAAAGAAGAGGGAGTCAAGCTATTCTCCAAAGCACCTGAGGGCAGGACAAGAAGCAATGGGTGGAAACTAATCAAGGAGAGAAGCAACCTAGAGCGGAGGAGAACTTTCCTGACAGTTAGAACAAATTAATCAGTGGAACAGCTTCCTCCAGAAGTTGTGAATGCTCCAACAGTGGAAGTCTTTAAGAAGATGTTGGATAGCCATTTGTCTGAAGTAGTGTAGCTTTTCCTGTCTGAACAGAGGGTTAGACTAAAAGACCTTCAAGGTCCCTTCCAACTCTGTTATTCTATTCTATTCTATTCTATTCTATTCTCCATCCCATCCCATCCCATCCCATCCACAACCAGCAAGGTCTTCCTTAAATCCGACAGGCGTGCATTTTTAGGGGAGGGAATAAAATGGCATTGTTCATGTGCTCTGCGCCCCCTGTTGCTAGAACACCACACCTGGAGCACAGTCATAATTCCTCCTTCTCCCCAACCTCTATTTTCCAGGCTGGTCCTCCCATACGTCCGACACTTGAAAGGGGAGGACGACAAGCCGCTACCCCCCGTCAAGCCTCGAAAACAGTACAAGATCTCCAAGGAGCCGAAGGGGGATCACGTGATGGAGAAGAAGAGAACAAAGAAAGAGAAGATGAGAGATCTAGTAAGGAGGCCTTTCCCCCCACCCCTCCAAGTCAGAGATGGTATTTGCCAGTTCTCCAAACTACTCAAAATCTCCGCTACCGGTTCTCCAGAACTGGTCAGAACCTGTTGAATCCCACCTTTGCCCTGTGATGTATCCACAATGGTTATGAATTCATGCGAAAATGGATCAAGGGATTTGTTTCTTAAATATGTACAACCAATAATGAATAACCATTATACTAAGAAGGGATTTCCTGACAGTGAGAACAATTAACCAGTGGAACAACTTGCCTCCAAAAGTTGTGAATGCTCCAAGACTGGAGGTTTTTAAGAAGATGTTGGACAATCATTTGTCTGAAGTGGGTTAGGGTTTCCTGCCTGAGCAGGGGGTTGGACTAGAAGACCTCCAAGGTCCCTGTTATTCTGTTATTCTGCTTTCTGTTGTATTTTTTTGTTTCTCTCCAGCAGGGGGTGGCAGAGCCCACCACAAGAGAAATGCTATCTGGCTGATTTCCAGATTTCCAGGATTAAATGCGTGGGAAAGCATGATGCACAGAGGAAGGAAAAGGCGTGTAACACAGCCAACGGGTCTCAAAACTCAGCACTATTGTTCCTCAATCTCAAAGCCTTATTTTAGCCTGAAGAAGTTCCTCTTTATAGAAACATCATGCTGGAAAATAGAAAAGAAAAAAGCAAGAGAATGCATATTATTAGTTGATGACTGGTGTGAATTTCCTGCTTGTGGTTATGGCCACTCCAGCTTTCTTCTCAATACTGTCAGATTTAGAGCACCAGGTTTGGTCACCACTTCCTTAGAGGGGAACAGCGAGTAAAAGAAATACATTTTAATAATAATATGAAGAAAACAGATTGAGATTTTATCCAGAAATTCAAATTACCGAACTCCCTGCAAATGGGTAGGGATTGTTGCAATCCCCTGAATAACAGAGTTGGAAGGGACCTTGGAGGTCATCTAGTCCAGCGGTCACCCACTGGTGGTGTGCGAGAAAATGTTGGTGGTCCACAGAAAAATTATTTGCATTTTTTATATTGCACTAAATCAGGGGTCCCCAAACTACGGCCCCTGGGGTGGATACGTGCAATGAACATTTGTGTTGCTGCAGAGAGTCTCCCCCTTCTGGGTTTTTCTACAGGGGTCATGACTTTTTCCAAATTGCCTTAAGAATCCCCTCCTTTCTGGGGAAAAAAAACATAGAATAGATAAGGGAAGGGAATAAGAAATGATAGTAAACTATATTTGGGTTTGTGGAAATACCATCCAAAGAAAACATAAATTGAGATTTGAAAGTGATACCTATAATAACAAAAGAAAGGTGTAGAGGACAAGAGGAAGAGGAGGGAAGGAAGAAAGAGGTAAGGAGAGGGGGTGGAAAGGAGGGAAAGAGAAGGAGAGAGGGTAGGAAGGGGAAGAGTAGGAGTAGGGGAGAGGTAAGGGAAGAAGGAAGGGGAAGGAGGGGAAGAAGGAAGGAAGTAGAGAAGGGAGGAAGGAAAGAAAGAAAGGGAAATAAGGTGGCGTTAAAACAGGCGGATGGGATGGTAAACAAAGCAACCCAAACTATATCATAATCTTTTAAATGGAATAATAAATGTATAAGAATGGCAAATGTAAAGCAGAAGAAGAACTACATGAATTGTAGACCTATAATTGTATGGAAAAGAATAAAAAAGAAAACAAATTTCAAAAAGAAAAAGAATAATCCTCTCCTTTCTTAAGCCACAAACTCACCAGCTAGAGTCTCACAGCCTTCAAATGGCGTAGCATGGCCAATTTCCAATATTGAGAAAATTTTGGAAAATGCATTCCCTTAATATGAAGTTTTGCTGCTCGTAATATTCTCTTGTATTGTGAGTCAGTGCAGCCCTGTTTAGTCATCACGAAACAGCCAGCTTACATTGAGAGCTGCTTTCTTCTTCTTTGTTTGTCTCTTGGCACATGTTCAGAATCTGATTATTTTCATCCTGTGTTCCCTTTCGGCAGAAACTGTCCATCTGTCCCGAGAAGTACATTTTTGTCTTATGTGTAATTTCCCCACTGCTGGAGGGATGGCCATTTCCCAAGCTTTGATACACACAGAGATAAAGGTCTTGTTGCAATTTTAAATCAGGCCAAATAATCGCCCAAACTTAATTTTGGAACCACGGATCTGCTGTCCTGCGGGCAAGCTATCTGTCAGCCCCATCACTCTCTGTGGCTCGCGGCTGCCATTCCACTGGTGGGGAGATCCACCAATAGGGCGCTTCGTTCCTTGGACTGCGGCTGCGCCAAGAGAATGGAGGACCTTCAGATCACTCCCTGCCACATCCTTGGCCATGAGCGTTATGTTGGTGGCATCTCCCAGCTGACAGGCAGCCCGAGACATGCTCAGTGACCCTGCAGTGATTTTCATGTACCGTAGAGCAGCGCAGGTATGGCAATGTAAACCAGCATGGTCTGACACGTCATCAGAGTATATTGGGTGTATTCAGGGGTGAAATGCAGCAGGTTCTGACAGGTTCTGGAGAACCAGTAGGGGAAATTTTGAGTAGTTCGGAGAACCAGCAAATACCACCTCTGGCTGGCCCCGGCCTCATCTATTCTCTGCCTCCCGACTCTCAGCTGCCTCCTGATTCCCATTGGGAAGAAATGGAGATTTTACAATATCCTTCCCTGCCACACCCACTCAGCCACGCCCACCAAGCCACACCACACCCTCCAAGCCATGCCAACCAAGCCACACCCACAGAACCGGTAATATCAAAAATTTCACCACTGGATGTATTGCGCATGGATAGGAGAGGGCAGAGCACCAGAGTGTTTAAATGATGGAGGAAAGTATGGAATGACAGATTTGACTTTATTTCACTCATGATTTACATTGTGTGACGGTTAGAAGTACCGGAACAGGCTTTAAAGTTTACACTTACCATGGACTACCAGTTTAGTCACCTTGTTTGTGTTCTTCACCTGAACGGAATCTGAAAATATCAGTGGTAGTATTCAGCCTGTTCGGTCCGGTTTGGGTGAACTGGCAGTGGCAACCTGTGGGGGCTCACCTGCCCCGGTTCCATGGCGTCCTATTTAGCCATGTTTTCTTAGGTCCGTGCAATGTATGCAAGCCATGCGCCCGAGCAAAGAGCATGCATGGAAGGCACACTCACAGTTTTGGTGCACAGCGAACTCCTGGTAAAAGTGTGTGAAACCCACCTCTGCAAGCTGTACTTCTCTGAGGCAGGCTCATCCTTCTAAACTGGGTTAAAGAGCAAGTTTAGACAACCAAAGATTTCCAAATAATCCTAATACGGAGGGCTAAGAAATCTCCCCCTCCAAAAGCCAAGTGGTAGGAGTAAGCTAGAATGTCCGAAGGATGGACTCGGGAGGACACATTACTCATACCCCAGTTTAAACTTTGGTTCAAACTCTTCTGCAGAAACAGGAGCAAGCACATTGGAAGATGTTCTTTTCATCCCAAAATTCAGTCTGGGAAAGAAAAGATGGAAGGGCAATGTGACAACCATGTTCAAAGGGAATAATAACAGTATAACAGAGTTGGAAGAAACCTTGTAGGTCATCTAGTCCAACCCCCTGCCCAAGCAGGAGACCCTACACCATTTCTAACAGATGGTAGTCCAGTCTCTTCTTGAAAGCCTCCAGTGATGAAGCTGCCACAACTTCCGAAGGCAACTTCTGTTCCACTGGTTGATTGTTCTCTCTGTCAGAAAATTTCTCCTTTATTTCCAGGTTGAATCTCTCCTTGTTCAGTTTCCATCCATTCTTCCTTGTCTGGCCTTCGGGTGCTTTGGAAAATAGCTTGACTCCCTCCTGTCCCCCCTGGTCCTTCACTTCCCTAGACTAGTCATATAAAATAGAATGGAATGGGATGGAATAGAATAGGAATATTGGAATGAAGGCTAGAATAGGATAGAATAGAACAGGAATAGGAATAGAATAGAATAAATATGGGAATGAAGAATAGAATAGAAAAGAATGTAGAATAGAATGAAGAATAGAATATGGAATAGAATAGAATAGGAAGGGATGGAATATAGAATAGAATAGAATAGAATATGGAATGGGTGCAGCTGATCCCTCAGGTAACCAGGCTGTATGACAGGTAGAACATTATAAGTTGTGGCTACCACCTTTAATCTTTCTTAAAAAGCAAACTGGCCATACTGCAATTTGCCAAGCAGCAGGGGTTTATTTTTTTCTTTTGTTTACTATACCCATGGTATTTTTTGCTGCCCATCATTGCCATGTTACATGGACAGAATATGAATCATTCCCATCGTGTCTTGCCCCACTGAATTCAGCTGATGACACAAGGATGACTCTTGTGATGCTTTCCAGCTGCACAACCCAATGATCTGGTGATTCGGTGATTCATCTTTTCATCGTGACATCAATCTATATTTTCTCCACCAACTGAAATGAAAACCTTTCAGGCAGTGATCTGCCCAAGCCCATCAGAGCCGTTCAAAATTGTGTGTACAAAAGTGACGTCAATCACAATGTTAGACACTTGTGCAATTGACACAAATTATATAATACATACAGTAGACACACACACACATAGCAATAGCACTTAGACTTATATACTGCTTTCCAGTGCTTTTACATCCCACTCTAAGTGGTTTACAGAGTCAGCCTCTTGTCCCCAACAATTTGGGTCCTCATTTTACCCACCTCAGTCAGGATCGAACTGCTAGCAGTTGGCAGAATTAGCCTGCAATACTGCATTTTAACCACTGCGCAACCATGCCTCTTAAAGATAGCAGTTGTACGTAGACCTATATATCACTTCACAGGGCTTTCACAGCCCTCTCTAAGCGGTTTACAAAGTCAGCCTCTTTCCCCCAACAATCTGGGTCCTCATTTGACCTACCTTAGAAGGATGGAAGGCTGAGTCAACCTTGAGCCTGGTGAGATTCGAACTGCCAAATTGCAGGCAGCCAGCACCCAGCAGAAGCAGTCTGCAGTACTGCACTCTAACCACTGCGCCACCATGGCTCATTGTATGTATGTATGTATGTATGTATGTATGTATGTATGTATGTATGTATGTATGTTTGTCACTGAAGTAAAGTCAAGGATAGAGAAAGCTCGAACCACATTCTTCAAAATGAAGAAGGTCTTCTGCAGTCACAACAGAAGCCTGAGGCTGAAAATGAGGCTTGTCCGAGGCTACATCTTTTCTATCCTGCCTTTGAAATGTGGATTGACAGGTGGCTCTTACATATAAGTTGGGTTGAGAAAAATCAGAAAGGAGGAGGTGATAAGCCGCTTGGGAAAGCCAAGGGAAATCATCAAAACCATCAAAAAGCAAAAGTTAGAATATTTCGGACAGGTGATGCGACATCCAGAAAAATACGGCATCCTTCACTGAATCCTCCAGGGAAAGATTGAAGGCAAAGGAGGTCCAGGCAGAAGAAGAACATCGTGGCTTCCAAATCTACGGGATGGTTTGGATAAAACTCAGCAGCACTTTTTCATGCAGCTGTTGATAAAAATAGGATCACCAACATGGTTGTCAACGTCTGATGACGGATATGGCAAAGGAGGAGGAGGAGGAGGAGGAGAAGGAGGAGGAGGAGGAGGAGGAGGAGGAGAAGGGGAGGAGGTATATGAGTGAGTATGTATGTATGTATGTATGTATGTATGTATGTATGTATGTATGTATGTATCTTTATGTATGCATACAAAATCTGAGCTGCTTTGACAGTTTTTCCAGTCCAAAGGCAAGAAGCAGAACAAGAAGCAATGGGTGGAAACTAATCAAGGAGAGATTCAACTTAGAACTAAGGAGAAATTTCCTGACAGAGAGAACAATTAATCAGTGGAACAACTTGCCTTCAGAAGTTGTGGATTCTCCAACACTGGAAGCTTTTAAGAAGATGTTGGATAACCATTTGTCTGAAGTGGTGTAGGGTTTCCTGTCTAAGCAGGGGGTTGGACTAGAAGACCTCTAAGGTCCCTTCCAACTCTATTATTCTATTCTACATGCAGTGTCATTGCAGACACATACAAAACATGTGCCCTTCCCTTTTCAGTTTTGGATGTCTCCCATGAAGTCTCATTCAGATATGCGTGTGACAAAGGGGCAGGCCTTCAAACAGGAGGGTGCATTTGTCATCTCACCTTTCCCCCTTTTTTTGCCGCTGTTGCCAAGAATAAGTGCAAATGAAAGAGATCCAGGCTTAAACTGACATATCTCAGTTTAGCTCGATTACAAATTGAAGCAGAATAAACGTTGGTTCAGCTGCTGCCTCTTCTACCAGGTCAGAGGGTCAGGATGTGAGTCATTCGTCTGTGTGTGTGTGTGTGTGTGTGTGTGTGTGTGTGTATGTGTGTGTGTTTGGGGGGGGGGCTTGTTCATTTCCAGAAGTGCTCAGGCTTTCCGGAGTTATTTTAATTGTGTTTTTTTTAAGTGTGACCAGATGAGTGTGCGGTACTTTCCAATATTAAAATGAAAACTCTAGTTTTGCAAGAGGAGTAGCTTGTGATAGTGCCAGGACTGGTCTTGTGGAACTCGTTGCACACTGTAGAACAAAATAATATCAAAAAGCCATTTACACTCATTTTCCACTATTACATTTAATTAGTGCTTGATAAAAATCGTGTTGTCTGGGTTATTTCGTTTGCTGAACAATTCAAATTATATTCCTAATCTTTACCCCTTTTTTCTAGCCATTGAAATAAATAAATTCCATGTTTGATAGTATGCTGTATCTTCTTTCTGTTTGATCTTCAATGTAAGTCTGTCCATTTCTGCACAGTCCAATATCTTCTTAATTATGTCTTCATCTAGTGGTAAGTAAAGGTAAAGGTTCCCTTTGCATATACATGCTCGTCCTTCCCGGCTCATCTCCTTTTTAAAGCCAAAGAACCAGCGCTATCCAAAGACGTCTCTGTGGTCATGTGGCCGGCATGACTCAACACCGAAAGCGCACAGAACACTGTTACCTTCCCACCAAAGGTGGTTCCTGTTTTTCTACTTGCATTTTTTACCTGCTTTCGAACTGCTAGGTTAGCAGAAGCTGGGACAAGTAACCGGAACTCACTCTGTTACGCGGTGCTAGGGATTAGAACAGTTGGACTGCTGAACGTTCTGATCGACAAGCTCAGCATCTTAGCCACTGAGCCGCCGTCTCCCTTTATGACACTATATTGACATCAATAAACCCATTTCCCTGGAATAAGAATTTCCCTCGTCCTTTTTTGATCATTAAGTGAAGCAAAACTCTGCATTTTATTTTAGATATGATGGTGTGGGCATTTCTCCTTGGCAGGCCAATATTGAGGAAGATATTCGAGGCATTGTGCAAATCTGGGCTATTTAGAAGTTGGGCTCTTGACAGAAACTGTCCAGGATTTCATAAATGAAAAAATGCAATGTTCTTAGATAAAGGTTGCATAGGTTCACGCAGTCATCCAAAGATGCTTAATTTGGAAGCATTGCCTCTTTAAACAGGGGCATCCTGGGGTGCATATGTCACAGTGTCAAAGTGGCAACATTGAACATGTGGTTCTGACTGCCAAAAATGCTAATTTCCAGCAGCAACATTGCATGGTTCTCGAGAGTGATGCGGTGGCTTAGAGGTGGAGCTCTTGTCTCAAATCAGATCCTAGTTAGAGGCAGTTATTTTTCTTTCTGGGCACACTGAGAATGTATCTGCTGAACAAAACTCCCCACTGGTGACACAAAAGGCACCTGGCCATTAAAATACTCTGCTACCCCCATTCAGTTGCCCCGACTCCACTCTGCAAGAAATTATTAGGTCGTTAAAAGATAGCAATAGCAATAGCAGTTAGACTTATATACCGCTTCATAGCCCTTTCAGCCCTCTCTAAGCGGTTTACAGAGTCAGCATATTGCCCCCACAGTCTGGGTCCTCATTTCACCCACCTCGGAAGGATGGAAGGCTGAGTCAACCTTGAGCCGGTGAGATTAGATCCGCTGAACTGCAGATAGCAGTCAGCTGAAGTGGCCTGCAGTACTGCACTCTAACCACTGCGTCATCTCGGTGATGAATGTTACATGGTTCTCAAGGGATTGCTGCAGAATGCCATCGTCCTTGTGAGAAATTGCAGTTGGTTGTGCAAAATCTATCGACAAATCCATTTTCATTACAGTCACAGAACCAGCGTTACAATAAAAGCATTAAAAAGCATGATTTTTTTTAAAAAAAACCAGATAAGGCAATATCTGAACGTACAAGACAGAATAACAGAGTTGGAGGAAGCATGGAGGTCTTCTAGTCCAACCCCTTATTGACCCTATAACATTTCACACAAGTAGCTGTCCAGGCTTTTTCTTTAAAATCTATGGTGATGGAGCATTCACAACTTCAGAAGGCAAGCCGTTCCACTCAGTGGTGCGTTCCGGATCCAGTCACAACTGGTACGCTGTGATGGGGCCAGGCGTCCACGCATGTGCACCACCGCCCTGCATCGCTCCAGCTGCTTGGCGGAGTGTTGTGTAGGTGCTGTGCGCTGCATGCGCATGTGCAAATAGCCCAGTTGGGTCAAATACAGGTAAGGAAGGCAGGAGGGCGGGTGGGCCCTCTGAAGCACCGTACCAGAGCAGTATCTGGTGCCCCCAGCAGGCACCAGTGTGCCTGTACTGGGGCGTACTGGCCGTAATCCACCACTGGTTCCGCTGGATAATTGTCCTCACTGTTGGCCATTAGAGTCCGCCTAATTTTGCATACAGTATAATAAAATATGGCCACATTCAAAGAAACTACTCTATGCTGATCTGATAAAAGAAACCAGCATTTCCTGGGTATTAGGGGAAATGTTATAAAATGAGTCCATGAGTCCTTATAGAAGATACAATATCCTTTTTTGTTAAAAATAAGACCTCCTTGGATAATAAGCCCAATCGGGCTTTTGAGCGCATGTGCTAAAATAAGCCCTCCCCTAAAACATTTCAATGCTAGAGCAGCCAGACTCCGCCATTTCCTGGGGGTGGAAAGGGGGAGAACATGCCCCTTGCGCCCCACATGCACCTGCCATTGATGTGGAACAGACTCGCGGAGGTCACTCCTGCAAAACCTAGCTACCACGCCCCTTCTCTTTGTAGCGGCTGCAAAACGAGCGGCACACCCAGAGACGCAAGAGTGCACCAGAAACAGAGAGAGAACCTCTGGCCCTCTCTGGATCAGCTGATCCGCAGGCTGCGGGCTGAGGTTAAGGGGGCTCCTGCACCTCAAAAATAACAAGACTTCCCTGAAAATAAGGCCAAGTGCTTATTTCAGGGCAGGAGGGTCAAAGGAAAAAATGGTGTAATACGGTGATGGCTAGCCTTTTTGTCTTCATGTGCCAAAATCCCACATGTACACATGACAGTATTCAGGTGTGTACCCACACCTATAAAGCAATGTGCTCCACCCCCCCCCGCATACGCACATGACCCCCCATGCGCCCCCGGATGCTTGCAACCCCCCACATGCCCCGTTTTGGGCCTAGCAGGCCTCCCTGAAGCCTGGGACCAAAGACGTGTCATGGGCGGGCCCTGCCCTCCCTCTGTGCCCCCACCCCTGCATATGCAGACATGGCTCCCACATGTACAGCAGAGACCTGAAAGTCAGCTGGCTGATAGGAGGCATGTGCTCATGCACGGTGGAGCTGAGCTGGGCTATGGCTCATGTGCCAGCTGAGAGGGCTCCTACGTGCCATAAGATTCGCCATCACGGGTATAATAGGACACAAGCTGCAATTTCAATTTCTCCACATGCGATGGTGCAAAATGGAAGAGGCATCCATCTTTCCAACATAGCCCAAGTTCCAGTCACAGTTGTGTTTGTTTTCGCTTCACAAAATGAAGGCTGATCAAGGTGGAGAAAACACTTCACCGTCCTGACCAAAAATTCTTGCCTTCCTCCCGTAATAAGGAAACATGTCTCGGCTGAGCAGATTTAAAAATAAAGTTATTTTGTTTTTCACCAGAAGCCTGTCCTATCAAACTGTTTTTAAGAACATCTCAGATTCCCTTTTGACACGGTTGAAGAAAAAAATCCCCTTTGTGACTCAAAAAAACCCAGTCACAAACGCAAAAGACGTATTTTTTAAAAAAACACACACAGCCGTTACATGAAAGGCAGCATAAAATAGGCAAGAAATGAGAGAACGACACACGCACACAAAAAGTGAGATTAAGCTCTGCAATTGATATGACAAAGCAGGGTGGAAATTATCTCATGCCAACCTGCCATGTTGTATATTCTCTTGTGCGGTATGCCATCAATTTCCATGCAGAATTAGTAGGGTTGAAGATATTAGCAATTTGGGAGTCACAAATATTAATTTGAGTAGAGCAATATCTCAAAGTGAAGGAAAAGAAATCATTTTGGGTTATTTTTGTGTGAAGCTCTTAATCTCTCCAATGATGGCAACATGGCCATCGTTAACAAAAGCTGAAAGATGCAGCGAGAAAGCTGGTATGTTATAGAGAAGATGTACAAATGTGAGAACGTAGAACAAGAACTATCATTATTTTTTAAAAAGTGTTTTTATTATAAGCGAACAACTGCTTGATATGATATGTGATAGTTTTATTTAGCCTATAGGCCATACCAAAGCACAAGGTTCAAACACATATCACAATAAAATCTTATACAAACTAATTTATACAAAATAGGAGTAAGGTAAAATACAATAGTCATAGGATAAGATACAATATAATTTAATACAAAAATGTATAAAATAGAATAAAATGGCATAAAATTATATTTTGGTGTCACGCTTACAATCTACCCCAATCAGTCCCACATATGCAGATCTCAACCAAACCATTTTGTATAAGGCCTGTGCTGTGTTAAATGCTATTTTCAGTTTCTGAACACACATAAAGTAGGTTGTTTTGCTATGGGGATCCCAATGGATCCTTCGTTTGGTATATGACCAAGGAACCTGGCTCTCACCCCCTTACACAAGCAACAATCAAATAGGATGTGAGCCAGGCCTTCCACCTCTGCTGTTCTGCAAATGCAGAGACGCTCCTTGTAGGGTATAGAATGGAATCTCCCATATCTGACCATTGTATCAAGCCATTCGAATTTCTCTCCCGTAAATATCTCCCTAAGATGTTTTGGCAGTTGTAACTTCAAATAGCTGCCTACTTGAAAAGTATGTTTGTATTTGCTTAGCCATTTCAGGTTACCCACCTGGACAACATGTTTTGTTTATGAACATTAGCTGGGTTGGAGAGGAGTCAAACATTGAAAAGAGGGTGGGTGGGGCATCCTGGTGAAAGCCGCTCCCTCTGGGTCACTTAGCCAAAGGATTATGTTGATGCATTGACCTCCTTGTCTATATACAAGGGTCTCTTTCAGTGGTGGGATTCAATTTTTTTTACTACTGCTTCTGTGGGCGTGGCTTGGCTTGGTGTGTGTGGCAGGGGAAGGATACTGTAAAATCCCCATTCCCTCCCCACCCCACAACCTGCTTTCCAGCTACGTTCTCCTCTGCAGGGCAACAAAAGAAGGCCCAGACAATCAGCTGGGATTTGGGAACCAGAGGTGATATTTGCTGGTTCTCTGAACTACTCAACATTTCCACTACTGGTTCAGCAGAACCGGTCACAACCGGCTGAATTCCACCTCTGGTCTCCTTTGAACATGAACAAACCATTTGAATCAAGAACAATTAATCGATGGAATAGCTTCCCTTCTCGAGTTGTGGGTGCTCCATCACTGTAGTTTCCAAAAATGGACTGGACAACTATTTGATCGGGATGGTGATAAGGTCTTCTACCTTGAGCAGGAGGTTGGACTAGAAGACCTCCAAAGTCCCTTCCCGCCTTATGACTCTATGTTCTAAATCAGAGCATTTGCTGCAATTCTTGTGTTGGAAACTTCCCATCCTTTCCAGTAATGCTGGCAATCGTCCCCAGTCTAGACCACAAGCGAAGTAGCTGTCTAACAAGGGAGCAACCTCAACATTTATACACCACATTGTCTGGTTGAGCTACAAACCACCTTCCAGGATGTTCGTCTATGTAAAAAACCTCTGCCCACTTAGAATAGAATGAATGAGCTGGAAAGAACCTTGGAGATCTTCTAGTCCAGCCCCCTGCTCAAGCAGGAGAACCTATATTATTTCAGATAAGTGACTGTCTAGACTCTTCTTAAAAACCTCCAGTGATGGAGCAATGACGATTTCTGTAGGCAAAGTGTTCCTCTGGTTAATTGTCCTCATTGTTAGGTAGTTTCTGGTTTTTACCTTAGTTCTAGGTTGCTTCTCTTGTTGATTAGTTTCCAACCAAAGTGCTCTCTGGCGCTTTGGAGAATAATTTCACCCCCCTCTTCTTTGTGGCAGCCTCTCAAATACTGCAATACTGCTATCATGTCACCCCTAATTCTTTTTTTCTTTCTGGCCCAGGGGTTGGCAGCCTTAAGCACTCAAAGAGCTATTTGGTCCTGTTTCCCACAGAAAAGAAAACACCAGGAGCCACAAAACCCTTCCTGTGCCTGACTTTTTCCTGAGCGCCCACAAAACTAGCACATGTAGTTGAATTAAATGTTCTGTTTACTTCAGAAACTTTTCCTTTCTTGGATTTATCCATGGTGGCCTACCGAGGGTTGAAAACCTCAATAAATCACATGCCAGCGGGTGTCGCACATTGGTGGCTATGACGCATATTTTGAGTGACAGGGAGCCACAGCAGAGGGATGAAAGAGCTACATGTGGCTCCAGAGCCACGCATGGCTCTAAAACCTGCAGCCGTTCTTCCTATGGTTTTGTCTCCAGGCCTTTGATCATCTTAGTTGCTCTTCTCTGAACTTTTTCCAAAATCCAGATAAGTAATGATAAAGCTGAGAAAAGCCCAATGAACTTGCCTTATTCAAAACCCTGCAAAAACGTTGAACCTACAAGGTTCAAGCTGCTTTAAGTTAAACATTTCATAATAGAACTTGAAGAAAACCTCTAGAAAGACTTGATAAGGAACCTGGTAGCCTACGAGATCCCTTGTTATTTCTCTCTCTCTCTAGAAATCTCAGTAAGGTTACTAAGGACCATGCTTTTAACCCTTAGGGAGAAATCTTTGGCATGTGGGATGAGAGTTTCTGAGACATCTTTATCCCCTTTCCTGGACTGGGCTGAAAAGACAAGTTCTTTTGAGTTTGAATTCCTGGTCTCAAAATGTTGGAAAATTGCAGCACATATTTTTTTTTCAGTTGCAAAACATAAAAAACGGATCTTTAATCAGTAGGTTGAATTTGCAAAAATTAACACTGCTCCCCCCTTTTCCCCCAAATCCCATGATTAGATGGATTAAGCAGTGGTCTCCAACCTTGGCAACTTTAAGACTTGTGGACTTCAACTCCCAGAGTTCCTCAGCCAGCAAAGCTGGCTGAGGAACTCTGGGAGTTGAAGTCCACAGGTCTTAAAGTTGCCAAGGTTGGAGACCACTGGATTAAGGGACAGGGGCTTCAAATTACTACTTAAAGAACAGAAGTTGGAAGGTTTTGGAAAAAGGAAAGAAAGAAGGAGTGAAGGAAGGAAAGAGAGAGAGAGAGAAAGAAAACAAGAAAGAGAAAGAAAAATAGAAAGGAAGAAATAAGGAAGGAAGGAAAGAAAGAGAAAGAAAAAATGAAGGAAAGAGAGAGAGAGAAAAAGAAAGATAGATAGATAGAAAGAAAGAAAATTGGCAACTATATCCCATCCTTCCATCTAAAACAACATCTATATAGGACAAAAAGCAATGGGTGGAAACTAAACAAGGTGAGAAGCAACCTTGAACAAAGGAGAAATTTCCTGACAGAACAATTAATCAGTGGAACAACTTGCCTCCAGAAGTTGTGAATGCTCCAACACTGGACATTTATAAGAAGATGTTGGATATCCATTTGTCTGAAATGGTATAGTGTTTCCTGTCTAGGCAGGGGGTAGGACTAGAAGACCTCCAAGGTCCCTTCCAACTCTGTTATTCTGTTATATCACTTCTCTTGCTTTTGGCCGATGTCTTATTCCTACTGTTTTCAGCTCTTCCCGGCACGCCAAGAAACAGCCGGTAACCGTGTAAAGTTTGCTTTTCATGTGTTAAATTTTCTGCCCGATTTGTCTACCCAGATGCATCGTTCGTGGACAGAAAGAAAAGTCAAATTTTAAGCTAAGCCAATTGGTACCATCTCTCTCTTTCCCTCTCTTCTGTTCTTGGGCCCCTTTACTGAAATCGAAGGGACCCATATGAGTCACCCTGGTTTTCACGAGGAACTTACCCTATGTACTGTAACTGTTTCCCCTCTCCTCACCACCTTGCCCACAAACGTGCTTTCTTCACATACCAGAACTTTTGAGTCAAATTTGGAGGCTGAGTCAAAGCGAAAGAGAAATTTTCTTTGCAGATATTGCAGATATTTGATCATTGTTTGAAATTTGAGAAGAGAAGGCAAAATATTGACAGGAGGTGTTCAAGATGCATTAACAGAAGGATACAATCAGGATCAAGGGAGGTGCTAATACCACTCTACAAAGCCTTAGTAAGGCCACACCTAGAGTACTGCATCCAGTTTTGGTCCCCACACTATCAAAAGGATGTTGAGACTCTAGAAAGAGTGCAGAGAACAGAACCAGGATGATGAGAGGACTGGAGACTAAAACATATCAAGAACAGGTTGCAGGAATTGGACATGGCTAGTGTAGGGAAGAGAAGGACCAGAGGAGACATAATAGCATTCTTCCAATATTTGAGGGGCTGCCACAGAGAGGAGAAGGAGGAGGGGGTCAAGCTATTTTCCAAAGCACCTGAAGGCCAGACAAGAAAAAATGGATGGAAACTGAACAAGGAGAGAATCAAACAGAAAATAAGGATGAATTTCCTGTCAGTGAGGAACCATCAACCCCTGGAACAGAAGTTGCCTTCGGAAGTTGTGGGAGCTTCATCCCTGAAAGCTTCCAAGAAGAGACTGGACTACCATCAGTCAGAAATGGTGTAGGGTGTCCTGCTTGAGCGAGGGGGTTGGACTAGATGACTTACATGGTCCCTTCCAACTCTGTTATTCTATTAACCTGATGCTTTTTTCTTTTTCTTTTTTTTGTGGGGCTGGTTGTCCAGCAGGCATAAAAATTAGGTAAAGGAAGATACCTCTCTCCCCTCCCTTTGCCAATATCGATCAGAACACAAGTGTAAATATACCATCCACTTTATTTTCCCGTGACTAATCTGGCGAGTGAATTATTAGAGAATCAAAGCAGGGGATATTATGTTCCAAAGCTTGAGAAAGCTTCATCAGCTCATTTCTATAAATCACACAGTGACCCAAAAAAAAAAGAAAAGGCACAAAAACAATCCAGAAGAGGCTCTGTCAATGTGCAGCCACTGAAGCCAACATATTTTTTTAAAATGCAGCTGCCCATTGCTGCGATGGTTCAGGGTTTATTGGACAGCTTCTACTGCTGTGTTTGAAACAGCCGTTTGATGCGAAGTGGCTGTGATTTAAGGGAAAACGCGGCGCTAAACCATCATAGGTTCTGAGAGTTTGTACTTTAAGCCCATTGTGCAATCCAGCTGCTGTGATTTGTAAACAACAGCCAAGCATGTTGCATCAGCACAACCAATTATAGTCAAATGGGGTTGAGAAAACAGTTCTGTAGCCTCAGTCACATTAAGAGTTTTTGAGAATGGCCGCTATGAATATGCCTGTACAATTATTGGAACATCCATTGTTGTTTGTTGTTTCTTCTTCTTCTTCTTCTTCTTCTTCTTCTTCTTCTTCTTCTTCTTCTTCTTCTTCTTCTTCCTCTTCTTCCTCCTCCTCCTCCTCCACTTTCCTCCTCCTCTTCCCTTTCTTCCTCCTCCTCATCTTCTTCTTCTCCTATACAATTTTTATTTAACGAAAATTGTAGGGACGATTAAAACACTACCGAAACACTAAGCAAAGTAGAGACAAGATCTATGAAAGAATGCAAGAAAAAGTGAAGGCTAGTGATTGTTTGCACGCCAGGCTGCCAATTCAGAGATTGGCCAAATAGATTGGAAGACTGAGTGACAGATAAGAATTGGGTGCACTCTTTTCTCCTCTTTTGCACTTTAATCATTGCAAAACGAAAAGACGTGATCTAAAAAAAGAGGCGATTCAATATGTGTGTGTGTGTGTGTGTGTGTGTGTAAAATATACTTTAGTCATTCAGAGACTTCCATCATATTGAAATCAAGAGGGCTGTGCTTCCAGCCATGAAAACGTTACCCCCACCATAGACAGGGACAATTCCATGAGATCCAAAAGGAAGAGATCTGATTTTTCAACACACACACACACACACACACACACACCAGGGAAATGTAGAGCGAGGTGTGAACCATACCAGTTTCGGTCCTGTCTCTGGGGTCTTTGAAGTTATTTTTTTTTCCAAGCAGAGGTAGAGATTTGTTTCAACTTCCTCAAGCATCTGGAACCAGGCCCATCTTCCCCTGCCATCTGAGTCATTACCACCTACCTTGAGCAGTGACATTGTTGTGGCCCGCTGGCGGCCAGTGGAGCTGACAGCAGAGTTGGACAGTGAGGAGGTTGGGGAGGAACATGGGCCAGTCCTGGGGGTGTGATGAAAGCTCAGACGAGGGCTCTGCGTCAGAGACAGAGAGGGAGCTAGCCAGCAGTGAAGCAGAGGAACAGCTGGAGCCTGTTCCCAGTGTGCGCATGCGCAGAGCTGCCAGAAAGCAGAGTTGATTTGGGAGTAAAGCCACACCTTGGAGGTAATTGATCCCCCCCATAGGAAACAAAAGAGGAGTGAATGCAGAGGGGGCTTTTGCAGGAAACAATTCGTTCCTTCAGTTGTGTCAAGAGTGGAAAGTTCTGTTTGTGACTTTAAGAGACTCTGTGCCAACTGTTGCTTTGCCATGCGTTTGGAAACTAGTTATCTGGCAGCTCTCCGAGCGAGATAAGGTTCGTGTGGATAAACATTCCTCTGAAAGACTGTTTGCCAAGCCTGGCTGACTGTGAATGAAAGAAGGAAATAAAAGAGGTTTTGCTGGGACCAAGACTTTGCTTCATGTTTTTTGAGGAAGCTGGGTCAGAACAGATATTGCTGATTCAGCAAGCAAGAGTCAGCAAGCAGTTTATGTGTGTGTGTGTGTTTGTGTCAATGTATTTCCTGACTGGCGAGAACTCACTGGTGTGTTATGGGACAGTCAAATGCCAAAGTGTCTCAAATCTCAGATTTACAAGACTACCCGCCCTGTCGCACTGAATGAGCCTGAATGCTGGGCAACAACAACAGAGACAGAAATTTATCTCCATGCCATGGAATTGCAAAGGCTCCGTTGGATATCGGGCATCTTCCTTCTCGACCACATAACAAAGGATACCATTCGACAGCATTTTGGTGTGGCACCAATTAAAGAGAAGATGAGAGAAGGCCGACTCCACTGGACACGTCCAGAGAGCGGCACCTTCCGCTGTGGTCAAGACTGCCCAAGAACTAGAAGTCAATGGCCAGTGACTTCACGGGCATCCAAAACAGAGATAGCAAGACACCATCAACAAAGACATGCAAGCCAAGGACCTGCGTCCCGGAGGTGCAGCTGACTGCACAAAGTGGCGTTCAACCAACAGTGTGTTTCACATTTTGTTACCACTGGTTTGCCCCACTCGCTTTGCCCCCTGCTTATGCAGGAGAACTTATAGCATCTCAGATAAGCGATTGTCTAGTCCAGTGTTTCTCAATCTGCAGCCATTCTTCCAGGGGTGAAATCCTCCCTGTTCGGCCCAGTTTGGCCAAACCACTAGGGACGACTGTTCTTGGTTCTGTGAACCGGTAGTGAAAAAAAAAGCTTCCAAGGATTCTGTTCTGAGCCAGGTGATCGTCAGAAGCTTTCCTACCACACTTTTTAAAGCATTTTTTCCCTGCCGGTTGGGGGTGAAAAAAATGCTTTAAAAAGTGGAAAAAAGTTGGCCACGCCTACCCAGTTACATGACATCCCACCACCACCAAGCTACGACCACAGAACCGGTGAGAAATGAAATTAGATTTCACCACTGCATTCTTCACATGTTTTAAGTCTCCAGGCCTTTGATCATCTTAGTTGCTTTTCTCTGAACTTTCCCCCAAAATATAAACGTTAAAAAGATCTACATTCAGATAGCAATGTCTAAGCCAGGTATGGCTAGCCTTTTTCAGATCTCATGCAAAAAGCAGGGGGAGTGCAGGGGGGTCATGCGCAGGTGTGCCCACATCCATAATGCTATGCACGTGTGACCCCCCGCATGCATGCGTGCGGGACCCCGCCCTCCCTTTTTGGCCCATTATGGACACATTTGTCACCCTACACAGACTCCAGAAACTTTCTAGGAGCCTGGGGAGGGTGAAAACAGCCTCCGGAGGCTTCAGGATGCTTCCCTGAAGCTTCCCGGAGGGCAAAAAATGGCTCAACGTGCAAAATGGCTCAACGTGCAAACGTTCCTGAACTTCGGGTTTCCATGTTGAGTGGTTTTTCGCCATCAGGGAAGCCTCCAGAGGGCGAAAAACAGCCAAAAAAGAAGGCTGAAGCTAGCGTTGGAGCTGACAGGGCAATGCCTCGCGTGCCCTAACGAATGGTTCCATGTGCCACCTGTGGCATGAAGGCCATAGGTTCGCCATAACAGGCCTAAGCCGTCTCTAACCATTGTCGTGCAGCATTGTTTAATGGAAAGAAATCGGATACTGGGACGATAGATGCCCTCAGCTTACAGCCAGTGACAATGTGACCTACAGTTTGACGTGGGACCTCACAAACACACAGAGGGGAGGTTACTGTGCCCCATTTTTGGCTCAGATCTCTGAGCCCCTGCCTTGCTTGGAGACTAGAAAGAATCCAACAACTGGAAGTTCATAGGATAACTTCTCTGGAATTCCCCTCCCCCCAGCTTTGAGATTCATCCAGAGCATTTTTGAACACAATCGTTCTTTTGCCAGTTTTTTTCCACTACACCAAATTTGGTCCCATTCTGTCTAGTTTTTGGAAAATTATCTGCTGATGGACAGATTTTGCCCCCAGAGGGTGATTCATTCCAAGCAACATTCTCTTGCATTTTGCAGGATGTCCATAAAGTCAAGAGAGCAGCTGAGGCACATATATACGAAAAGGGCAAGGTTTCATTATGTACCATATTCATTCTTTAATTTTTAATTTTTATTTTAAAATCTATATATTTTTTAAATGAAAGAATTAGAGAAGAAAATGAACAAGTGAAAAAATGAGTTGATGCAGAAATAATATATCTGTAAATGGACAAAAGAATTTGTAAAATTAGACAGGAAGAGCTCAGCCTATTGTTGATGGAGGGTTAACCATTAAGACAAAATATGTTGTTACTTTTGATAATAAACATAACAGATTTTAAAGATAGCTTTCAGGGGGTGAGCTGAGTGTCAAACTCTCCAGGGAAGGAAAGAAAGAAGGAAAGAAAAAAGGAAAGAAGAAATTAATTAATTCTATTCCATTCCATTTTCCATTCCTCTATTCTATTCTATTCTCTTCTACTCATTCCATATTCTATTCCATCTTCTCTTCTTCTAAACTCCATTCCATATTCTATTCTACTCCTATTCTATTTTATTCTATTCTACTCTACTCCATTCCATATTTTATTTCATCTCCTCTTCTTCTAAATTCCATTCCATTCCATTCCATATTCTATTCTATTCTACTCCATTCTATTCTATTCTACTCTACTCCATTCCATATTTTATTCCATCTTCTCTTCTCATCTCTTCTAAATTCCATTTTATATTCTATTCTATTCCATATTCTGTATTCTCTTCCATCTTCTCTTCTCTTCCTCTTCTAAATTCCATTCCACTATTCTATTCTACTCCATGCTATGCCATTCTAAATAAAAATGATGAAAAAAGAAAAAGGAAATTGTTCTTTAAAAATGATGCAGGGGGGGGGCAACTTCTGTGCTTCACATTAGCCTCCTCTCCTGACTGTCTCTCCTTCTAATTTCGCCCCCCCCCAAACTTCCCCCCCCCCCAGCTCCTATGGCGATGTTTGTGCCAGCCAGCCAGGAATACTTGGAAGCCACTCTATGCTTCCCCTCTTCCTGGGAGCCAGAGGCCAAGCCTGATGCCTGCGCAGCCTTTGGCCGAGTCTGCTTGCTGCACTTGGGTGATGTAAGCTGATATTTTAATTCTCTTACAAGGAATGGTGTTTAGAGGAATGACTTAAGTGGATTACTCATCTCCTGTAATATCTTGGCAGCCTTCCCATTTCTATTCCTAGACATGACGCTCTCGTAGCTTCGGTTCTTCTCTCCTCCCCTTCTTTGTATTTGTGGTTTTTGGGTTTTTTTTTTTTTTAAAGCCTGAGAAGCTGACGCGGGTGTGTTTTTCACAGCCCAGGACCGTCCCACATCATGCAGAGGTACTGTGGGAAATGTAGTCAAGGGCAGCCGGGAAGGAAGTTAAGCCAGGTTTGACAACGGGGTGGGGGGGAGGGGGAGGAAAGGTAGTTAGAAGTAGGGGTCAAAGGGGGAGAAACCCTGAGGGCAGCTTTGGATTCAGAGAAGCCACTTTTTAAATGAAATAAAAAAATGAAATAAAATGAAAATAAAAAATAAAATAAATTAAAAGAAAGTAAAAATAATTAAAACAAAATAAAATAATAAAATATAAAATAATATAAAATATAAAATAATATAAAATAATATAAAATATAAAATGATATAAAGTGATATAAAATGATATAAAATGATATAAAATGATATAAAATGATATAAAATGATATAAAATAATAAAAATAAAAAATTTAAACAAAACAAAATAATAAAAAATAAAATAACTAAAATAAAACAAAACAAAATAATAAAATAAAATAATGAAATAAAATAATAAAAATAACATAAAAATAAAATAAAACAAAATAATAAATAAACTAAAATAATAAAATAAAATAATAAAAATATAAAATAAAATAATAAAAATATAAAATAAAATAATAAAAATATAAAATAAAATAATAAAAATAAAATAATTAAAACAAAACAATTAAAGCAAACTAAAATAATAAAAAACTAAAATAATAATAAAATAAAAATGAAAATAAAACAATTAAAACAAATTAAAATAATAAACAAAACAAGATAATGAAATAAAATAATAAAAATAACATAAAATAAAATAATTAAAACAAAAAATAATAAATAAAATAATGAAATAAAATAACTGAAATGCTGAATGGTGTCCTGAATTACTGCTAGCCCTCACCTTATGGCCACACAACTGAACCCAACATTTTTCTTCTTAAAAGAGACAGTTGTGAAGTGCCCCATTTTACGACTTTTCATGCGGCCGTTGGGAAATGAATTCCTGCCGTTGTTAACGTGGCAACATGGCTGTTAAGTGAATGTGGTTTTCCCATGGACTTAGCTTGTCAAAAAGGTCACAAAAAGGGATCATGTGAACCCGGGGCACAGCAATTGTCATAAATACGAGTCGGTTGCCAAGCATCTGAATTCTGATTACTTGACCATGGGGATGCTGCAATGGTCGTAAGTGTGGAAAATGGTCATAAGTCCCCCTTTTTAGTGCTGTTGTGACTTCAAACGGTCACTAAATGAACGGTTGTAAGTGAAGGACTCTTCATTAACAGGTGTGTCTGTATTGTAAAGCAGTGGCAATTTTAAGCCAAGTGGATTTCAACTCCCAGAATTCTGGGAGTTGCTGGCTGGGGAATTCTGGGAATTGAAGTCCACTTGCTTTGAAATTAGTTGAATAGAATAAAAGCTGGAAGGGACCTTGGAGGTCTTGGACGTATATACTGCTTAACAGATTTATATACCGCTTAGCACTTAATCTTATATACCTCTTAACACTTAGACGAATAGACTGCTTAACACTTAGACTTATATACCACTTAACACTTACTTATATACTGCTTAATTCTTACACTTATATACCACTTAGCACTTAGCCAAATATACTGCTTAACACTTACACTTATATACCGCTTAGCACTTAGTCTTATATACCTCTTAACATTTAGACGAATATACTGCTTAACACTTAGACTTATATACCACTTAACACTTACTTATATACTGCTTACATTTAGTCTTATATTCTGCTCAGCACTTACGACTTATATATAACTCAGCACTTAGACTTATATACCGCTTAGCACTTACTTATATACCACTTAACATCTACTTATATACCGCTTAACACTTAGACATATATACTGCTTAACACTTAGACTTGCTGCTTAGCACTTAGTCTTATATACCGCTTAGCACTTAGACTTATATTCTGCTTAGCACTTAGTCTTATATACTGCTTAGCACTTAGACTTATATACTGCTTAGCACTTGGTCTTATATAACGCTCAGCACTTAGACTTATATACCGCTTCTCAATGCTAAGAGCTTTGCAGAGTCAGCATATTGCCCTCCACAATCCGGCTCCTCATTTAATTTGTCTTTAAGGTGTTTCTGTTTTTGTTTTGCAAGTGCTCGATTTCTGCAATTCCACTTCCTCTCCCTCCACTTTCCCCTTTCTCCAGCGGCAAATCGTTTTTTTTTTCTTCCTTCCCCCAGAACCACACTTCCCAGAATCCCTCAGCCGAGAGGAGCAGCGAACCTCCCGCTGGAGCGACGGCGGCCTCGTCCAATCGCCGGGGACCGGCGCCCGAAGGCGCCCAATCAAAGCACCGAAGCAGCCTCCCGGGCTAAGAGAGGGGAGCGGAGCGAGCGAGTCTGCGGCTCAGTCGCCTTGCGGATTCAGCATCACATGGGAACCGCTGGTCCCGAGTCGGGCAGGGTTGGCGCTCCGGGCGATGGGTGAGCAAAAGCGGTCGCGGGTGAGGGACCCCGCCCTTGGACTGTTTTTTTGGGTGGTGGTGGTGGTGGTCTCCGGGGGAGCCTTGAGGACTAGCAACTTGCTTGTACGATTTAATTTTAGGGGTTATTTTCGCTTGTCGGATCTTGTCGCGAAGAATCGGGGTAGGCAAAAAAGTTTTGACGGGGAGCAGAAAGAAATTTCGGAGTGGGGTGTCTCTCCATTCATTGTTGCAAAGTTGGACCAACTTTTGTCCAAAGTTTTTTTTTAACTGGGGGGGGAGGGGTTTTGTGATGTTGTTGTTTTTGTACCGAAGTTGTATCAAGTTGTGATACAGTTATTGATCATGGGGAAAAAAAGAAAGCAACACAAAAAAAGGAGAGAAAAATGTCCGGATTTGTGAAGTTGCGGCATGCAAAGCCCTCCTCCCCCTCCCCCCTCCCCCTCGCTATTTCTCCCTATATTAGTAAGTCATCTTCTGACGCCGACAGCTGCATGACTCAAAAGCCCTTTGCAACCCCTGGTGCGAAAAATGCAATAACAAGCCCGCTTTCTATGTACAATCATCCACCGACTCCTTGGAGATGCTCGTGGGGGGGGGGGGCGGTGGAGGGGGGAGAAAAAATTCCTCCGGATTTCGGGACGATCTGAGATTCTCCTCCCCCCCCCCGCTTCCCTGAAGAGCGAGGGGCGGGTGGGTGTGTAGATTTTGAAGTTTATTTTAAGGAGAAGGTTTGTTTTCAGTTGAAATTTGGGTGCCGAAGAAGATTGGAGGGTGTGAAAGAAAATTCAGATCTTTCTCTTCTTCCTTCCTTCCTTCCTTCCTTCCTTCCTTCCTTCCTTCCTTCCTTCCTTCCTTCCTTCCTTCCTTCTTCCTTCCTTCCTTTTTTTCTCTTTTTCTTCTTTCCTTCCTTTCTTCCTTCCCTTCCTTTTCTCCCCTTCCTTTCTCCTTTTCTTCCTTCCATTTTTCCTTCCTTTCATCTTTCCTTCCTTCTTCCTTCCTTCCTTCTCCTTTTCTTCTTTCTTTTTTCCTTCCTTCCTTCCCTCTGACTCTGATCCCTAATTCACTCACTCTTTCTTTTTTTGCATCTGTTTGAGCTATAATTATGGGCAAGAATGAGTTGCTACTAAGTTGTAAAACTCACCAAGTTTGTCATTTCCGAGCAGGTGGAAAAACAAACAAACAACCAGGCCTTTTCTTTACTTCTTTTCTTTTTTCTTTTCTCTTCTTTCCTCTTCTCTTCTTTCCTCTTCTCTCTTCTCTTTTTCCCATCTCTTCTTTTTCCTTTCCTTTTTCCTTTTCTTGTCTTGTCTTCTCGTTTCTTTTCTCTTTTTCCTTTCTCTTTTTCCTTTCTTTTCCTTCTCTTCTCTAATATTTTTCTTTCTCTCCTTTTCTTTTCTCTTCACCCTTTCATTCTTTCCTTTCCTTCTCTCTTTACCCCCCCTCCCGCCTTGAGCGCTAAAAGATGGTGTATGTGTGTGTGAGTGTGTGTGTGTTGTCAAGCAGCCAACTTGCTTGCAATTCTCTCTGCCTTGACGATTACAACACAACAAACCCCCCTCTTCCTCCCCCCCCTCTCCTTCCCACACTTAGCATTCGGAACATGATGTATGTCAACTTCATCCACGTGATCCCAGCCTTTTTTGCCCTGTGCCAGCTCAGTAGCCTGGCTGGAAGGGTGTGTAGCTCTCGCTTTTTCTTCAGGGGGGCTTGAAGTGAGGAGAGGCTGCTCCGAAAACAGCCCCGTTTCTTGGTTTGGGAAACTTTCCTGGTAATTTTATCTTCCTCTTCATCGCTGGCATCGCCCGTTAGTCAATGTCAACTCACACCATGGATATTTTGTTGCAACCCGGCTTCCTTTTGTGGCTTTTGTTTTTTCATCCCTCGCCTCTTCTCAACTAATTTGTGGTGTGCGTTACACAACCACCCCCACCAAGTTCATGCTCGCCTGTTCTCAGCTAATTTGTGGTGTGTGTTCAGCTACAGCTGCCTTACACACACACACAAACACAAACACACACACCAGGTTAATTGCTTGCCTGTTCTCAACTAATTTGTGGTGTGCTACTACTGCTTTACACACAAACACACACACAATCCTCCCAACTGATAGATTCCCAGCAGTGATGTGTGTGTGTGTGTGTGTGTGTGAGAGAGAGAGAGAGAGAGAGAGAGAGAGAGAGAGAGAGAGAGAGAGAGAGAGAAAGAGAGAGGGGGGGCAGGTACTTTGGGAAGGAAGAATTAAGAAAAAAATCAGAAAAGAAAAGGGAAAAAAACTTTTTGAATGAAACTGGTAGGATGCCTTTGAGTTCCTTCTTGGGGCTGCCACTTCCTGAAAGGAGCTGGGTCTGCATTCTTTGGAAGATGCAAATGAGTTCGCTTCCTCTTCCGACCAGAATTGTGTTTGCAGATGGATTGTACTTATTAAAAAAAACAACCCTTCCCCCTTCTGCCCCCAGCCGCCTTTCCCCAGAAACTCTTTAGCAAAACCCCAGCACCATGAAAAGTTTGAGATCTGCTTTGTGGAATGTTCTGTCTCTTTCCTTGCTTTGCTCCGGGGATACAAGTGGGATGCAAGCGATGCTACATGCCATTGGAGGAGAGAGCGTGTGGAGGGTGGGGGGTGTTGCTGTAAAACACAATCCCTACTGTCATTTCTGGCAAAAGGCAGGACAGCGACAGCAGTGCCAGGGAATTCTCAAATGCCAGAAGGGGTCCTGGTGTTCCAGTTTTCAAATGGAAGCTGGAGCCCCACAGAGGTAATTGAATAAAATTACCACAGTTCACACTTTCATTCACCAGACAACTTTCCTGTTGGCTGGATTTGTACAGCAGAATTCAAACCCCACCCCCTGCTCGAGCAGCGGGTTGGACTAGAAGACCTCCTGAGATCCCTTCCAGCTTTGTTTGATTCTGTAAAATATATAAATATATATACATATACATATACATATACATACATACATACATACATACATACATACATACATATATATTCATGGGTGTAGGTATGCTGGCCTTATTGTATTCGGGTCTTTTCCCATGTAAGATGGAGATTGTCTTGGCAAAGTTTCGGCGAGGTCTCACTCGCCATCCTCAGGCTGGTGTTTTTGGCTTAAAGCGTGGCTGGAGCTGCCGTCTTTCTAGCTCTGGCTATATATATATTATATATATACACACACACACACACACACACATAAACATACACACACACACATGCGTGCGCACACAAACACATATACATATACATATACATCATACACACACACACACACACACACACACATATATAGACCATCCAGACAGAAACCCAATATTTTTACTGTTGCCTTTTTGTTACATTTGTTGTATTTGTGCTGATAAATATATACTATATACTATACTAGTCTCCCTTTATTTATTTATCAGCACAAATATAACAAATATAACAAATTATATATATATATATATATATATATATATATATATATATATATATATATATATATATATATATATATATATATATATATATATATATATATATATATATGTTGTATTTATGCTGATAAATAAATAAAGGGAGACTAGTATAGATCTATTTCAAGCTATTTAGCACTCATCAGCTAGCCATACCCTTACTGGGATTAGAACCTGTGCTGTATTATATACATACATACATACATACACACACACACACACACACACACACACACACACACATATATACCCCAAAATGAGAGCACCTCAAACTTGACGGGTTAAAATTAAACCAAGCTAATGAAACTGAAGCTATATGGGTTGTTCTTTGTGGTTTCACTCATTTCTCTGCCCCATTTCCTTCTTTGTTAAACATTGGTAACGAGTTTTCCAAGAACTCGATACAGGCCAAAAGTTGTCACATGTGCTGCGTTACCCAATGTGTGGCTGTGACCCAGAAACACTTGACTCTTGGTGGGTAACCACCTGTTCACACAATGCTCTCAGCAGGGCCAGTGAGCAAAACTACTGGTTTCATTGGTGTAACATGCAAAGGATTCCTCTTTTTTGTGACTTCTCTCTGAAACACAGATGAAGTATGGGAGGATTATATCGGGGTGACCCTAAAGCAAAGGATTTATCTACTGATCAAGTTTTGCACATGGAGTGTGTTTGCTTGTATGTGTGTGTTCCTTACAAATCTGCTTGTTCAGGGTTTCTAATACAGATATTGGCTGTCCCTTTGAATTTTTCCAAAGTTGGTGGGAACTTAGAAGAAACTTTGCAGAGATCTGTGATTTTGGCCGCTGGACTAATTTAACTCTTAAGCGGGATGGGTGCAAAAGCATTTAGTCTCCATCCTAACTTTGGAAGATTATATTCTGTTACAATTCTGTCTTGATGGAGCCCTGAGCATTAATGCACAGAAATGAAAAAAAACAATGGGAAAATGCTGAAATTCCGTCAGATGAAAATGTAATTAACAAAATACTAGAATGCGCAGAAATGGACAGACTAATGCTTATTCTTAAGAACAAAGAAGCTGAATATTTTTTGGTGTGGGATGTATTATCAGTGGTTAGGCAATAGAAACAGAAGTTAGAAAGCAAGTGATATAACAAGAGAATTTGACGATGAAGATGTTATGCGTTATTGTAATCATATTAATATATAATTATATTATTAACATTATTGTGATGAATATAATAACAGGTACGTAGATGTTGACTGTTCAGACAACTGTACCCAGATCTCACACACTGATGGAAATAGAATAGAATTCTTTATTGGCCAAGTGTGCATTGGACACAGAAGGAATTTGTCTTCGGTGCATTTTCTCTCAGTGTACATAAAAAGACAAGATACATTCTATAGAATAGAATGGAATGGAATAGAATAGAATGGAATAGAATAGAATAGAATTCTTTATTGGCCAAGTATGATTGGACACAGAAGGAATTTGTCTTTGGAGCATAGGCTCTCAGTGTACGCAAGGAGAATAAAAATACATTCATCAATAATAAAAATGTACAACACTTAGTGATAGTCAAATTTACTATTAAGCTATCAAATCATACTAGGAAACAAATAAAAACAGTATAAATTGAACGATACAAGCAACATGGTTATGGTCATAAGGGGGAGAGATAGGTACCAGGAAGGAAGAGAAGAGTAATAATAGTAATACAGTCTTAGTAAATTATTTGACAGTGTTGTGGGAAAGTAATATCAATTATAAATGGAAAATAATATAAATAAAACAAAACATGGGAAAAGAAAGAAAGTTCTCAACTTATGACCACAAATGCGCCCCAAATTTCCATGGCTAAGCAAGACAGATATTAAGTGAATTCCCCCCCCCCATTTATGACCTTTCTTGCCACTGTTGTAAAGTGAATCATTGCAGTTTTAAGTTAGCAACACGGTCGTTAAGCAAATCTGGGTTTCCCTGTCAACTTTGTTTGTCAGGAGATCGCAAAAGGGGTGTCTAGGGGCACTGCAACCCATCATAAGTACTGTCAGTTGCCACACGTCCCAAATTTGATCGTGCAATGCGGGATCTTGCAATGGTCGTAAGTGTGAAAAATGGTCTTATGTCATTTTTTTCCAATGACGTTGTAACTCCGAATGGTCACTAAACGAATGCCGCTTCAGGACCACCGGTGTCCTTTTTGGACAATGTGACGTTCTCTTGAAGCCACCGAGTTTTCACACGTTCTCCCACCTCTCCCGTTTCCTGTGAGAACGTGGCACACTGTGGGTCTTATCTTGCTTTGATGAAGCTGGCAAGAAGAGAGCTGTGGGCAGCTGAGCCCATGGCGATAGCACGGGAGGTTTCATAGCATTACCACATTCGTGACTTAGCCACGGCTCATATGGGATGACGTCAGTGGCTGGAGAGATGGAGAACTCCTAGAATCCTAGGGCTGGAACAGGGGTGAAATTCAGCCGGTGCTGACAGGTTCTGGAGAACCGGTAGCAGAAAATTTGAGTAGTTCGGAGGACCGGCAAATACAACCTCTGACTGGCCCCAGAGTGGGGAGGGAAATGAGATTTTGCAGTCTCCTTCCCCTGCCACGCCCACTAAGCCACGCCCACAGAACCAGTAGTAAAAAAAAAAAATTGAATATACAACCACTGGTATGACTTCTTGGAAGCAAGTCCTGACTGAAGGATGAGGCAGGGAAGTTGATATTCTCCAGAAGGGCTTGACTCCTTCTTCCTTCTCCTCCGCTTTTGAGAAGCATGAATGACTTCACTGGCGTTATGCCATATCTGATTTTGGGTGTGATTCAGCCCCAGGTTTTGAAACCGAACTGTGGTATGGTATTTCTCTTTAAGTGTGTGTGTGTGTGTGTGTGTGTGTGTGTTTGTTTAACTTACTGGCACTGACAATTTTGTTTCCCCATGACAATTACCCAATTGTTTTTTCTTTTCTTTAAATTCTCATTTTTTTTCTAGATGGTTTTTGAAAATTCATTTTCTGCTTTTTAATGATACGGTTGCCAGGTTGCCGAATTGTGAGATCTCGCACCTTGCCTCGGAGAGTTGGGTGGCAGATGGATCCGGGGAATTAATTGAGCAGCCCATCAAACAAGGGAATGGTTGACTTTCCTGCTTCAGTCATCCCCGGAATTTGGTTTTCCAAAATAGGCAGCCTTTTCAATATCAGAATTCCCTTTGGCCTCTGTGAAGTTGGAATGTTTTAAGACTTGCGAACTTCAACTCCCAGAATTCCTCAGCTGAGGAATTCTGGGAGTTGAAGTCCGTAAGTCTTAAATTTAGTAAGCTTGGACTCTGATCTGCTAGAAAAAAAAATCCCCCTGGGGCACTGCTGTGAGTTGCCACAAGTCAAGGAAATGTGGTTTTTCTAAATACAGCCCATCCTCGATTTATAATGCTTCACTTAGTGACCACTCAAAGTTACAACATGAGTTAGGACTGTTAGCAGCCTCCTTCTGGTCATGCGACAAAAATCCACAAGCTCGGCCATTTGTTCATATTTATGGCCGTCGCAATCTCCTGGAGTCAGGCGATCCATTTTCTACGACCTTCCGACAAGCTAAAAGTCCAGATTCATTTAACAACCTGGTTACTAACTTAACGACTGCAATGATTCATTTAACTGTGGCCAGGAAGGCCGTAAAATGGGGGGGGGACTCACTTAATAGATGTCTCACTTAGCAACCTAAAGTTTGGCCTCAGTTGTAAGTCGAGAACTTCCTGTAGAAATGGACACATTGGGTGACATTTGAATTATAAAGAGATTCTTATTTGGTTTCCCCTCTCTGGGTTTTAGTTAGGGATTGAGAGTGGCGTCAAAAGGCACACCTCTTTTATAGGGGTAGTCCCCGATTTACGACCTTTCTTGCCGCAGCTGTTAAGTGAATCACTGCAGTTGTCGGTAACACAGTTGTTAGGGGAATCTGGATTCCCCATTGACTTGACTTGTCAGAAGGTCATAAAAAGGGATCATGTGACCTTGGGACATAAGTCTGAACGGTCATAAGTTGTCGACCATCCGAATTTTGATCCCATAAATTGGATTATGGAATACTGCGAAGGTCATAACTGGGAATAGCGGTCATAAGTCACTTTTTTTCCAAGGGCCGTCGTAAATGTGAACAGTTACTAAAAGAACAGTGGTAAGTCTGTAATACCTGTGCACCTTCACATTGCTTTCCAGAACTTTCATCTGCCCAAAACAGGACCAAAATAGCACAACCTCCCCCCTCCCCTGGGTTGTACAATTAGGAGAAGGCACAAGTCCTCCTCTCTGTGTCTCACATAACACAACTGTGTGTAGAAAAACGGTTGCTTTTGTTGAAGTCAACAAGGAAAGAGAGAGGGGGGGGGAATATCCCCAAAACTGCCACAGCGTCTCCAGGCAGCTGTTTTACAAGGGGAGGGGATTAAAAAAAGAAAGACAATCCTGTACAAAAACAGGTGTCTTCACTACTGACAAGGATGGAATACGGCAACTGTCTGTCGTAAAGAACTCTTTATTTCAAATTATAGAGAAGGGAGGGATGGAGGAAGGAAGGAAGGAATGGAGGAAGAAAAAAAAAGAGTGAGTGAATGAGTGAGAAAGGAAGGAAGGAAGGAAAGAAAGAAAGAGAAAGCGGGAGGAAGGGAGGGAGGAGGAAAAGAAAGAAAAAAGAAAGTGTGTGTGTGTGAGAGAAAGGAAGGAAGAAAAAGAAAGAGAGAAAGGAAGGAAAGAAAGGAAGAGAGGGAGGAAGGTAGGAAAGGAAAGAAAAAGTGTGTGAGAGAGAGAAAGGAAGGAAGGAAAAGAGTGAGAGAAAGGAAGGAAAGAAAGAATGAGGGAGGGAGGAAGGAAGGAAGGAAAAGAAAAAAGAGAAAGAAAGAAAAAAGAAAAAGTGTGTGAGAGAGAGAAAGAAAGGAAGGAAGGAAAAGAAAAAAGAAAGAGGGAAAGGAAGAAAAGAGGAAGGGAGGAAGGAAAAGAAAAAAGAGAGAGAAGAAAGGAAGGAAAGAAAAAGTGAGTGAGAGCGAAAGAGAAGCGAAGGAAGGAAGGGAGAAAAGTAAGTCGGTTCCTAAGAGTCAATCAAAGCTTTCCCCAGGCTCCCAAAATGGGATGTTTACATTTGCACCCCAACTTAGTACTCATAGTTATTTTTTGTTCTTTTCTTGTTGTCCTTTCTCCTTTCTCTCCTTTCTCTCTGTAGAACAGGGGTGTCCAAACTTGGGAACTTTAAGACTTGTGGACTTCAACTCCCAGAATTCCCCAGCTCCCCTCTTTACCGCTGAATGCCTCCTTCCTTCCCAGCCCTTCCTGTGATCTCTTCCACTGTCCCCTCTTCCCTTCTCTCTTTCTTCCTTTCTCTGGGGAAGGGGCCGGGGGCTGGCTGGAAGCCTTCTGGAAGGGGCTGAGGTGGTCCCAGCCCCCCCCAATTCTCTCTCCTCCCTGGGTGTCTTTTGTTTCCCTGAAGAAGTTGTCATCGGGTCCAGTTCCTCTCAAAACCTCTTCCTTTGGTTGCTGTAAACCATGAGCTCATCCTTACAGCACATGAAACTGGAAAGCTCCCTCTCTCCCGCCCTCCCCCTCTTCTTTCTTTCCTTCTTTCTTTCTTTCTCTCCCTCCCACCCTCTCTCTTCTTTTTCCTTCCTACCTTCTTCTTCTATTTCTTTCTCTCTCTCTCTCACTCTCTCCCTCCCTTGTCTCCCTTCCTTCCACCCCCTCTCTTCTTTCTTTCTTTCTTTCTTTCTTTCTTTCTTTCTTTCTTTCTTTCTTTCTTTCTCTCTCTCTCTCTCTCTTTCTCCCTCTCGGTCTCTCCCTCCCATCCCTCTTTTATTTTTATTCCTTCCTTCCTCTCTCTTTCTCTCTCTTTCTTTTTCTCTCTGTCTCTCTTTCCCTCTCCCTCTCTCTCCTTCTCTCCCTCCCACTCCATCTTTCTTTCTTTCTTTCTTTCCTTCCTTCCTTCCTTCCTTCCTTCCTTCCTTCCTTCCTTCCTTCCTTCCTTCTTTCTTTCTCTGTCTGTCTCTCCCTCCCCCTCTTCTTCCTTCCTTCCTTCCTTCTTCCCTCCCTCTCTCTTTTTCTCTCTGTCTCTCTTTCCCTCTCCATCTCTCTCCTTCTCTCCCTCCCACCTCCTCTTTCCTTTCTTTCTTTCCTTCCTTCCTTCCTTCCTTCCTTCCTTCCTTCCTTCCTTCCTTCCTTCCTTCCTTCTCTGTCTCTCCCTCCCTCCCCCTCTCTTCTTCCTTCCCTCCCTCCCTCTCTCTTTCTTTTTTCTCTCTCTCTTTCCCTCTCCTCTCCCTCCCACCTCTCTTTTCTTTCTTTCTTTCTTTCCTTCCTTCCTTCCTTCCTTCCTTCCTTCCTTCCTTCCTTCCTTCCTTCCTTCCTTTCTCTCTCTGTCTGTCTCTGTCTCCCTCCCCCACTTCTTCCTTCCTTCCTTCCTTCTTCCTTCCCTCTCTCTTTTTCTCTCTGCCTCTTTCCCTCTCCCTCTCTCTCCTTCTCTCCCTCCCATCTCCTCTTTTTTTCCTCTTTCTTTCTTTCTTTCTTTCTTTCTTTCTTTCTTCCTTTCTGTCTCTCTCTCCTTCCCCCTCTCTTCTTCCTTCCTTCCCTCCCTCCCTCTCTCTTTCTTTTTCTCTCTGTCTGTCCTCTCCCTCCCATCCCTTCCTTCCTTTCTTTCTTTCTTTCTTTCTTTCTTTCTTTCTCTCTTTCTCTCTTTCTCTCTTTCTCCCTCCCTCCCTCCCACCCCTCCCTTCTTTCTCTTTTTCTCTTTGTTTCTCTCTCCATCCTTTTCTCTCTCTCCCTCCCTCTCGCTCTCCAAGTCCCCCACTTCCCTTTGTACAGTATGTGAGTGTTTTGGATACGCTCCCTGACCCTTCAGGGGAGAGAGTGACATGCAAACTGTTTTAGCAAACATGAGCTGGAAGTGGATGTGGGGGCAGAAATAGCTAGAAAACAATTTTGCGCTTGGCTTCCTGTTTTTGGAGAGAGCGCCAGAGAACAAAATGCCCAGGATTCAAATCGAATAGGGCAGCCGCCAGATAATTTTGCACTCTGGAAGGGCTGCTTTTCATGGATCGGTTAAACTGTGGGGCGTCAACAGTGGGGCCTGTTTCTCATGCCTTAGGTTACTTAATTAAGTAGTAGATCAGTACTTTGTGACTAAGCTTCATTTTATGCGAGGAATGTTAATATTTTGAGAAGCAGACCCATGAAGTTAAGCAAGTGCAAGTTGGCCCATTGCTGCACCAGTTCAGTTGTTTATGTGCAAAGATTGTTGTTGGTGGTGGTGATCTTCTTCTTCTCCTTCTTCTCCACCTCCTCTTCCTCCTCCTCTTTCTCCTTCTTCTTCACCTCTTCTTTTTCTCCTCCTCCTCTTCTTTTTTCTCCTCCTCCTCCTCCTTCACCTCTTCTTTTTCTCCTTCTCCTCCTCTTCTTTTTCTTCTCCAACTCTTATTTTTCTCCTCCTCCTCCTCTCCTTCTTCTCCTCCTCCTCCTCCTCCTCCTTCTTTTTCACCTCCTCCTCTTTTTTCTTCTTCTTCTCCTTCTCCTCCTCCTCCTCCTCTTCTTTTTCTTCTCCTCCTCTTCTTTTTTCTTCTTCTCCTCTCCTTCTTCCCCTCCTCCTCCTCTTCTTTTTCTCCTCCTCCTTCTCCTCCTCCTGTTTTTCTTCTTCTTCTCCTTCTCCTCCTCTTCCTCCTCTTCTTTTTTTCCTCTTCCTCCTCTTCTTCTCCTCCTCCTCTCCTTCTTCTCCTCCTGCTTCTTCTTCTTCTTCACCTCTTCTTTTTCTCCTCCTCTTTTTTCTTCTTCTTCTCCTTCTCCTCCTCCTCCTCCTCTTCCTCCTCTTTTTTTTCTTCTCCTCCTCCTCTTCTTTTCCCCCTCCTCCCCTCCTCCTCCTCCTTCCACGTATTTGTAATTCCCTGTTATTAGATTCCGAGCGTTCCAATCAACACTGGTATTGTTATAGCTGACCTTTTCCCCCCAAAGCATGTCAACTCCAGTTTGCAAATCCCCATCTTTTGTTCCTTTTTTCCATTTGTTTTCGTCCATTTGCCTATCTCCTGATAACGGCTACATCTCTGATCCACCCCTTACCCCCCCTCTTTTCAGCGACAATTAACATCTGGTGGTTGTGTTTGGACGCCTTCCAGTCACTTGTTCTTACACTTCGTACGTGTAACTCAAATTGTCATCGTGGTGCCAGGCACCCAAACTTCTTAAAGCAGGATTGTGTTGTGCTCCGCTGGCGGCCTGCAGAGCTGGCAACAGATTCGGACAGTGAGGAGGTTGGGGAGGAACCTGGGCCAGTCCTGGAGTCTGGGGAAGGCTCGGACGAGGGCTCTGTGTCGGAGGCAGGGAGGGGGCCAGGGCCATTTGGGAGTTATGTGCTGCCTCTGGAGCCTCCAGAGTCAGACATCAGTGAGGCAGAGGAACAGGGGGAGCTTGTTTCCAGTGCGCACATGCGCAGAGCTGCCAGAAGGCAAGAACAATTAAGACAAAAGGAGCTTACTGGGGAGTAAGGCTTGGAGATGATTGGCTCCTCCCATAGGACATAAAGGAGGAGCAAAGACAGGTGAACTTTGTTCATGCTGGTCGGTTTAAATTCTGAAGCTCTGTTTTGATTCTTTGCTCTGTGTGGCCTTGCAAAGTTAATTTCCAATTAGTAGGTCTTTAACAGCATTTCAAGGGAGATAAAGTTGGGTGCTTATCAGCCTTATCCCGAAAGACTTTGGCAGACTACTGTTGGACACTTTACAAACTATTTGGGACTCCTTACGGGCTGTGAATGAACATAATTCACAGCCTTTGAAATAAAAAGAAGGTTTTGGGGACTAAGCCTGTGCTTTTTTTTTACTGTCTCAGGAAGCCTAGTTCAGAACAGGCTGGTTCCTAGGGAAGAGCCCCTAAACCTCATTTTTTTTGGGGGGGGGGTGGAATCCCTCCCATTCTACATGCAATCCCCCCTCTCTTAAACTGAAAATCCCTAGCAGTATTTGCAGAGTTGGTTTGAGACTGGAAGCTCATGAAAAGAAAACTATGATGGAAGCTCTGAAGAAGGTTTAACATTGTTCAAAACACATTGAAATGATCCTTCGCAGCCTTAGGAGCGGTTGGGATGGGGAGGGGGGGATAAATGGAGAAGAATAAAAATTCCACCCAGGCTTGCTTTTGTAAAAAAAAAAAAAAGCCCCCCCCCCACTTTCTTTGTCATGTTGCCTTCCTGCCCAGCTGCAACATTTTGGGGCAGCTGTTGGTCACTCGGAAGGTTTCATCTAGGAATATTCTCCTGGCTGCAAGCATGGGCTTGATTGATTGCTGCCTTGTGTAAATATATATTACCCAAAGCCGCAGGAACGCGGAAGGGATGTCCACACCCTGGCCAGAGAATCCAAATAACATTTCTATTGGAAGGGTGACTGCTTTGGGGAAAAAGTCACGGGTGATTGACCGGTCTTCTAATGAATTAGTTAAATATAAATCTGTTTTGCAACCTCGGCCACTGGAAGGTGTGCGGATTTCAACTCCCAGAATTCTCTAGCTAACATGGATGAACTGAGGTCTATCAGTAATTTTCTGACAGAGAACAATCCACCCATGGAACAGAAGTTGCCTTCGGAAGTTGTGGGAGCTTCATCCCTGGAGGCTTTCAAGAAGAAAGTGGACTGCCATCTCTCAGAAATGGTGTAGGGTGTCCTGCTTGGGAGGGTTGGGGTTGGACTAGATGATCTACAAGATCCCTTCCAATTCTGTTAATCTGTTTAAAGATTCTCCCAGAAGATCATCATTTTCTTTCTTTCTTTCTTTCTTTCTTTCTTTCTTTCTTTCTTTCTTTCTTTCTTTCTTTCTTTCTTTCTTTCTTTCTTTCTTTCTTTCTCTCTCTTTCTTTCTTTCTTTCTTTCTTTCTTTTTTCCCTTCCTTCCTTCCTTCTTTCTTCCTTCTTCATCATCATCTATCTATCTATCCTTTCTTTCTTTCTTTCTTCTTCTTCAACATTATCTATCTATCTCTATCTATCTATCTATCTATCTATCTATCTATCTTCTTCATTATTATTATCTATCTTTGTATCTATCTATCATCTATCTGTCATCTGTGTGTGTCTATCTGTCTATGTCTGTCTGTCTGTCTGTCTGTCTATCTATCTATCTATCTATCTATCTATCTATCTATCTATCTATCTATCTATCTATCTATCATCTCTCTCTCTCACCCCTCATTTACCCAACCCTCCCTCCCTCCCTCCATCTCTGTGGCTGCCCATCTCAATTAGTGACTCTGGCCAACTTACAGTTCTAACCAATACTTTCAGTCTTGCAAGATTCTGTTAATCTAAGCTTACAAAGACCTTGGATCAAACAGAGTTAGTCATCATGGTTGTGTTTCTTGTCTGGCTACATTGCACTGCTAACCAAGGGGGAGGGTGGGGCCGAAGGGGGGGGATTCAGCCAGCATGTTGGACAGGAGGAGGCTGAACCCATGGCAGTTCATGTTGACCCCTTGGTTGAGAGGGGGCCCAAGACCAAGAGAGTGTGCCAAGTTTGTCTTGCCCAGGATTTAAGGCACCCCGGCTGCCCCTTTTCTTAGCATCCCTTCATTAATACAACCACCTTTCGTTGACTAATTTTGAAAACCCATTGTAGGAAACAGAATTGTTTGCAAGGCTTCGCAAGATGGGTGAATTGCAATATTTTTTGCAATCCAGAAACTATAAATCTGGAATTGCTTACTAACTGTTTCTGTTGGTAGGAGAGATCTGGACACCGTGAGTCAGATGGAGTTGTCTTCCTACTCCACTTGAGGCTTTGACGCACTCCCCCGCCCCCGCTCCATATTTCTGCATGGCAGAGGATTGGAAAAGACCTGAGCAGGTCTGGGGGCTTCTCCCTGACTTCTCCACATCCAGATATTCCCCTTAAGATGTGGAAATCTGCATGCAGGTTGGCAAGCTTGGAAACGAACCCTGCAGTGCAGCCTGACTGTTCTTGAGGCTTCCCGAGAGCATGAAGCCAACTCCTTGTCCCGACAAAAAACCTTTTTATTAATTGGCTGTGAATCCTGCTCATTCACATCCAGCAAAGTCCTTCAAGGGAGGATTTACAGTCACAGACCTTATCTGGCTTGGGGAGCTGCCAGGCCGATATCTGCAAAACTTGGCAAGGGGTCTTGAAGAGTCACGAACCAATGAAGCGACCTAATTGTCTCCTGCAAACTCCCCTCCCCTTTTGCTCCTCTTTTAATTCCTCTGCACATGCGCACACTGGGAACAGGCTCCAGCTGTTCTTTTGCCTCACTGATGTCTGACTCTGAAGGCAGCTGATAACTGTCAGACAGCCCTGGCCCCCTCTCTGCCTCCGACACAGAGCCATCGTCAGAGCCTTCTCTAGACTCCAGGACTGGCCCAGGTTCCTCCCCAACCTCCTCACTGTCCGAGTCTGCTGCCAGCTCTGCTGGTGTGCAACAATACTGAACACCTCCTAATCCCCCTTCCAAGGAGCTGATCGGCGACAGGAATTTCTCTGCTGCCGTAACTCACTTGTTCTTCAGTTTCTCTGATGCGCAATCCAGGAAAAAAGATGGGCAGAGGCAGAGGAGAGAAAGGCTAATGAGCGGCTTGACCCGCAATGAATTCTGCAGCTGAGATGAGGGGGACCAACTGTTACGTCCCCCTGCCTGCCTCTCCCCAACCTTTAACGTTGCCCCCCCCCCCCAGTTCCCACTGACCCATGTAGGATTAGAGGTTGCTGACCTGCCGAGTTGAAAGTCTCCACTGCCCCACTACTAATCTCCCCCCACTGTTGGCTGCGCCTTTGAAAGTGGTAGTGAGTGTCCTTTGTGAGGCGAAGATGGGTTGGAGGAAGGAGGAACAAAAGCTGCAAGAAATGTGGGGCAGGGGGAGGGAAATATGTGTTTGTGTGTGTGAGGAGTCCATTTGGCTATGCAGGTTCCCCTCCCCTCTGATTTTAACATCTCTTTCTTGGTGTGGCATGTTACAAATGGACCCTGTTTTTAGTGGGAGAGTCTTTATTGGCAAGAGGGACGCTGAGCTTCTCGATCAGAAAGATTGGTAGTTCGGTGGTTCGAATCCCCAGTGCTGTGTAACGGAGTGAGCTCCCGTTATTTTTCCAGCTTCTGCCAACCTAGCAGTTTGAAAGCACACACAAATGCAAGTAGAAATAGGGACCACCTTTGGTGGGAAGGGAACAGCGTTCCATGCACCTTCGGGGTTGATTCATGGACCCCGGAGACATCTTCGGACAGCGCTGGCTATTTGGCTTTGAAACGGAGATGAGCACCGCCTCCTAGAGTCGGGAATGACTAGCACGCATATGTGAGGGGAACTTTCATCTTTACCTCTTTATTGGCATCTACACTGGGGGATTCTGGGAACCCACAAGCTTAAAGTTAATTCCGTTGAGCAATACCGTTCTAACCAGAAGGCGAGTCATCTTGTCTCCCTTTCCCTCTATTTTCTTTCTTTCTTTCTTTCTTTCTTTCTTTCTTTCTTTCTTTCTTTCTTTCTTTCTTTCTTTCTTTCTTTCTTTCGTTTCTAGTCAACTTGTGTGATTAAGAGTTCTTGGAAATTCAGAAACCTGCAACGGTTTGATATGCTTCCGCTTGTATTCTCTCTGTGGATTAGGTCGTTTATTTTTCTCGTAGCCACAGGGTGACTCATTTCTTGTTTACAAAATAAAAGGGTCCCTTTACCCTACTTCAGCAGTTAATGCCTGGTCTTCTCCCCTCCTCTCTCATCTTGCTCACTCGTTTTTTGGAAGGAGCAGCCTGTTGGGCTAAATCTACTTAGAAATCATTCATTTAGTGATTGTTCAAAGTCACAACATTGCTGAAAAACTGCTGAAAGGTCGGCAGTTCGAGTCCCCAGTGCCGCATAACGGAGTGAGCTCCTGTTCCTTGTCCCAGCTTCTGCCAACCTAGCAGTTCGAAAGCACGTAAAAAAATGCAAGAAGAAAAATAGGGACCACCTTTGGTGGGAAGGCAACAGCGTTCTGTGCTCCTTTGGCATTTAGTCATGCTGGCCACATGACCACGGAGGCGTCTTCGGACAGCACTGACTCTTCGGCTTTGAAACACAGATGAGCACCGCCCCCTAGAGTCGGGAACGACTAGCACATACTTGCAAGGGGAACCTTTACCTTTAGTGCAGCCACTGTGATTTTGCAGCTTAGTGTGTTGGATGAGACAATCTGCCCTGATTTGTTTAACAGATCACGGTTAAATAACAAGGTCATCCATGATGCTAAAACTCCGCTGTGCGTGGGGAGAACCAAGGGCTCTTTGGTTCTCATGTCATGGTGTTATTTATAAAAACTATGCATTTATAAAAATAATAATGTCCAACGGATGGTTCCTTCACCCTGAGTATCCATGAAGTATTTGAGGTTGATGTGTGGCGACACTTGGTTTCGCTAAATTTGGTTATGAGGTAACTGACAGGGCAAAACTGAGGTTTGGTCGTTGGCACATGGTCAGATGAGACCAGATTTAAGGACTTGACAGTTGGCAATGGGGACTTTCAGATGGGACAGCTGCCAAGAGTAGGAGATGCCCTTGTCCTCTGAACCAGGTGTCCCAACCGTGGCAATTTTAAGATGTGTGGCCTTCAACTCCCATGGCTGGCTGGGGAATTCTGGGAGTTGAGGTCCACGCATGTTAAAGCATGCTAACTGGGGCATTTTGGGAATAGTTGTCTACACATCTCAGTTGCCAAGATTGTTTAAATATCTTAAATACTGAGGATCTCCCTGTCCCTCCCTCCCTCCCTTTTTCTTTCTTTTTTCTTTCTCTTCTCTCTTCTCTTTTCTTTCTTTTTCTTCTGTTTCCCCTTCCTTCCTTCCTTCCTTCCTTCCTCTTTCATGTCTCTCTTCTTTTCTTTCTTTGTTTCCTTCCTTCCTTTTTCTTTTCTTCTGTTCTTCTTCCTTCCTTCCTTTTCTCTTTTCTCTTTCTCTCTCTTTGTCTTTTTTCTTTTTTCTGTTTTTCCTTCCTTCCTTCCTTCCTTCCTTCCTTCCTTCCTTCCTTCCTTCCTTCCTTCCTTCCTTCCTTCCTTTTCTTTTCTTTTCTTTTCTTTTCTCTCTCCCTCCCATTAAAAATCCAAATATTCGCCCTTTGAAACGGCTCAAAATTTTAAAACCTTTATCAGCAACACACACACACACTCTCACACACAGACAGAGTAGATGGAGCTTTCGTTGGACTATTTGGACCGCCGTAGGGACTTCGTTGGCCACACCCGATTGGAACCATATCTGGTTCCCTGAATGGAGCGCACACTCTGCTTCTCCTGCCCTTCTCCCTCTTCTTTGCACCCTGATTCCAAACCTCCCATCTGACCCTTTTAGGTGCATGCGGTATAGGTGGTCGCATTCAGGAGAAGAGCCTTATGGGCTGCCTGTGGGGGCCTCCGAAATGAGGAGGAGAGGCTGTCGGCTGAGCAGCGTCTAGGAGGGAAGGATGTGGGGTGAATTTCTCACCGTTCAGGAAACCGCTCAGAAAGTGAAAGTGGAACCCCCCCCCCTCCACAAGCTTGCCCGCCTTCCGGGATGCGCCCACGCCCGTGCGGATGCCACTCTCCAAACCAAGACACCAAGGAACCATCTGCAGCCAAGCAGTCTGAATCGGCCCCTGGGCTGCCCCTATTTCTCAGACAGGGGCTGCATTCTGAATCCTGGGTGCAGGCCAGGCTGGAAAGTCCCCCACCCTGAGGGGTGCAATATTTCCATCTGGGTCTACTGGGATGTCACAATGGGCACCCTCGCCGGAGCGGGTTTTTGCAGTGTTGCACAGTTGGAACAATGAAGCAGGCAGAACTGCTTGCCACCAGAAGGGGCGGGCACTCCATTGATGGAGGTTTTCAAGGCGAGGTTGGGCAGAGATTGAGGATGAGGGCAGGAGAGGGTCATCTTTCTGGACTTCAGCGGGTGGTGGGAGAGGGGAAAGGACTCCCAACTTTGCAAAGAGGAGCACCCGTAGCGTAAAATCAAATCACGAAATGGCTCTGTCCGTCTTGCAGATTTTGACACACACACACACACACACACACGGAAGTCCTAGTTTGTTGATGTTTGGATGAGGAAGAAGACGTCATCGTTTCTCGCTTCCTCCTTGTGATTCAGCTAACGATGGGTGAATGGGTGTATGGGTGAGGAAGGCCTTCCGTTGTGTAGCTAGCAGATGACTTGAGCCGTTGGCTGCAGTTGTCTCTCTCTACTCCAGAGAGGAGTGGCTCTTCAGGATCCTACTAGAGGACCTTTGCTTCGCTTGATATCTGGTCTTGTTCAAGATCGGACCTCAAAGTGGACTCTTGGGGCAAGCAAGAAGGCTTCTGCAAGTGGTGGTCTTTCCCCCCAATGGATCAGAAAATGGCCCAAGTAGGGGGTTGATCATTGACTGCAGATCTGGGCTGGAGACCAAAGGTGGTGACTCCCTTGTTCTACGTCCTTGAGGCTCAATGGTCGTCTTGTCTTCATGCAGCACCCAGTCTTAAAGGCAAACGGAAAAAGAAGAGCATTCCCATGGCGGAGAGTGAATCCCAGGAAGTTCCAGATCTGTGCCCAGAAGAAGAACTTCAGGACAACCCGGAGAAGCTGGAAGATGTGGTGAGTATGGAGACTAGGGCTTTGATACTTTTTAAAGTGTAATAAACCAATTGGAAAGTCAAAGAAGCATCATCTCCTTGACTGAGTTCCCTTGTGAGATTAAGATTTAAGATGTGGTTTATTTCATTCAGATGGAGTGAGTTGTATGAGTCATTGTGGCTGAGTTAGCTTGTTGTGGTTTAAACAAACCATGATTTAGTGTGGCATGAATCTTTGCAGCATGGTTATCTAAGGTAGTGTGTCTCAACTTCAGCAACTTTTTAGATGTGTAGACTTTAACTCCCAGAAATTCCTAGCATGCTGGCTAGGGAATTCTGGGAGTTGAAGTCCATGAATGTAGGCTAGGGAATTCTGGAAGCTGAAGTCCACACATCTCAAACTTGTTAAAGTTGAGAAACGCGGAACTAAGGAATTGTCTTCTCCTGTGTTCTTCTGCCTATCCAACCAAAGTAGAAAGCATCAACCATCTCCATTGCTATTGGATTGTCATCTGATGGGCCCTTGGAAGGGGATGTTCCCAAAAGTGGCACCCATATTTTGAAACTTCTTCCCAAGTGGGAATATGAGTGGTCCCATCCCTTCTGCGATTCAGCAAAGCTTTTAGAGGCCCATCTTGCAAAGTAGGAAGACGCTCTGTGATTTGAAAGAGAGATTATTCGTTTTTATGTCTTTGTTTTTATGCTTATAAATATTTCCATAGATATTTTTATGCTTACAAAAAGCCTGTGGAAATAGGAGGACCAGAAAACAAAGAGAATAAATAAATCAAAATGTTGTACTTCGTATTTTCCTCTTAACATTGTTCTTCTAATAAGGTTCCCAAGATGATCTAACCCATTCTAGGAAAGCTGTGTTTCTTACAATAGAATAGCGCTGGAAGGGACTTTGGAGGTCTTCTAGTCCAGCCTCTGCTTTAATTTACGATCCTGGTTTGTTTTAAAATGGGCCAGCAGCATTTATTGGTTGCAGATTAAGTGGCTAGTTACAGTTTATAGTTTGTTAATTTGCATAGAAATTTTTGCAAAAAAAACCCCATTGTTCATGTCTTTTGGAGTTTAGGTAGAAAAATATGAGATAATGAAGTGTTGGTAATTCCTAGTCGCGTTTGCAAATCTGTGACACCGCCAATTTTTTCTTTTCTATTTAAACAATTACTGAATTGATGCTGGGTTTTTTGTTTGTTTGTTTTGAACCACATAGAAAATTTAACAGGGAAATGTAGAAAAAAAAACCTGCTGACTTTCAAATAAGAGTAATATTCAGAAAGAAATTGAAAATGCAAGGGTTCTTGCATATTGCGTCTTGTGCGTTGAAACTTGAAATGAGTTTTCCGTTGCCAAGAAATCATTCTTTTTCCCGAGAAACGGTTTTTGTTTTTGTTTTGTACTGAGGAAACTCTTCATTTCCTCTCTTCACCACGTTTGGTCTCTGACAAATCTGCAGCAAATGAATCGGCCCTTCGGAAATGGATTAGCTTATTTCATTCACTTCAATTCCGCGGTTGCAGATTTCCAACGAAATGAAATTTGAAGGGAAGAGGAACCATTTACAGTTATAGTAATAATCGGGTATTACTGGTATTCACTTATCTTCCCTACCGGTTTGCAAATGGGGATGTGCACACGCCACCTCCATGCATGCACTCAACTCTCCGTGCGTGCGCTTTGGCTAAAAAAAGTGCCTAAATGGGATGCCATAGAGCCGGGGGGGGGGGGGAGGGGAGCGGATGGACGGAGTCACCCGTGATTTCTGCTACCGGTTCGGGCCACCTCTGGTAATAATCCCAAATCAGCCTCAACAGTCACAGAGTTGCAAAGGACTTTGGAGGTCATCTAGTCCGACCCCCTGCTCACGCAAGAGACCTGACCTAGGGATTTGAACCGCCAAACTGCTGACCTTTCTGATCGACAAGCTCAGGGTCTTAGCCACTGAGCCCCTGCACCCAAAAAGAGAGGGGGAGGGAGAGATAGCATGCAATCAAAATCCTACTCCATTTTATCCTTATCACAAGGTTAAAAAAAGGGTTGGGGTTTTTGATCATGCGATTGTGACTGCTACTTTGTGTGAGTTTAACTTTTTTGGGGGGGGAACCTAATGTGGAAGAATGATTAAGAAGGGCTATTTTTTTAATACTCACGACCCAACAGATCACGCAGATCCAACAAAACCACTTCCAGGAATGCAGCTGTCCTGAAAAATAGGGAGCCTCCTGAGTAGAATCAGGATAGGATAGGGGTGTCAAACTAAATTTCATTGATGGCCGCATCAGGATTGTGTTTTAATCTCGGGGGGGTTGGGGGGGCTGGGACCAAAACTGAATATTCCAACTGTGGCCTTACCAAGGCCTTATAAAGTGGTATTAACCCTTCACGTGATCTTGATTCTATCCCTCTGTTTATGCAGCCTAGGACTGTATTGGCATTTATTTATTTATTTATTTATTTATTTAATTTATATTGCCCCTATTTGCACATGGCGACTCAAGGCAGCTTACAGAATCTAAAACCTCATTTAAAACAATAAAACTGATAAAAAGGATCAAATGAATTAATATAATGTAATAAAATCAACCCCCCCTCCACTTGCCATCCCCCTGCCCCGGCGACAGTAGAATCACATGAGCCATTTAATGGGCTCCATCTTGCTCTTCAGCCCTGGTTTCTACTTTCCCTGTCGACTTGCAACTCAGGATGATGGGACATGGCTCACCATCTCCTGAACAAACAATTGGGTTGTTTTATTTTCTGTCAGAGGACGACAGAGAAAGAGGTGGCTGGATGGAGTCACCGAAGCAGTCGGCATGAGCTTAAATGGACTCTGGGGTATGGTAGAGGACAGGAAGACCTGGAGGAACATTGTCCATGGGGTCACGATGGGTCAGACACAACTTCGCAACTAACAACAACAACAACATAGATCAGTGATGGGCAACCTTTTTGGCGTGGTGTGTCAAAAATCGGCAAAAAATCGAGCATAACTCGCATTGTGTGTCACTTCGACAAAAACATAATTTTGCGCAATTTATAGTTTAAACTACAAAAATGTATAATTGCAATATATAATTGTATTTAATAAACCAAAAACAAATTATTTAACATACCTGCTTAGTAACTTCTTTGTTCATCAGTCGATTTCGTATGTTGCCCTTGATATTATTGAACTTGTTTGGGGTGCCGTGAACCAGGGCTTGGAGTCGGCTGCTTCCAGCTCCACGTCCTCATCAACATGCCGCTCCAGCCCGCCCCTGCTATGAATATTCCTAGTGACGCGAGGGCGAAGAATATGAATATTCATAGCGGGGGCGGGCCGGAGCAGCATGTTGATGAGGACGTGGAGCTGGAAGCAGCAGACTCCACAGCCCTGCCGTGAACTGAGATATGTGATGGGGAGGGCGAATTCTTTAACTAACCAGGAGTAGACTCTCTGTGCCGGCCTGACTGGAGAGAGGCGCACACTGTTCCCGCGCTCCTCTCCTGCGGGTCCTCCCTCGCCGCGCTGATGACGTGTGTGCGCACGGCACGCACGCCTTACCAGCAGCCCCTGCGCTCAGAAAGGGGCGGTGGCGATACAGTAAGTGAGTGTGGGCGGGGGAGATCACACGTCCCGCCCCCCTCGTTCCTCCAGCACAGATTCTTTCATCCTCGGCGGCCATGCAGGAGCCGAGGATGAATCGCATGAAATCCTGTGCGTGTCACCCAAAATGGCTACGTGTGTCAGCACTGACACGCGTGTCATAGGTTTGCCATCACTGACATAGATAGATAGATAGATAGATAGATAGATAGATAATAGATAGATAGATAGATAGATAGAGGGTGGATGGATGGATAGAAAGAAAGATGATGAATGGATGGATAGATAGATAGATAAATAAAGAGCCTAATGCTGGGAAAGATGGAGGGCAGAACAAGAAGGGGAAGACAGAGAAGGAGGTGGATGGATGGAGTTACCGAAGCAGTTGATGTGAGCTTAAATGGACTCCAGAGGATGGTAGAGGACAGAAACACCTGGGGGAACGTTGTCCATGGAGTCACGATGGGTCGGACACAACCTCACAACTAACAACAATTGTCTGTCAGATTCACTTAACAACTGTGTTATTAACTTAACAACTGCAGGATTCACTTAACAACAGTGGCCAATGAGATCATAAAATGGACAAACTCCCTTAACAACGGTCTTCCTTAGCAGTGGAAATTTTGTTTGTTCAGATTGTTTTACTGTGAACTGTTATATTTATTCAGAATAGAACAGAATTCTTTATTGTTCAAATGTGATTGGACACACAAGGAATTAGACTTCCGGTATATAATATATTGATTTATATTTATATATTTATATTGTTTGTTTCCTAGGATGATTTGATTGCTTATTTGTACCCTATAATTATTATTAAGTGTTGTATCTTATGATTCCTAATGAATGTATCTTTTCTTTTTATGTACACTGAGAGCATCTGCACCAAAGACAAATTCCTTGTGTGTCCAATTGGCCAATAAAGAATTCTATTCTATTCCTACTCCTACTCCTACTCCTACTCCTACTCCTACTCCTACTCCTACTCCTACTCCTACTCTACTCCTATTCCTATTCCTATTCTATTCCTATTCCTATTCCTATTCTTATTCCTACTCTACTCCACTCCACTCGACTCGACTCCACTCCACTCCACTCTACTCTAAAGCTCCTCTCGTTCGGGACTTAATTTTAGACGAGAGGGCAGACCTGGCATGTATTACTGAGACCTGGCTGGGCCCGGAGGGAGGAGTCCCCCTCGTAGAGATGTGCCCAGAGGGTTTTCAGGTGCTCCATCAGCCGAGAGCTCAGAGAAGGGGTGGGGGTGTGGCTATTGTTATCCGAGAGTCTCTAGCACCTCGTAGGATCCCTGCTCCGGAGCTTGTCGGGTGTGAGTCCCTGCTGGTGAAGTTGGACCTCAAGGGTCAAGTGGGTCTGCTGCTAACGTACCTGCCTCCTAACTGCGTTGCAACAGCCCTCCCCTTGCTCCTCGAGGCGATAGCCGAGCTGGCAGTTGAGTTCCCCAGACTTATGGTTCTGGGGGATTTCAATCTGCCTTCGCTCGGTGAACACTCTGATGGAGCGCAGGAGTTCATGGCTTCCATGAACTCCCAAGTAATCCGAGGACCAACCCACTCAGCGGGTCACACGCTTGACCTCGTATTCCTTTCGGAGCAGTGGAATTGTGATCTTGGTCTGAGGGGTAGCGAGATCTTGCCCCTGTCATGGTCAGACCACTACCTATTGAGGCTTGACTTTCGGAGACCAAACCCCCACTGTAGGGAGGAGGAACCGACCAGGTGGTTCCGCCCCAGGCGACTTATGGACCCTTCGGGGTTCCAGACGGAGCTTGGGGTTATTCCTGATACTCTCGCCCGCAGTTCGGCGGAGACTCTGGTTGCTGCCTGGGATCTGGCAGCGGCGGAGTCTCTTAACCGGATTGCGCCTCTACGGCCGCTCCGAGGCAGTGGATCCCGGAAGGCTCCTTGGTTCACTGAGGAACTCCGGGAGATGAAGCGCCGAAGGAGACGCCTAGAGCACCTATGGAGATCCAGCAAATCCGAATCGAGCCGAGCATTTTTGACAACCTACACCAGAGATTACGTTCGGGCAATCAGGACGGCTAAGAAAACACACATTGCCTCTCTGGTTGCGTCTGCTGAGTCGCGCCCAGCTGCCCTGTTTAGGATAACCCGTTCCCTCCTAAATAGGAGGGATATGGGCGATCCGCTGCAGGGCAGGGCTGAGGACTACGTCCAATTTCTCGCAGACAAGGTCGCTCGGCTCCGGGCGGACCTGGACTCCAATTTTGCAGTACCAGCCGAGGCACTAAGGGATGATCTGGTAAGTCATCGCTGGATTGAGTTTCAGGCTGTTACCCCTGAGGATGTGGACAAGGCCATGAGAGCTGTAGGTGCCTCCACATGTGTGCTGGACCCGTGCCCCTCCTGGCTGGTTGTAAACAGCAGGGAGGTGACACGAGGCTGGATCCAGGCGGTTGTTACTGCCTCTTTTCGGGAGGGGATCTTTCCCCCCGCTTTAAAGGCGGCGGTGGTGAGACCCCTCCTGAAGAAACCATCCTTGGATCCAGCTGTTTTAAATAACTATCGTCCAGTCTCCAACCTCCCCTTTGTGGGGAAGGTTGTTGAGAAGGTGGTGGCCTTTCAGCTCCAGCGGTCCTTGGAGGAAGCCAGTTATCTTGATCCGTTCCAGTCTGGCTTCAGACCTGGCTGCAGCACAGAAACCGCTTTGGTCGCGTTGACCGATGATCTCTGGAGAGCCAGGGATGGAGGCCACGCCTCCATCCTAGTGCTCCTTGACCTCTCGGCGGCTTTCGATACCATCGACCATGGTATCCTTCTGCGACGACTGCGGGAGGTGGGGGTGGGAGGCGCTGTTTTACAGTGGTTCTCCTCTTACCTCTCGGACAGGTCGCAGTTGGTGTTAGTTGGGGAGCAGAGATCGACCCCTAGGCCCTTAACGTGTGGGGTGCCCCAGGGTTTGGTCCTGTCCCCCCTTTTCAACATCTACATGAAACCGCTGGGTGAGATCATTCGACGGCACGGGATAAAGTACCATCAATATGCGGACGATACTCAGTTGTATCTGTCCGCCCCGTGCCAACTCAACGAAGGGATGGATGTGATGAGCCAGGGGCTGGATGCTGTTAAAGACTGGATGGGGGTCAACAAGCTTGTGCTCAATCCAGAAAAGACCGAGTGGCTGCTGTGTTTCCCTCCCATGAATTGGCCAAGTACTCCATCTCTCAGGCTGGGGGGTCAAATTATACGCCCCTCAGACAGGGTTCGCAACTTGGGAGTCCTCCTGGACCCACAGCTGACCTTCGAACATCATTTGTCAGCTGTGACCAGGGGGGCATTTGCCCAGGTTCGCCTGGTACACCAGTTGCGTCCCTACCTGAACCGGGAGGCCCTCACAACAGTCACTCGTGCCCTTGTGACCTCTAGGCTGGAATATTGCAATGTGCTCTACATGGGGCTGCCCTTGAAGAGCATTCGGCGACTCCAGCTAGTCTAGAATGCGGCCGTGCGAGCGATTGTGGGTGCACCTCGGTTCACCCACGTAACACCTATCCTCTGCGAGCTGCACTGGCTACCTGTTGATCTCCGGGTGCGCTTCAAGGTGCTACTTATCACCTATAAAGCCCTTCATGGTAGTGGGCCTGGGTACTTGAGAGACTGCCTACTGCCAATTACCTCCACTAGACCGATTCAATCGCATCGATTAGGCCTCCTCCGAATCCCATCCTCTAGCCAGTGCAAACTGGCAACTACCCGGAGGAGGGCCTTCTCGGTGGCTGCTCCGTCCCTTTGGAACGAACTCCCCGTGGAGATTCGGACCCTCACCACCCTCCAGTCCTTCCGCGCCGCTGTAAAGATCTGGCTGTCCCGGCTGGCCTGGGGCTAAGATTGTAGCCCCACTCGAATTGTGCGATTGTTGTGTTCTTTTTAACATGTTGTATTGTCTATTGTTTGTCTTTTCCCCCTCCCTTTTTGAATTGTGAGCCGCCCTGAGTCCCCTCAGGGAAAAGGGCGGCATACAAATAAAGGCAAAACCAAAACCAAACTCTACTCTACTCTCTTCTATTCTATTATCCCTTTTTTGTATTCTATTCTCTTTTTCCCAAAGAGTTTTTTAATTTTTTTATACTCTTACATACCATTTTAAGTATACATTCACATAATTGTTATTCTTCTTTACATTTATCATTCTTATACGTTTATTATTTCATTTAATGTTATACATATTCGGTTGGTTTATTTATCATTATTCTATTCTATTCTATTCTATTCTATTCTAATACTGCAACGTGCTCTACATGGGGCTGCCCTTGAAGAGCATTCGGCGACTTCAGCTAGTCCAGAATGCAGCCGCGCGAGCGATTGTGGGTGCACCTCGCTTCACCCACATTACACCTATCCTCCGCGAGCTGCACTGGCTGCCTGTCGATCTCCGGGTGCGCTTCAAGGTGCTACTTATCACCTATAAAGCCCTTCATGGTAGTGGGCCTGGGTATTTGAGAGACCGCCTACTGCCAATTACCTCCACTAGACCGATACGATCGCATCGATTAGGCCTCCTCCGAATTCCATCTACTAGCCAGTGCAAACTGGCAACCACCCGGAGGAGAGCCTTCTCGGTGGCTGCTCCGACCCTCTGGAACGAACTCCCCGTGGAGATTCGGACCCTCACCACCCTTCAAACCTTCTGCGCCGCTTTAAAGATCTGGCTGTCCCGGCTGGCCTGGGGTTAAGATTCCAACCCCACCCGAATTGTGTGACTGTTGTGTTCTCTTTTAATATGTTGTATTGTTTCCATATTGGAATACTGTTTGTCTTTCCCCCCCTCCCTTTTGAATTGTGAGCCGCCCTGAGTCCCCCCAGGGAAAAGGACGGCATACAAATAAAGGAAATTCAAATTCAAATTCTATTCTATTCTATAGAATGTATCTTGTCTTTTAAGAGCATATGCACCAAAGGCAAATTCCTTGTGTGTCCAATCATACTTGGCCAATAAAGAATTTTGTAAGCTCTCTGTGTACATAACAAGTAACAAGCGACAAATCATGACCATAATTGTAAAATGCGATCATCACAAAACATATCATAAAATAAAAGAGCCCGTGATATTGCATGTTGCACAAAGCAGGCGACAACTATTAAAAAAAAATAATAAACCCAATAAATAGTTGGCTAATCTTGCAAAACATGTTGTGCCATAAATGGTGGTTTACAAGCCACAATGACAAAGTTCCTGTAATATGTCCCAGCTGCATTTCTCATTTGCACCCATTGAACTAAAATGTCCTCATGTTTCTGGCATTGGGTGAATCCTTCATAGTAACAAACCCGGAGGAAGATTAGTTTGACAGATGAGGCTAAAATATAGGAAGGACAGTTGCAGGAACTGGGTATGTCTATTCCAATGAAGAGAAGGACCAGGGGGGACATGAGAGCATCTTCCAATATTCTAGGGGCTGTCACCAAGAAGAAGGAGTCAAATTATTTTCCAAGGCACCCGAAGGCCAGACAAGGAAGAATGGATGGAAACGGATCAAGGAGAGATTCAACCTGGAAATAAGGAGAAATGTTCTGACAGTGAGAACAATCAGCCCATGAAACAGAAGTTGCCTTCGGAAGTTGTGGGAGCATCATCACTGGAGGCTTCCAAAAAGAGAGTGGACTGCCATTTGTCAGAAATGACGTAGGCTCTCCTGCTTGGGCTGTGGGGGTTGGACTAGATGACCTACAAGATCCCTTTCAACTCTGTTAATCTGACTAAACCTCAGCACCAAGCAGAAAAGAAACCAAGGTCCAAATTTAGGATTCAGTTACAATTTGTCTCTAACACACCACAACCAAGTCTTAGAAATGAGTGAGGTAAATCTGGAGACCAGGCATAGCTGTGCAAGAGTCACCAGCGGCATGAGGCAGAAATATTTTGCCTTTCGTGCAGAAATATAGGTAGCCCTCCGACGTAGATCCACCACCGAGCCCATTTTTCCTATAGCTAAGTGAGACATTTTGTTAAGCAAGTCGTGCCCCATTTGTACCGCGTCTGGGTGAGCCACCTGGCGAGGAAAAAAACCTGTCCTTGAAAGCATCATTCCGATTTCACCGCTTTGCAGAAGGCTGCCTTTAAAAAGAGAAGCAGTCCCATAAATAGACGCATAGCTAAAATAACCCTCTTGTGAACGGCGAGAAGAATAGAGCCAAGCAGAGCGGGTGAGAACGACGAAGCAGCTGACTTCCCTCCCTCCTCCCCCCCCCCCCCAAAATAGCAGCAAGTTTTCTAACTCCTGGAAAATTTAGAACAAACCAAACACAAAACGGATTTTTTTTTAGACCAGAGAGCAAGGGAGGGAGGGCGTGTGAGAGCAAGAATCGGTGTCTCTGCTGTTTTCCTGGAAAACGGTCTCTTTGTGTTCTCATCCATCTCGGGCGTTCTGACCAAGTTGGCCGGCTGCCTTGAGCAGAAGACGCTCCGGGTTGAAGGAAGGAGCTGGTTAGGGTTTTTGGAGCTTTTGAATAGCCTCTGGCCACAGGACAGCTCTGTCTGTCTGTCTGTCTGTCTGTCTGTCTGTCTCTGTCATTCATCCATCTCTGTCTGTCTGTCTGTCTGTCTGTCTCTCCATACCTACCTACCTACCTACCTACCTACCTACCTACCTACCTACCTACCTACCTACCTACCTATAATTCCATATCTATCTATCTATCTATCTATCTATCTATCTATCTATCTATCTATCTATCTATCTATCTATCTATCTCTGTGTCATTCATCCATCTCTCTCTCATCTATACCTATCTATCTATCTCTATCATTCATCCATCTCTCTCTCTCTCTCCATACCTACCTACATACCTACCTATAATTCCATCTATCTATCTATCTATCTATCTATCTATCTATCTATCTATCTATCTATCTATCTATCATCTATCTATCTATCTATCTATCTATCTATCTATCTATCTATCTATCTATCATCTATCTATCACTCTCTCTGTCATTCATCCATCTCTCTCTCTCTCTCTCATTCATCTAATCTATCTATCTATCATCTATCTATCTATCTATCTATCTATCTATCTATCTATCTATCTATCTATCTATCTATCATCTATTTCTATATTATTTGTTTTCTCTTTACATACAATATGTGCTTAGTGAACAGTGTACTGTTGGTCAATTCATTTACATAGTAATACTTATTAAGTTCCTAATTTTGGCTGCTTTTATCCAATTATTGATAAAACAAATCCCAAATGTGAAAATATTCTGCATCTTCTTTTTCTTTTTCTTTTCAGTGTTAATCTGTCCATTTCTGCCCAGTCCAATTTATTTTTATTTATATCTTCTTCTGTAGGTCACAGGACAGCTCTTGATGGGTGGGGGGTAGGATGGGTGGGATGAACACCTATGTGCTAGTCTTTCCCGACTCTAGGGGGCAGTGCTCATCTCCGTTTCAAAGCCGAAGAGCCAGCGCTGTCCAAAGACATCTCCGTGGTCATGTGGCTGGCATGACTCAATGTCGAAGGCGCATGGAATGCTGTGACCTTCCCACCAAAGGTGGTTCCTATTTTTCTACTTGCATTTTTTACATTCTTTCGAACTACTCGGTTGGCAGAAGCTGGGACAAGTCACGGGAGCTCACTCTGTTACACAGCACAAGGGATTTGAACCACCAAACTGCTGAGTTTTCCGATCAACAAGCTCAGCGTCTTAGCCCCTGAGCCACCGCGTCCCTTTCCTGTGTCCTTTTCCATGCTTGTAGCCCTCGACTTACAACCACTCATTTAGTGACTGTTCAGTGAGAAAAGTTGACTATTGCGATGGCTCTTTTCCAACTGCTGTGTTCTTTGCGCCCTGGTTTGTTGGGCCATTTACAGTTGGCCGCCTTCTGAGAACATACCAGGACAGGAGTACATTAAGTTCAGATGGTTGCTCCAGCCCTTTAAATAGCAAGTTGCGGACGGATGTGTCAGAAACGGTCGCAGCCCAAAGCCCAAATGGGCGGAGGCTGTTAAGAAGTTGTAACGAGAGGTAATGGGAAAGCCAACGCTTCAGCCCAGGAACAGCCCGTTGGCTTCACGTCATCGGTTGTTAATCAAACCAAGACTCGTGTTTCTTGCAGCAAACTAGAGCAGAGCACACAGAGCTTTCTGCTGTTCCCGGGAAGATACAGTCGTGCCGATATATATGCGAAGCCGAAGCAAAAGAATGTGGCTAGCGGACTTCGCTCAATTTCTGTTCTAACCCTTGCTTTTCTCTCCTGGGAAACAGAGCGCTTTGTTCCCGGATCCCGCTAATTGAGGTGGGGGTGGGGGGTGGAGGTCATGAATTCTGGAGCGCTGGCTTCTGCAGCTGTTCCAAACCAAAACAGGGTCCCATCTGTTTTCTGTTTCCACTAGAGCAAATGATTTGGATCTCGGAAGAAGCCAATTGAAGAAGAAGAAAGGAACTGGATTACAAACCATCCCTTTGAAGCTGTTTGGGTTATAAAATGGCTTTTGGCACTGGATCGTGCTTGGAGTACAGCTATGGAGATGGGGCAGAGTGACAAAGCATCTGATTTGCATGAAGCCTGTCCCAGCTTCATTCATCTATCTTGGTGGTGGGTGGGTTTCGGTCTCAAAAAGTTCTGAAATACCAATTGCGCTTAGACTTATATGCCACTTTACAGTGCTTTCCAGCCCTCTCTAAGCAGTTATAAACTGCAGCCTCTTTCCCTCAACAATCTGGGTTCTCATTTTACCCACCTCAGAAGGATGGAAGGCTGAGTCAACCTTGAGCCTGGTGAGATTTGAACTGCATCTAGCTGTCAGCTGAAGTAGCCTGAAGTGCTGCACTCTAACCACTGCGCCACCTCGGCTTAGTTCCAACAACTGCTTCCTGTTGGGGCTCTAAAGAGTGTCTGGGAGGGGCGAGTGGAGGATGGCGAGGCATCCCTTGACATGAGTGACAGCGAGAAGGTTACGCCCACCCAGTCAGTCACATGACCACCTAGCCACGCGCCACCCCAGCCGGTCATTAGGCAGATTTTATTAGCAGTCTGCGGGATTCAGAATTATGAATTTAGTGGTCCCTGAGGTCCGAAAGATTGGACTAGAAGACCTCCAAGGTCCCTGCATCCCTAAGATTCTGTGTTCCATAACGTCAGTCCTTTTCAGTGGAACGCCAGTGTATTATGGAAATGTATTTTACATTTTACTCAACATGTTGCCTGACAGATGGCTCGTCCCCAGTCTTAAAACTTGGTATGAACCAGATTTCTGGGCCTCTTCCAGAAACTCCTCTCCCCAACCAGACGTCTGATTCCTGCCCTTCCATCCCAGCCCCCCCCCCAAAATGCGATATGGTTTCCCACAATTTTAAAATGGGGAATTGAAAAAAAAACCTAACTTCTTTGGGCCCTGCAATACAGCTCAGCTGAAACCTTAGTTGACCCTAAGGTTTGCATCTTGACTTGACTTCCTGTAACTCTTCTGCCAGAACAATTTTCTTTAAAAATGCAATTCATCAAAAGTTGTTCATTCCTGCCCACTTGTTTTGTTCATGGGCCCTCATTTAAAATACGATTCAGCTTCGAATCTGGAGTTTCTTTTTCTCCCTCGTCCAGTCTTCCTTTCATTCCTTGGAAAAAAAAATGCATCTAAGGTCCTTGTAAGCCTGAAGAAAGGATTGTCCATTGAAAGTTTCCAGGTCTCTGGAAACGACAAGGAAGACATTCTGGTTTTATGATTGCTTGGTTACTAATATTGGCTTTCCTGGAGATGAAAATGCAAAGGAATTTGGACAGTGGAAAAACAATAAATCATGCAGGCTGCAAGTTTAAATTGCAAATGAGATGAAGCTGAAGTCTTTTACTATTTCCCCTTTCAGAATAATCAAAACCTTCTGACCAGTTCCAGTATCTTTAAAAAAAAAATCAATATTATTCTAAAGTAGTGGTTCCCAAACTTGGCAACTTTTAAGACAGCAGAGCTGGCTGGAGAATTCTGAGAGTTGAAGTCCACAAGTCTTAAAGTTGCCAAGTTTGGGAACCACTGTTCTAAAGGAATTGCAAAAATAAGATGTAACACTTATTATGTTCCAATATATTGTATTACTATTATTCGTCTCATCCTTCCTAGTACTGATCTCTTCTCACTTATGATCATAACCATCAGGGGTGGATTGTTCCCGGCATTACTGCCGGTTTGGTGCGGACAAATTTTTTTTTCGGAAAGTCACCACCGAATTAAGCGAACTAGTGGTCTCCTGCAACGTCTGCCTAACCAATGTCTGACTCTGAAGGCAGCTGATAGCTGGCCTATGGCCCTCGCCCTCTCTCTGCCTCTGACACAGAGCCCTCATCAGAGCTTCCCCAGACTCCAGGACTGGCCCAAGTCCCTCCTCAACCTCCTCACTCTCCGAATCTGCTGCCAGCTCTGCTGGCCTTTGGTGGGCCACAACAGTGTATAACTCCAGGACTGACTGCTAAATTGATAATTCATTCTCTAAAATCTCTTATAAATGTATTATTAGATTTGCTCATTCTCTTTCCCTGACGGCAATATGGTGAAGCCCAATAATTTTGGGGAAAAAATGCTTTATCATTACTTTCCCATCTTGCCATCTTTCTGTTAAATATTTCTAAACTTTATATTTCTACAAAGTATAGAGAAACCAGCTTTATATACACGCTAACAGCTGTTACTCTGTGCTTTGCATTGGAAAGTAGAATGTGTAATTCATTCAGCAGAAAAATGGCAAATGAAATTCTGGGAATATGCCATGTCTAAAATAACCTCATCTTTGAAAAATAAATCTCACATTGAATTTATTTAACAGAGAAACAATTTTTGGACCATCAATCCTCCCTGGGGGCTAGCACAACATTTAAAACTTGAGTGTTTCTTAATGTAATAGCGTAAACATATCACAGGTCGTTTGTTAAATAGACAGAATGCTTATTGACTAGATAATACGGCAATTTCTTTTCACTTTCACTTATATTTCATAGCTTGCTGATTGCTTGCTGATGTTTACTACCAATACAGGAACTTGAATATAATAACGATTTCTCATTTTAAAATAACATGAGGAACTTATCCTGAGAATCTGTAGTTAAAATATTTCCTGAGAAGGAAATATCCTGAGAATCTGTAGTTAAAACATTTACAGTCCCCATAACCCTCTTGTTGGGTTACTTTCTCCTTTTTTGGGTTCAAAAAAGTACAATTTCACTCTCTATTTATTTACTACTACTGAACATCCAAAATGGCCTGAAAAATGTCCCAAAATGGCCGAAAACAACCCCCAAAACAGGTGGGGCAGGTCCAGTTAGTGGTGAGGCCAGGGGTGGATTGCTGCTGGCATTACTGCCGGTTTGCAACCCGTGCACAATGTGCATGTGTGTGCACTTTGTTCAATGTAGATTGTTCTGCGTGCATGCACAGAACAATTTACAGTGAACTGCGCCTGCGCAGTCACGAAAACCCAAAATCCAAGCGGCAGCAAGGGGACCAGATTGGGGGCGTGGCAGGCCTGGGTCATGCTGGTTCTGCCACCCAGGCCTGAATTCCACTACTGGTTCGGCCAAACCAAGCTGAACTGGGAGCAACCCACCTCTAGATTAGCCGGTTTGCTGAACTGGGTAGAAGTTTAACAACCAGTTCACCTGAACTGGTACAAACCACCTGAATCCCACCTCTGGAAGGTGGACCCTTTCTGCAAATCCACCTCTGTAATCTTGCTCAGGCAAACTTGACTTGAAGCTTAGCATTCTTGAGGTTGGTGAATATTTCTGGAGGCTCCATCCATTGTGTTGTGGGCCGAACGTGGTGCCCGGAGACAATGAGATGCTGTTGAGCTTCCTCAGCTTCTCAACGCCCCTTCTTGTCTTCTCTGTTGTGGTTGATAGACTATTACCTCTGACTTCCTGTTTCTTTTTCACTCAGGAATCTTCATCTGACAAGCAGGATGCCACCTCTGAAGCTGAGCAGAAGCCTCCTGAAGAAGAAGATTCAGGAGACGACGAGATGCTGAGCGGGGAGAAAGAAGAGGAGCAGACTTTTCTGGTCAACCTCTACAAGTTCATGAAAGAGCGTCACACGCCAATCGAGAGGGTGCCTCATTTGGGCTTCAAGCAAAGTATGTTCTTGGTTGCCTTTTCCAAAAGCATATGTGTGTCAGAGGTGGGTTGCTACCTATTCGTACGAACCAGTTGTGGAAATTTGGACTGAGTTGCCGAACCGGTAGGAACGGCAGGCTGGCCACATCCTTGAACTGGTTCCTCTGTTGCCCATGCTGTTGCTGACATGTTTTTTAGTCATTTTATAATGCAAAGTGCACGCAAAGCAAGCTGGCAGTAACTCCAGCAGCAACCCACCCCTGATATGTGTGTGTGTGTGTGTGTGTGTGTGTGTGTGTGTGTGTGTGTGTGTGTATCCATGTGTCTCCCTGTTTCTCATATATCTTGTACTTTCCTCAGGCAACCTGTTGCATCTGTTTGGGCTTCCCAAAAGCACGAAGCCGACTCCTCGTCTCGATAAAACCCCTTTCATGTAGTTTTAAAGTGAATTCCTCTCCAGCAAAGTCCCGTCCAACAGTCTTTCATGAGATTTCATAACTACAGGTCTTTATCAGGCTTGCAGAGCTGCCAGGCCGATATCTTCTAAACACCATGCTGCCGCAGCAATTCCTTGGCAAGAAGTCAGGAACAGATCCTCACCCTAATGACTTGAACTAATTGTCTCCTGCAAACTCCCCTCCCCTTTCGCTCCTCTTCATTCCCCATGGGAGGGGCCATTTACCATCCACCTGTGCCTTTACTCCTGAGTCGGCCCCTGTTCCTTAGCAGTTCCCTTCTCCTGGCAGCTCTGTGCGTGTGCACATTGGGAACAGGCTCCAGCTGTTCGTCTGCCTCACTGATGTCGGACTCCGAAGGCAGCTGATAACTGGCATATGGCCCTGGCCCCCTCTCTGCCTCCAACACAGAGCCCTCATCAGAGCCTTCCCCAGACTCCAGGACTGGCCCAGGTTCCTCCCCAACCTCCTCACTGTCTGAGTCTGCTGCCAGATCCGCTGGCGGGCCACAACAGTATCACACAAACTCAACGTGTCTGTGCCTACATTTGAGGTTTGGAAGATGGGGATAATAATTCTCAATTCTACAGAGTCATCCTGGCTTTCAGTACAGCCTAGTCTTTATGCCACTCTGGGTAATTCACAATTTAAAGGTTTTTTTTAAAGCCATACATTATCTCTTACCTCTCTGGGTTTTTGGCTGTTAACTGATGTTTCTCTCTCTCTCTCTTTTTCTTTTTAACAGTTAATCTGTTTAAAATCTACAAAGCTGTGGAAAAACTCGGAGCTTACGAACTGGTAAGAAAGAGAAACTCAAATTCTCAAATCCTACTACTTGGAAAAATGGGTGAAAATATGGGTGAAATGTCTTTGAGGATTTCTTGGCCGAACAAGACATTATTCTTAATTAGAGTTAGTCCTGGAGTTAGTCCAGTGGCTAAAACACTGAGCTTGTTAATCAGAAAGATTGGCAGTTCGGCGGTTCGAATCCCTAGTGTCGTGTAATGGAGTGAGCTCCCGTTACTTGTCCCAGCTTTTGCCAACCTAGCAGTTCAAAAGCACGTAAAAATGCAAGTAGAAAAATAGGAACCACATTTGGTGGGAAAGGAACAGCATTCTGTGTGCCTTTAGCATTTAGTCATGCCAGCCACACGACCATGGAGATGTGTTCGGCTAGAGTTGGGAACGATTAGCACATATGTGCAAGGGGAACCTTCACTTTTACCTGGATTTATGGCTGGTTGCTTACTGATTCTTCAAAGTTACAACAGATCCCAGAAAAAGGAACTCAGGACTCCAGATTTGGAGTTCTGACATCTGGGCACCCCCTACTACTTTAATTCATCTGCCCACTGACCTTAGTTGATCTGGAAAGATCCTCTCAATGTGGTTAAATCATAGATTTAAATGTTAGGTGAAGACCTCAAAAAAACCAGGGTTTTAGACTAAAAGATCCCAAAAGAAGAGGAAAACAGAGCAACAAGGATGATAAGTTGTTTGGAAGCTACGATGGTGACCGTCTATGGAGAGTCTCAGTCCTCCAGGTCATGGTGGTCCCAAAGATGCTTTTTTCCCCAAGAGGCAACTGGGCTTTCTGGTTTTTCTTTGAAGACATTTCGCTTCTCATCCAAGAAGCTTCTTCGGCTCTGACTGGATGGTGAATATCCAGTCCAATTCCATTCCCCACCATCCAATCATAATGGATTTCCAGAGGGAGAAAAATTGCAGACTCCAGGAACCATTTGCACCACTCAGGTGACCCTGAGGAGGCAGATAAACCTCCAAGTGGCCTCAACAACCCTCTAAAAGGATGCAAATGACCAGCTATCAGCAAGGAGTATCAATCCTTCCATTCCCCACCATCCTGTCAGGACTGAAGAAGCTTCTTGGATGAGAAGCAAAACGCCTTCAAAGAAAAACCAGAAAAAAGAGCACCTTTGGGACTACGATGGTGAGCAGTTGGACGATGAACGGTTGCAGGAACTGGGGCATATCCAGCCTATTGAAGAGGACCAAGGGGGACATGGGAGCAGTCTTCCAATATTTGAGAGGCTGTCACAGAGGGGAGAGTGGGGTCAACCTATTCCCCAAAGCACTTGAAGGCGAGACAAGAAGTAACAAATGAAAGGTTATGAAGGAGAGATCCAACTTAGAAATTAGGGGCAGTTTCCTGACACTGAGGACAATTTAATCAGTGGAACAACTTGCTCCATAACTGGAGGCTTTTAAGAAGAGACTGGACAGCCATTTATCTAGAAGGGTGAAGGACTGTGATGGGGAACCTATGGCATGCGTGCCACAGGTGGCATGTGGAGCCTTGTCTGCGGGGATGTGAGGCAATCACCCCAGCTCGGCTCCACAGCACATGCGTGTGCGCCTCCCACCAGCCAGCTGATTTTCAGGCATGCATGTGGGAGATATGCGTGCATGCGTGGGTGGTGGTGGGGCCTGTTTTTAGTCTTGGAAGGTCTAGTAGGCCCAAAATGGGCCATGGGGTGGTGCTGGTGTCACACATGCATATGCAGGGGTGTGTCTGTGTGTGTGTCACACATGCATTGCATTATTGGAGAAGTACCTCCACAGGTGACTTGACACCTCCTTGGGTGAGGTAAAAACCTCATTTGCATTGGATCTGGCTAGGACTTAAAAAGGAGACCACTAGGAAATCCCAGGAGCCCAAAGTTGAAAAAGAGCTGAGAAAGGTTTTATTTTACCTCTCTTTCAGGTGACAGGAAGACGACTTTGGAAAAATGTTTACGACATGTTGGGAGGCAGCCCGGGAAGTACCAGTGCTGCCACTTGCACCCGCCGACATTACGAGAGGTATTCCCCTTTTTTACAAGAGGGAGGTATTGTGGCCCGCCAGCGGAGCTGGCAGCAGATTCACCCAGGGAGGAGGTTGGGGAGGAACCTGGGCCAGTCCTGGAGTCTGGGGAAGGCCCTGATGAGGGCTCTGGGTCGGAGGCAGAGGGGGCCAGGGCCATGTGCCAGTTATCAGCTGCCTTCAGAGTCAGACATCAGTGGGGCAGACGAACAATGGAGCCTGTTCCCAGTGTGTGCAGGCGCAGAGTTGCCAGATGAAGGGAACAGTTAAAGAACGGGGGTCGACTTGGGAGTAAGGCCACAGGTAGACGATGAATGGCCCCTCCCAGAGGAAATAAAAGAGGAGCAAAAGGGGTGTGGAGTTTGCAGGAGACCATTAGTTCGCTTCATTGGTTCCTGACTCTCTGAAACTCCTTGCCAAGTTTTGCAGAGATCGGCCTGGCAGCTCTCCAAGCCAGATAAGGTCTGTGACTGTAAATCCTCTCTTGAAAGACTTTGCTGGATGCGAATGAGCAGAATTCACAGTAAATTAATAAAAGGGTTTTTTGTCAGGACCAGGAGTTTGCTTCAGGCTCTTGGGAAGCCTCGGTCAAGCACAGATTTGTGGTTTGTAGCACACCAAAAGCAGGTGCTGTAAGGTGCATTAACAAAATCTTGCAAGTGTGAAAGTACATCTCTCCCCCCTCACCTGTACATTCAAGAAATTTGGGAGGGTCCCTTCCGAGACGTTTGCCACATCCCGATTCCTTCTGCAGATTCAGCTTCCCCCTTCTCTGTTTTCTAGTCTGTGTCTCTTTCTCTTCTCCCTCAAGGCCATTTCCACAGGCCATTATAGATGCTGGTCTTAATGTCTAAGGCGTGGGGGCTGGCAAATTGAGGAAAGGATGATACAGTTTGAATAGGGAGTGAAACTATTATCCAAAGCACCTGAGGGCAGGACAAGAAGCAATGGGTGGAAACTAATCAAGGAGAGAAGCAACCTAGAGCGGAGGAGAAATTTCCTGACAGTTAGAACAAATTAATCAGTGGAACAGCTTCCTCCAGAAGTTGTGAATGCTCCAACATTGGAAGTCTTTAAGAAGATGTTGGATAGCCATTTGTCTGAAGTAGTGTAGCTTTTCCGGTCTGAACAGAGGGTTAGACTAAAAGACCTTCAAGGTCCCTTCCAACTCTGTTATTCTATTCTATTCTATTCTATTCTATTCTATTCTATTCTATTCTATTCTATTCTATTCTATTCTATTCTATTCTATTCTCCATCCCATCCACAACCAGCAAGGTCTTCCTTAAATCCGACAGGCGTGCATTTTTAGGGGAGGGAATAAAATGGCATTGTTCATGTGCTCTGCGCCCCCTGTTGCTAGAACACCACACCTGCAACACGGTCATAATTCCTCCTTCTCCCCAACCTCTATTTTCCAGGCTGGTCCTCCCGTACGTCCGACACTTGAAAGGGGAGGACGACAAGCCGCTACCCCCCGTCAAGCCTCGAAAACAGTACAAGATCTCCAAGGAGCCGAAGGGGGATCGCGTGGCGGAGAAGAAGAGAACAAAGAAAGAGAAGATGAGAGATCTAGTAAGGAGGCCTTTCCCCCCACCCCTCCAAGTCTGAGATGGTATTTGCCGGTTCTCCAAACTACTCAAAATTTCCGCTACCGGTTCTCCAGAACTGGTCAGAACCTGTTGAATCCCACCTTTGCCCTGTGATGTATCCACAATGGTTATGAATTCATGCGAAAATGGATCAAGGGATTTGTTTCTTTAATATGCACAACCAATAATGAATAACCATTTGATGGAGACGATAATATGTAAGACTTAGTTAGATCACACTATAAAAAAAATGTGGAGACTCTGAAAGGAGTGCAGAGAAGAGCAACCAAGACGATTAGGGGACTGGAGGCTAAAACATAGGAGGAACGGTTGCAGGAACTGGGCATGGCTGGTCTAGTGAAGAGAAGGACCAGAGGAGGCATAATAGCAGTCTTCCAATATTTGAGGGGCTGCCACAGAGAGGAGGGGGCCAAGCTATTCTCCAAAGCACCTGAAGGCCAGAATAATGGATGGAAACTGACCAAGGAGAGATTCAACCTAGAAATAAGGAGACACATTCTGACAGTGTCTCCTTATTTCAGTCAACCAATGGAACAGAAGTTGCCTCCAGAGGTTGTGGGAGCTTTATTGCTGGAAACCTTTATTACAGAATACTCCAAAGGTGGTTTTTCAGGAGACAATTGTATTTTTTTCTTTCGGAGATGTTTTTCTTCTCATCCAAGAAGCTTCTTCAGCTCTAGCTGGATGGTGGTGGAGGATGAAAGGATTTATACTCCTTGCAGACAACTGGTCATTTGTGCCCTTTTAGAGGGTCGTTGAAGCACTTGGAGGTTTATCAGTGTCCTCAGGGTCACCTGAGTCAGACATTTAGCTGTGCAATTTGGGATGGACACCCTTGGAATGGTGTGGGAGTGGGAATGGATTTCCAGAGGGGAAAATTGCAGTCTACAGGAACCATTTGCACCACTCATGTGATCCTGAGGACACAGAGAAACCTCCACATGGCTTCAACAACCCTCTAAAAGGATACAAATGACCATCTGCCTGCAAGAAAATATAAATCCTTCCGTTCATCCAGTCAGAGCTGAAGAAGCTTCTTGGATAAGAAGGGAAATGTCTTTAAACAAAAAAACAGAAATTCCAGTTGCCTCCTGAAAAAAAGCATCTTTGGGACAACCATGATCTGGATGATGGAGAATCTCTACCAATGTTTATTACAGAATAGGTGCAGAACGTTCTATCTTGTCTCCCCTGGTCAATTAAATATTCTCCTTTCGTTGCAGAGTTTGCCGGAGAAAGTGAGGAGGGCAGATGTTGCTTTGCTCCCCAAACCTCCCAGTGGTCCCGAGCCGAATCAGCCCCAGGAGCAAACAGAAGGGCGCCTCTCCCTTCCAAGCCGAGAGACGGCTGAGACTCAGCCAACCTCCAGCTGCCTTGGAAACTGTCGCTCCCACGGCTGCTCCGAAGCCTACACGCGGCTCTTCTCCAGCTTCTACTTCAAGGGGAACAATGGCATCATGTCTCCCTTGGCGAAGAAGAAGCTGCTGGCGCAGGTCAGCCAGGACGAATGCTTGTACGCTCATGAGAAGAAGCACCTCATCCACTGTCCCGAATACAAGAAGATCAGGATCCGGGAAATACCAGGATTGGACTCTGAAGTTGGTCGCCTGCAGAAAGAGGCCCCAAAGACAGGAGCAGAGGTGAACGGTTCTAGCAGTTCTCCAGCTCCTTCCCAGGTTGGAAAAGCCAATGATGGTTTGATGAAAGTTCCTCCAGGTTTCAAGGAGGGCCCAGGGTCCATGAAAGCGGAGGACGAGAGCTCTGCAGCTCACCTGTCTACTGGGCCACCTGTCTTCCGTGGCTACTTCCACACCTCCAGCAGCAACCTCTTGAAACCCATCAGCGGCCTCCGAGGACCAGTGGAATATTACTCCAGCTTGAAGGACCTCCCCGCGTCTTCCCCAGCTTACGCTAAGCCTGGAAAAGATGCCCTGTTAGCAGCTGGGTCTCAGAAGAAGCAGGAGAGCTTGGAAGACCAACCAGAAGACCTCCGCAGGAAGTCAAGTCAACCTTGGAAAGCCGACCATCAACACTCTTCGGCCTTTCAAGCGAGCGCCCTGAGCACCAAGGCGGGGTTTCCCCCATTTCAACCGGTCAAAGCCTCCTGGACCTCACCCGTGGTCAACCTGGCGAAGGTCAGCCCACAGGTCTCCAAGAACGGAGGGCCGTCCATGTCTCCAGGCCAGTCGGGCATCCCCCTGCAGAAGAAGAGAGCGTCAGAGGAGGACTACTTTCTGCATGGCAAGAAACTCAAGGCGGTATCTCCATTCGTCAAGGAGGTAGACCCGAACGGTAGCCTGGATCAAGGGACGGCCCCCGGAGGGCAGTCAGGCATCACGAAGCCAAAAGCGACGGTGGTGGGGTCCATATTTCCAGTCACTCACGTGCCTCAGCTACAGGACATGTACAAGGGCACCATGTTGAGGTTGCCCGTTAATTTTGGCAGCCCAGGAGAACATCTCAAGGAACAGGCCCCTTCGCTGATCCAGTCTCTCTCCATCAACCCATTCATTATCCCCGCCTTCCCCACCCCGCTATTAACTGCGTCCGTCCAGGCATCGGATCTGGGTCAGTCCCTGGGCACCAGCCTCATCCACTACCCCACTTCGTATGACAGCGCACTACGCCACCGGCTGTACCCCGTGTCGACGTGGCACAGCCAGCCGACCTACACTTCTGCCCACGTCCCATCCTACCACCGGAACACCAAGCTGTAGCCCCTTACCCCCGGGACCCTCAGGGATTTGCCACGTTGGAGACCCGCACAACGTTTGAGAGCCCGCGCGAGGAATGTGCGAACCCCACATCCGCGGCCTTTCGACATTTTGATTCCCCTGCTTTTTCCAAGCTCTTACATAGGACAAAACAGGACCATATGACTTTTTTTAAAAAACTGCCCGAACAATGAACTGTCTTTTTATCTGACATGGTATGCAAATAACTTGTGCTTTTCAAAAAAAACAAAAACAACCAACCTTAGAGGGAACAAAGTTCTTATAAACAGAGATTTATATCTGTGTATGGCGTGGGCCTAATTTCCTTCTAATTTTCCCATTCTTCATAAGCTGCTTCAAATGCTGCTGGCATATTCAAGGGACTAGCCCTCAAGGGAATCGTGTCCTGGGGGATGGAGGTGGAATAGGGGAATGAGTAAAAAGCCCTGTTTAATGGCCAACATGTGGCATTCCAGATGTGGCCTAAGCCTTTGTAATAAACCCCAAGTGTTGCTTAACAACATAGAAAGGAAAGAGCATATGAAGAATGGTTGCAGGAACAGGGTATGTCTAGTCTGATGAAAAGAAGGACTGGGGGAGACATGACAGCAGTGTTCCAATATTTCAGGGGTTGCCACAAAGAAGAGGGAGTCAAACTATTCTTCAGGAGCACCTGAGAGCAGGACAAGAATCAATGGGTGGAAACTAATCAAGGAGAGAAGCAACTTAGAACTGAGGACACATTTCCTGACAGTTAGAACAATTAATCAGTGGAACAACTTGCCTCCAGAAGTTGTGAATGCCCCAACACTGGAAGTTTTTAAGAAGATGTTGGATAACCATTTGTTTGAAACGGTATAGAATTTCCTGCCTAAGCAGGGGGTTGGACTAGAAGACCTCCAAGGTCCCTTCCAACTCTGTGATTCTATTATAAGTCCAAAGCGTAGGTGACGGGAACAGTCAACATTTGTTAAAAATAAAAAATAGCGCACACATTTGCATTTTGAGAGTAAGTTATGGGCATTTTCCAGAAAGAGCCAGTTGCAAAAAAGTGGATTTCCAAGCTGTTAACTTTTACACCAAGGGCTCAGCAGCTTTGGGTTGATCAGAAATTCAACCTTGACATATTTTTGCTTCTTTTTTTTAAAAGTCTTGATTGGAATTATGCACACACACAGTATATATGTTTATTGTAAAAAGGAAAGAGCGCCGATTGCCGATATATTCTTGTATTTCAATATAACCCCCCCCCTATAAAATAACAGAAGGGAGTTCATTAACCGTAATTATTGGTTTAATGGTTGAAGAATCAGGCCAGAAACCAGGAGGCTGTCCAAGCCCAAAATTTCGAGCCTGGTGGCAGAAGGGATTCTATTGTGGGCAGAGGAATGGAGGACTCTTCTTGTGAAATACCTCTGGACCTGCTCAATTCTATTAACGTCCGACATACAGTGTGGATTCCAGGCAGATGAGCTGTATTCAAGGATTGGTCTGGCAAAGGTTTGTATGCCCTAGTCAGCAGTACAATGTTACTGGAGAAGAAGATAGAGGACAAGATTTAGCATTGTCCACCTGCAGCAAAATATACTTCCAAACACTGCTTAATCATTAATCATCCTAGAAAAAGGTGCAGGGAAGAGCAATGAAGATGAACAACTGAGCTATAGGTCTAGTCTAGTGAAGAGAAGCACTAAGACACGACAGCTGTCTTCCAGTATTTGAGGGGCTGTCATCGAGGTGTGGAGGTTGCCTTCTTCTCCAACTCAGGACAGGACAAGAAGTAACGGCTGGAAGTCAGTTCTCTTGTTTATCATTATCTTTGCTGTTTGTTTGTGGTATATAGTTTGTATGGCTTGGGTGAATTCCTTACCAAAACCCATTTGTTCCAGCTGTAGCAACATAAATCGCCAGTTCACATCGTCAAAGGCTTTCTGTGCATCTAAGAACATCAGGATGTGCCTCAATAGTATTCCAAACTGGTAGTGGGAATTGGGACTGGATCACTGAACCGGTAGGGACGGCAGGCTGGCCATGCCCCCAAATTGGTTGCCGCTGCCCTGCCTGGTTTGGTTTTTAATCATTTTTTAATGTTTTGCGCATGCACAGAAAGATTTACACTCAACTGCACACATGCAGCGAACTGGCAGTAATGCTGGACTATCCTTAAAGAGTGATCCAACTTAGAACTAAGGAGAAATGTCATGACAAATGAGAATAATTAATCCGTGGGACAGCTTGACTCTAGAAATTGTGGGGTCTCCTTCACTGGAGGTTATGAAAAAAAGATTGGACAGAATTTGCCCGGAATGATATAGAGCAGTGTTTCTCAACCTTGGCCACTTGAAGATGTCCGGACTTCAACTCCCAGAATGCATTCGCTGGCTGGGGAATTCTGGGAGTTGAAGTCCGGACATCTTCAAGTGGCCAAGGTTGAGAAACACTGATATAGAGCAATGATGGCGAACCTTTTAGGCATCAAGTGCGCCAACTGGAATGCACATGGATATGCCGGAGGGCTGGAAACCTGAAGACCAGCTGGCCAGTGCGCATGCATGTGCCAGCCAGCTGGTCTTCGGGTTTCTAGCATGCACATGCACACTGGCCAGTTGATCTTCATGCACGCCAGGGCACTGGAAACAAGGATTAGCTGTCTGCCACACACATGGCTGTTTTGGCTGTTTTCTGGCTGTTTTCCGGCGTTCCGGCACCCGCGAAGACCAGCTGGCGACGGCACGCATGCCATAGGTTCACCATCATGGGTATAGAGTCTCCTGCTTGAGGAGGGGGTTGGACTAGAACAGTGTTTCTCAACCTTGGCAACTTGAAGATGTCTGGACTTCAAGTCCCAGAATTCTGGGAGTTGAAGTCCAGACATCTTCAAGTTGCCAAGGTTGAGAAACACTGGACTAGAAGATCTCCATGGTCCTTTTCCAACCCTAATATTCTGTGTTCTGTCAAGGTTTTGACCGTTGCAGTGGAGTCATACCAGGTGCAAGGAAATCCAGGGGGATAAAACACTGCATCCCCCTAAATTATAACTCTGAACTTTCCTGCGGAAGCACTGAGTTTTAACCCCCCCCCCCCCTCGGTGGCAAAGCTTTATGGTGATATTCCTTAGAATAATGCTTCATTTCTGGATCACAGTGAGCCATATTTCATCAGCTATCATGATACCAGGGAGGAATTTTTCACCTCCACTTTAGCAGCGTGAGAAACAATCTCGTGACAAATTCAACTCCTCCTGTTATGCGTAGAAACTTTCCAATTTTGAAGAACGTTGGGTAATGCGACCACATCTTTCTTTTCCCGTAAAACACTCAGGTTGACCATAATTTCTCGTTGAGCCATTGCTGATTATCATTAATCAGTTCATGATCTCTTCTCATGTGAAACTTTCAGTTGTTGTCATCTTCTTTGATCTTGATCGAGCACATCAGCTTTTCCTGGTTCTCAAAGCTCAACATTTTCGGGCCCAGCAGTGCACGGTACTCATCTCAACCCAGCTATTGTAAACAACCTGTCCTTCGGTGGTGAATTTCAGTTGGAGGAATTCATTCAGCAGTCAAAAATTCAATCAGCACATTGCTTAAAGCACAAATGAACAAGTGCCAGAAGAGTTTCTAAGTGTAACGGTACTGCCATCTAGTGGCACGTTCTGAGATTGGCAGCCATTACTTTTCATTCAGCTTTTGCATTTGTTCTGTCTCCTCACCCCCACCCCCACCTTAGAATAATTTTAGACCTGTGTGTAGCTTCATATTACAACCAGACATACATTCCAGTAAAGGATGTGTCATCCAGATTCTACAAGGAGTAGGACAATAAGTATCGTGTCAAAATAGAGCACTCAATGGAAATCTATCCTGTTGCGAAGGCAGCTAAGACTGATAGTTGATTATTAAGAGGCCAGTCCCTAAGGAGTAAGATGTTTTTCCTGGCTCTTGACAGCCTTATACCTGCTGTGTGTCACTGTCTTCTAGGGAAATTTGTTTGACTTGACCCAGATAAGCTTATAGTTGTAAGTCGCAAAAATGCAACTGGACTTTCTTGTTTTTTTCCTTGAAAATGTCTACGGAGATTTTCAGTCATCCAGGTCATGGTTGTCTCAAAGGTGTGTGTGTGTGTGTGTGTGTGTGTGTGTGTGTGTGTGTGTGTGTGTGTGTGTGTGTGTGTAAAGGCAACTGGACTATATTTTTTCCTTGAAGAAGAATTTTCACTTCTCATCCAAGAAGCTTCATCAGGACTGAAGAACAGAACTCAGGAACTCCATAGTGCAGTCAATGCACAAGTGCAACACGAGTGAAACATGCATGCGCCCGTGCCCCCCCATGTACTCCACCCCTACGCATGTGCCTCACCCCTCACCCATTTTTTGGCTTCCAGGTTGGTGCAGGAGGCTGCTGGGTGTGTGTGTCTGGGGGGGGGGGCGTGTGCATTCATGTGAACCCCCCAAATGCATTATGAGCACCTTCTGCACCACAGGTGGGTTGCTACTGGTTCGTATCAGTTCAGGCGAACTGGTAGTGGAAATTGGGACTGGATCGCCAAACTGGTAGGGACTGCAGGCTGGCCATGCCCCCAAACTGGTTCCCTGATTGCTGCTGCCATTGCTGGCTTGGTTTTTAATCATTTTTTAATGTTCTGCGCATGCACAGAAAGTGTGCATGAGCACACGCAGCAAACTAGCAGTAATGCTGACAGGAACCCACCCCTGCCCCACACATGTGACCCACCCACCCCCACATGCCCTGCCCATGCGTGGCAGAGATCTGAAAAGCAGCTGGCCGGAGGGAGGTGTGTGCACATGTGCGGTGGAGCTGGGTTGAGCTGATGGCTGGAGTGCCAGCAGAGAGAGTGCTATGTGTGACCTGTGACACGTGTGGCATAGGTTCGCCATCACGGCCGTAGTACATGGTACATTAAAATACCCCCATAAACTGGATTCATCAGTATGTTGGATTCTAATCCTATCATAGAAATAAAGGTAAAGGTTCCCCTTGCACATATGTGCTTGTTGTTCCTGACTCTAGGGGGCAATGCTCATCTCCGTTTCAAAGCCAAAGAGCCAGCGCTGTCCAAAGACATCTCCGTGGTCATGTGGCCGACATGACTCAATGCTGAAGGCGCAGGGAACGCTGTTCCCTTCCCACCAAAGGTGGTCTGTATTTTTCTACTTGCATTTTTATGTGTTTTCGAACTGCTAGGTTGGCAGAAGCTGGAACAAGGAACAGGAGCTCACTCCATTACGTGGTGCTAGGGATTCAAACTGCCAAACTGCCGACCTTTCTGATCGACAAGCTCTGAGCCACTGAGCCAGTGCGTCCCTCTAAGAATACATAGATCTAGGCAAACTCTCAAGTGTGAAATGCACCCATTAGCCTTTTAATCTACCTGGTCGAACCAATTGTGTGAAGGCTCCTTCACATTGCTCATCTCACAAGATTTGCCGGTCATCCACCAGCCATACAGAGAACTCGAAGGTTGTCCGGCCAGACCACATGGGGGGAGCAAAGGTGCAAAAGGAATGAAATAAAGGGAAGAGGGGCTGACATTTAAAGAGTGTGCCTGTGATTCAATGTTTTTCTATGCAGCATTTGTGAAAACAAACAATCAGTGTCTTTTGTGTAAAGGTCACACTGACTCCCACTTGGATGCCATTCGGCCCCCTCAGATTTGTCAACTCAGCTCTCTTGGCACAAGGCACTGCGTCACATAAAGTGAATTTGCTAGGAGAGGACATAGTCAGCCTCTGTGAAGTCAAACCCATTTGACGACTTGATCAATGATTCTTAGGTTACTTAATTAAGTAGCAAGTCACTACTTGGGGACTAAGCTTCATTTCATTCAAGGAATGTTAATATTTTGAGGAGGCCAATGAAGTTAAACAAGTGCATGTTGGCCCATTGCTGCATTAGCCCGGTTGCTCATGTGCAAAAGTTGTTGCTGTTGCTGTTGTTGCTGCTGCTGCTCTTCTTCTTCTTCTTCTTCTTCTTCTTCTTCTTCTTCTTCTTCTTCTTCTTCTTCTTCTTCTTCTTCTTCTTCTTCTTCTTCTTCTTCTTCTTCTTCTCCCTCTTCTTCTTCTTCTTCTTCTTCTTCTTCTTCTTCTTCTTCTTCTTCTTCTTCTTCTTCTTCTTCTTCTTCTTCTTCTTCTTTCCCATCCTCTTTTTCTGCCCCTTCTCCTTCTTCCCCTTCCTCATCTTCCTCTTCTTCCCCTTCCTCCTCCTCCTCCTCTTCTTCTGCCTCTTCTCCTTCTTCCCTTCCCTGCTCCTCCACCTCCTTCCCCTTCCTCTTCTTCCCCTTCCCCTTTCTCCTCCTCCTTCCCTTTTTCTGCTACTTCTCCTTCTTCCCCTTCTCCTTTTTCCTCTTCCTCCTCCTCTTCTGCCCCTTCTCCTTCCCCCTCCTCCTCCTTCCCCTTCCTCTTCTTCTTCTGCCCCTTCTCCTTCTTCCCTCTCCTCCTCCTCCCCCTCCTCCTTCCCCTTTCTCTTCTTCCTCTTCTTCCCCTTCCTCCTCCTCTTCTTCTGCCCCTTCTCCTTCTCCCTCATCTCCTCCTTCCCCTTCCTCCTCTTCTTCCCCTTCCTTCTCCTCCTCCTCCTTCCTCCCTCCATTCCTCCTCTCATTGTGGACATACATATGGGTCTGTTGACTTAAAACCCGCCTCTGCAGCCTTGCTCTTTCCAGATATTCTGGGACATTTCCCAGAATTCCTCAAAGGCAATGCTATGGGTTAAGATTACTGGGTATTTCAAAGCCCAATGCTTTTGGAAGGCACCAGAAGTCCGAGCTAAATTCCAAACTCTCTTCCAGTTAAAACTAGATTTCTCTTCCACCTACAAGTTCTGCCATCTCCACAAGATGGCGCTGTTTCCATATACAATTTCCCATTTCTCAGAAGAAGTTTTACAACATTGCTGCAATTAAGCAGAAAAAAACCTAAGACGATTATATTTGGTCTGCAAACAGAAATATCTGGAGAACGTTTGTTGACTTTTGCGTTAAGAGTTCAGAGAAGGGTCATGGCTCAGGGACAAGCATCAGCTTCCATGCAAAAGTATCACAATGATCACATCTGGGCTTCCAAGATCCAAATAAACCAGGGATGGTAGACAAGAAATTCTATCGAATGGAAGATTTGGTTCCCTTGTGTTCCTCTTTTCCTTCTTCAGCGCCTTTCCTCTTGTGCTGTATAGAATTGAGATTGTTTGTATAGACTCTTGATTGATTCTATCAAAGCCACTTTGAGAAGGCTTTAAGGCAGTGAAAGGAAGGGGTCACTGTTCTGACCCCCCTCGGCCCACACCAAAGCACCCCGAGCCAAAGATACTTTAGGGAATTTATTAACAGACAGACAGGTCCTTGGCAGCAAACCAGCACAGATAAGCCTTGGCAGCAATCCAGCCTGCCAAGCTAACAATACAGTTCTCCAATATTAGTTAATGCGTTGACTTCTGCAAAAGGGGCGTATGCACAAGCATTCCTTTTATAGTCTGGAGAGGAGCCTAATTACTACCAGCTGAGTGCAATTACCTCCTGTAACTGCGCAACTGTTCCTTACGTCTATCAGCTCTTCAGTGCCGGGCATCCAGGAACAACTCACTGCTGACATCGGGATCACTCTCCCGTGTCTCCTCCCCACTGGTCCAAGGCTCAGGCGCCTCCTGGTGACCAATCAGCCTCTCTGCGCCCTGCTCCTCGTCGGAACCCTGTCCAGGGTCCTCCACATCCTCCAGAGCTGACTCATAGGCCCCTCGCTGTTGGAGTCTGTTGGCAGCTCCAACGGCTTCTGCTGGGCCACAACAGGTCACTATATTAATTCAAGCTCTGATACATGTATGTGTGTATGTATGTTCATTTATATATATATACAAAAAACATATATGCAATAGTAACAGAAAATGTATATATATGAAGAAAGTCATGATAGTCTCTCTCTCTCTCTCTCTCTCTTCCTGTCTCTCTCTCCTCTCTTTCTTTCCATCTCTCTCTGTCTCCCTGTCTCCCCCTCTCTCTTCTCTCTCTTCCTGTCTCTCTCATTTTCTCTCTCTCTGTCTCCCTCTCTTCTCCCTCTTTCTCTTCTCTCTCTTCCTGTCTCTCTCACTTTCTCTCTCTTCTCTCTCTCTCTTCCTGACTCTCTCTCCTCTCTTTCTTTCCATCTCTCTCTGACTCTCTCTCTGTCTCCCTCTCTCTCTCTTCCTCTCTCTTTCTCTCTTCTCTCTCTCTCTTCTTGTCTCACTTTCTCTCGCTCTTCTCTCTCTTCCTGTCTCCCTTTCTCTCTTCTCTCTCTTCCTGTCTCCCTTTCTCTCTCTCTCTTCTCTCTCTCTCTTCCTGTCTCTCTATCTCCTCTCTTTCTTTCCATCTGTCTCTGTCTCTCTCTGTCTCCCTCTCTCTCTTCCTGTCTCTTTCTCTCTTGTCACTTTCTCTTTCTCTCTTTCCATCTCTCTCTGTCTCCCTCTCTCTTTCTCTCTCTCACTTTCTTTCTCTCTCTCTTTCTCTTTCCATCTCTCTCTGTCTCCCTCCCCCCTCTCCCTCCCTCCACACACGCACACACATGCACACACACACACACACAAAGCATGAGAAAGTTTATAATTATTTGTAGACCTATTATATAAGGGGAGGAGAATTTATTGTGTATGGTATCTCTTTAAGACTAACACAGCACTCTACTTCAAATGCCTAAAAGGCTGAACTCATGTAGGATTACGTACATTGCAGCGATGCGTACAATGTTTGGGAGGTAATGATGGTGAAGTTACAAACCATCCTTAAAAAAGACCCTGCCCTTTTTCAAACACTGGGTGATGGACTCCCCCTCATTTACATACAGACAGCCATTCAACCTCAAAGCAACAAGAAAAAACCCAGGACATTTAGCATTTAGGCTTATATGTTGAACCAGAGTGCTTTACAGCACTCTCTGGACAGTTTACGATGTAGAAGCATTTGTGACCCTCGGAAGGCTGAGTCAACCTTGAGCCCCATCAGGATTGAGCTCCAGGCTGTGAGCAGAGTTTGCCATTCAACCTCAAAGCAACAAGAAAAAACCCAGGACATTTAGCATTTGCTTACAATACTGCACTTTAATCACTGTGCTGCTAGGGTGTTCTGACCTAGGCTTCCCCAAAGCACGAAGCAGAGTCCTGGTCCTGACAAAACCCCTTTTATTAAACAAATGTGAATTCCTCTCATTCACATTCAACAAAGGCCAGGCAAATGGCCTTTCAAAGGGATATTTATCACCACAGACCTTATCTATCTTGGAAAGCTGCCATGTAAATATTTTCCAAATGAGGTGCTGTGCAAGGAAAAGCTGGGCACAGAGTCTCTGAGATTCACAGACAGATCTTCACACTCCTGAAACGAATCTAACCACCGAACGAATGGATTATTTCCTGCAAAAGCCCACTCCCCTTTCGCTCTTCTTTCAATGTTCCCTCTAATTTTTTTTCCAGTGTGAGCAGAAAAGTATAGTGTTTGAGCGGCATATTTTCATGCCTGAGCACCTGAATTTTTTTTCACAGATGTCACCTAAGACAACAATGAAACCAGTATTATTTGAAACTCAAAGTTATGTTTATTCAAGGTACCCGCTTAATTAAAAGTGTTATATAATATCAGTATCATTTAACAGCACTCCTGCTTAGCAACCAAAATGTTGGCTCAGAAAGTCTGGCATTTGAAGCACGCAAATCTTAAAGCTGTTGTTACAAGATCCTTGCACCCCTAACCCTTTAGAAAAAAAAAACCCAAGGGTCTTCAAACCTGACAGCTTTAAGACTTGTGGACTTCAACTCCCAGAATTCCTCCTCCAATCATGTTGGCTCAGAAACTCTGGCATTGAAGCATGCAAGTGTTAAAGCTGTCAAGTTACAAGACCCTTGCACCCCTAACCCTTTAGAAAAAAAACCTCAGGGGTCTTCAAATCTGACAGCTTTAAGACTTGTGGACTTCAACTCCCAGAATTTATCCTCCAGGCATGTTGCGGCGAGGTGGCGCAGTGATTAAATGCAGCACTGCAGGCTACTTCAGCTGACTGCAGTTCTGCAATTCGGCTGTTCAAATCTCACCAGCTCAGGGTTGACTCAGCCTTCCATCCTTCCGAGGTGGGTAAAATGAGGACCCGGATTGTTGTTGGGGGCAATATGCTGACTCTGTAAACCGCTTAGAGAGGGCTGAAAGCCCTATGAAGCGGTATATAAGTCTAACTGTTATTGCTATTGCTATGTCATCTGTGTGGATCTGCTCCATCTTTGATTCTTTCACTGGGGGCAGGGCTGCTGCTGAAGATGCTGACGAGCCCCCCCCCCCAGAATAACTGCTGCTGCCTCCCCCTCCTCCTCCAACAGCACCACCACATTTGCTGCCTGGTGCTGCGGCTGAGGTGAAGCTGCCAAAGCTCCCGCTGGCACCCCTTCCACTCGGAGCACCTGAGCTGGGCACCGCATTTACCCCTGCCGCCGCCTCATCCTCTGCCGTGCTTTTGAGAAGACATGAGGCCTTTTTTTCCTGCTCCCGCCCCCTCCGCCGCCTTCCTATTGGCTCCTGCGGCCTCATTGCTCCTCAAAAGCACTGCGAAGGAGGAGGGGGGAGGGATAACGCAGGGCTCATCTCAGGTGCTCCGCGTGGAGAGGGAGACACCACTGCCACGGGCGGGGGTGCTAAAGGGAGCTTTGGCAGCTTCACCTCAGCAGCGGCATCGGGGGACAAATCCGGCAGTGCTGTTGGAGGAGGAGGAGGAGGAGGCAGCAGATATTCTGGTGGCGGCGGGGGCTTTGGGGGTTTATTTCAGCTGCAGCGCCGGGCGCAAGTGGCTAGGATTGGCTGCCCACAAAGGACCTCCCTGGGCTTGCTTTGCTGAACATGGGGGCAACTGATGCTAGTTTGGGCGGCTGCGGCTGGCACAAACTACCATCAGTCGCTCCATGCTCATCAAAACAAGTCTGGGGAGGTCCTTTGCAGGCGGCCAGTTCTAGCCGCCTGCAAAGGACTTTCCCATGTTTGCTTTGACAGAAATCACTGTGCGGCAGTTAGAAACTGCTGCGTGGGGTTTTCTTGCCATGTGCGCGGCCGTGCAGCCGTGCACCTTAGAGGGAACAGTGTCCTCTTTTATGTCCTATGGGAGGGGCCAACCACCTTCCACCTGTGGCTTTATTCCCAAGTCAACCCTGGTTTCTGAGCTGTTCTTTTCTTCTGGCAGTTCTGCGCATGCGCACACTGGGAATAGACTCCAATTGTTCCTCTGCCTCACTGCGGTCTAGCTCCATAAGCACCTGATCAATGCCAGATGGCCTTGCCCCCCTGCCTCCGATGCAGAGCCCTCGTCCAAGCCTTTCCCCAGCCTCCAGGACTGGCCCATGTTCCTCCCCAACCTCCTCACTGTCCGACTCTGGCGGGCCACAACACAGGACTTTATGATGCCAGCATGATGTCCAACCCACTGCAAGAACCCCACATGTCTTCCTTCAGATCTAAAGTACCATTACAGCCTCAACAAGTGCATACCTACAGTTAGAGGCCTCTTAATGTGCTGGATTTGTTTCAGTGTTTCTCAACTTCCGGGATTTTATGATATGTGGACTTCCAGAATTTCCCAGCCAGCCCTTCTCTAATGTGATCTATGTCAGCAATGCTCCTTACCAAGATGATAACAATTCTCCAAAAAAGTTTATTTAGAAATTGGTCTTAATACTTTACAGCAGGGGTCTTCAAACATGGCAGCTTTAAGACTTGTGGACTTCAACTCCCAGAATTCCCCGGCCTGTTCCCAGTCTTAAAGCTGCCAAGTTTGGACACCCCAGGAAAGTCCTAGCAGCCAAGAATATTCTAGAACTCTACCCATAAGGAAGCTGAAGAAAATTTTAAAAAAATTTCTAGCGGGTTTGCCCACTTCCTGGTCCTTTGGCATTCACACCTCAGTTCTGCAGAAATCAATATTTGTACTTCAATTTGTTGGAGAAGAAGGAATTACAAGAGAGCAAGCAGGCACACAATGGCTGTTTGCTTCATGTGTTCCTGTCTCCTGAGGAGACAAAAATATATTGACTTTGTTTTTAACCGCACCCAGTAGACCTGTCTGATTTAAATGATTTAAGATATTTTGGCTGTAAATAGAGATTCTGTGTGACAATGGAGATACCAATAATGTCAACAATGGGTAAGAAAATAAATAAATTATTCTAGCCAACAGGTTTATTTTTTCATACATAAAACTGTCTGCCACAACATCCTACATGTCAACGACTACCTCAGCTTCAACCTCACTAATACACGGGCAAACAATCGATACAAACTCAAGATAAACCGCTCCAAACTCGATTGCAGAAAATATGACTTCAGCAACAGAGGGGTCAACGACTGGAATGCTCTACTTGTTGTTACACCCTCAACCCCCCCTCCCCAGCTTCAACCTTAAACTGTCTAGCGTGGACCTCACCCCATTCCTAAGAGGTCCATAAAGGGGGCGTGCATAAGTGCACCAGTGTCCTACCATCCCTGTCCCATTGTCCCCATTTATCTGCATCCACTTCCTTTGTTCATGTTCATACTTATACCTGTTACCTTGTACATGTTTGAGAAAAAGACAAAAATAAAATATTGAAACTATAATGAAGTGTGGCGTAGTCACTCTGAGGACTTCAGTGGAGGATTAAAAAAACCTTCCAGAGGTACCTTGAGGTAAGATAGGCAATCTATCAATGATCAATCAATCAATCAATCAATCAATCAGAAAGAAGGAAACTAGCTTGTCAAACTTGCTCCCTCCATGAAAGGTACTCACAGGTTACTTCAACTTCTATTTATTTATTTAGTGACTGGCAATGTGAAGAGCTCAATCTCATGCCATGGCCATCCTCGGGGAACACGTGATGTCACGTGCGCCTCATCAAGGCTGCCATTTTTACTTTTGTTCACTCTACTCTGCCGATATCCCTGAAATAAAGTAAACGGAAGTGAAAATTGTATGTCAATGCTAACATTCCTACAGGCCACTCTGCGTAATGTATTTTAACATAATAATAACCATAGAACCATATAATAACCTAACCTAACACAACACAACACAACACAACACAACACAACATACTCTCTCTCTATAAAAATGGCTGTGTGTGTGTGTGTGTGTGTGTTTGCGTGCCCGTTTCCGGCCTCCAGAGGCCTTCCAGAGCCTGGGGGAGCTCAAGGAGCGCCTCCAGAGCCCAGGGAGGGAAAAATCGTCCCCCACCCCGCTGTGATACAGGAGGCTGACTAGGCCACGCCCAACCTGGCCACACCCACCAAGCAACTGGGCAGAGAACTCCTTGCTAAAATTTTTGAAGTCCACTCCTGCACGGCTCATAAATGAAGATCACGTGACCACAGAAGCCTCAGTGGCAATGCTGAGCATCAGCAGCACAGCGATGCTAAAACGGCAAGAACTTTTCAAAATTTCATTCCCAGGCGAATAATGGGTCCCAACCATTGGTAGGTTGCTCTTACCTTCGCAACCGGTATGCTGCTCGTGGTCCATTCATGCATACCTGACATGCGCTGTGCACGTGCCTGATGTGCACTGTGCAGACATGTGCACTCCACTGCCCCGCGACATCCAGCTGCTTGTTGGAGATTGCGCAGGTGCCGCACACTGTGCGAGTGTGCACAATTGCCTTAAAAACAGGTAAGGAATGCGAGCGGGCAGGTGGGCCAAATGGTACGGTGGCCACTGCTCCCAACTACTAGTGGTAGGACCGTACCAGGTCGTACTGGCCAGAACCCACCACTGGTCCCAACCTTCTTTTGGTTAGCCTATTTGGGATCCCTTGGTTGAAAAGGTTTTGCCCTATGACGCACCATTTCTCCCAGTTAAAGGTTACAGACACAAGAGATTTAGCAATGTATACGTAATTCCTCTTTATTACGTTTTATATGCCTTGAGGCAAACCTTTCGAAATACCAGAGCAAGCGAAGTTTTCAGACATCTCTCCATCATGGGAAAAGAATTTGCAATGGATATATTCGTTTTATTCATTCAGCCACTTAACATGGGATGGAGGGATTGTCAAACTTGTAGTACTTGTACATGCAGGCTCTGGATCTCGCCTAGCGATGCATCCTGGCTGTTTGCGCTGGGCAACATACCTAAGAAGCAATGTAACACTGCTTTAGACCGGAGAAGTTGAAAGAAGTAGAATTGTGACATAGTTTGCAATGGCAACCGGAAGTCGGATCTTTGAAAACGTGGCAGAATTGTTGGGAAATAAACGGAAACCCTGAAATCATCAGAACCTTCCGCCCACGATCTAAAGGAATGTTGGCTGTTAGATTATTTTTGGCATTAGGTGCCACTAGGAAGACATTTTTCACCATAAATTTATAGAAAATATCATTGGGGGAGGGTGTGTGTGAAGAAAGGATCATGTAGCTGATTGTGTGCAATAAGAGGGAGCACGTATAAATGCTTGAATCAAAAATAATTAAGTGTTGACCACAGGCATGAAATGCTATCATCTTTGCTCCCAGTTTGGAATGTGAGGGGCACTTCTGCGCATGTTCAGCACCTTCTGCTCATCATCCCTGAGCCTCCTGCCACCACCACTACCTGAACCAGGGTGAATCAGCAGAATACTACCTCTGGTTCACCACCCTCCAAAGATATTATCATAATGTTATAATTTTAATGTGTTAGAAATAAGGCAACTGAATGTACCTACTTCCTTAGCTGCAATGGAACAGGAAAAAAAAATCAGAGAATTGAATAGAACAAAAAAACCCCAAACAAACAGAACAGAACAGAACAGAATAGAATGGTAATAAATATTGGAATGAAGAATAGAATAGACTAGGAATAACTATTGGAATGAAGAATAGAGTAGAGTAGAGTAGCAAAGTAGAGTAAAGTAGAGTAGAGTAGAATAGAATAGAGTAGAATAGAATAACAGAGTTGGAAGGGAGGTCTTTTAGTCCAACTCCCTGCTTAGGCAGGAAACCCTACATCACTTCAGACAAATGGTTATCCAATCTCTTCTTAAAAATTCTCAGTGTTGGATCATTGTCAACTTCTGGAGGCAAGTTGTTCCATTGATCAATTGTTCTGTCAGAAAATTTCTCTTCTCTCCAAATTGTTTCTCTCCTTGATTAGTTTCCACCCATTGCTTCTTGTTGTGTCCTCAGGGGCCTTGGGGAATAGCTTGACTCCCTCTTCTTTGTGGCAACCCCTGAGATATTAGAACCCTGCTATCATATCTCCCCTAGTCCTTCTTTTCATCAAAGTTGCATAGAAAAAGTGGAAGCCATCAAACATCTCAGATATGAAAACTAAGTGATGGAGTAATGGAGAAGTAAAGACACAGAGGCCTTAATTTTAGAATACGTAGCCTCCTTGACTAACTATTAGAAAAGTGTTAAGATACAAATATACAGTTAAAAAATAATGTTAGTGGGTCTACTATTGAGAAGTAAAATGTGGAAGAGAAAATTTATTTTTATGTAAATATAAAGTTGTGATCACTGGAGAAAGAAAACAAATAAGGGCAACAATGGAAAGGAGGGAGGAAGAGGAGGGAAAAGAAGAAAGGGTAAAGCAGAGGAAGTAAGGGAGGGGAAGTAAGAGTAGGAGAGAGGGTAAGAGGGAGCAGAAGAGGAAGAGTGGAGGAAAGGGAAGGGAAGAAGAAAAGAGGATGGAGAGGAGGAAAGGAGAAGGCAGAGAAGGGAGGTTGAGAAGACGGAAGGAGTAGGGTTGTTGCGAAGATGGTTGAAGATATGGGGTGGCAAGAAAGTGACCCCAACTGTGTTTTCTATATTTGTAAGAAAATGGTGATAAAAGTCAATAGCTAATAGGTAAATGTTAATAGCATTTACAAAAAGGTATATTTCTGAATGTACATGAAAGAAAAAAACAAAATTTTATATCAGTAACTATTAGAAAGCCCATTATCAAGGAATACCCCAATCATGTTGAGACACTGTCATTTACACTTTAAGCAAAAATCCTTGTAAAAACACAAGCAAGTCCATCAGCATTTCCAATTTTCTATCTACCTGCAGCAGCAATCGATCCACCCCTGAAAAGAAGTGCATCGTCTGCAATCCTTTGTATTCCAACTTGATCCCACCGGATGCACACTTCCATCAGAGGAGTTGATGCACTCCGTGACACTTCTCCCTAGGGGAAAGGGGCAAATCATGGTCCATATGCCAGTTCAGAAAGAGGGCTGGAGCTTTAAGGAGGGCAAAGGGCAAAGGTGGGATTGAAAAATGTTAGCAACAAGGTGGGCGGGGCCAGCCAGGGGTAGGATTTGGAGGTTCTCTGAACTGGCCATAAAGTTAGCTACAGATTAGCTACAGCATTGGCAAGAATCATATGGGTCTGCAACCCCGGCCAACCTGTAGCAGCTCACTCCTGCGTCATCTCCTAAAATAATAACTCCTAACCAGTGATGAAATTCATTTTTTTAAACTACCAGTTCTGTGGGCGTGGCTTGGTGGGTGTGGCAGGGGAAGGATACTGCAAAATCCCCATTCCCTTTATTTATTTATTATTTATTTTATTTATAAAACGCTGTACCCAGGCCTGAAACCTGACTGAAAGGAGTCTAGATAATCTGTTTCATTCAAGGTCCATCGGAGTTGAAGCGCCACCACCTTCTCAACAACCTTTCCCAAAAAAGGGTTGGAGACAGGACGATAGTTTTTTCAAAATAGCTGGGTCCAGGGAAGGCTTCTTGAGGAGGGGTCTTACCACTGCTTCCTTTAATGGTTGAGGGAAAGACCCCTCCTGCAAAGATGCATTAGTAATCGTCTGGAGCCAGCCTCGTGTCACCTCTCTGCTGGTCGAAACCAGCCAAGAGGGGCATGGGTCCAATAAGCAGGTGGAGGCACATCGCTCCCATGGCCTTGTCCACTTCCTCAGGGGTGACAAATTCAAACTCATCCCAGAAAATCCGATTAAGACTAACCCTCAGCGGGACTTCCTGGGAGGAGCTTACTGGTGGGGGCAGCAAAAAATCAGCTGCCTCCGAATTCCTGGCTACGTACCTGTTTAGAGGATCTTCCATCTGACGTCTTATCAGGTTTTCTTATCCTTCAGGCAAGAGGGAAAGAAGAAACTGTTTTGCTGGCAAATGCTCTTCGATTTTTGCAGCTTTTGTGCTTGCAAGGAAAGGGGGGCTAGCCCAAGGCAGAACGGCTGTCCGTGCTGGGAACTTCAAACTGCCTTGTGCAGGACAAAGTAGGTCTCTCCCACTCTGCTCTAAGTTTTGTTTGATTTAATCTTATCACGAGCTGAATCCGTTTACTGCGAGGACAATAATTGCTTATCAACATTTTAGCTTCTTTTCTTTTTCTCCTCCGAAAAATTATTTACTCAGAGGCTTTTAAAATGGCGCCGAGCAGGCTGGTTTCTCCGGTAATAACGAACACTTTTTGCTAATTCTCACAAGACTTCAAAAGAATTCAAAACAAAAGAGATAGCTTATCATATGTTTTGGTTTCACAATAGAAGAATTTTACTCCTTCATTAACCTTGCTTATTTGGAAGTTAAATGGTGATGAATCTGTTGAACGGTCTTGTTACAATGTTTACTCACTGAAAGTTTTGCCAAGCCTTAAACTTCAAAATAAAAGCCTCTTTACTTAAAGCTGCATATTTAGGCAATAGAGTTTTATTAACTGCAGGCAGACAAATTTTGAAATGGCCTCAAAACCAAATATTAACTTGAAGTCGTCACCCTCTACTTCCAGGGGCACATCCTCAGTGCCTGGCACAAAGCTGCAGCCTCCGCTTCCTACGCCCCCTGCTGGGGATGTGTTAACGAAAGAATTTTTTCTGAGTAATCTAAGCGAGGCTCTTAATGCACAGACAATTAAAATGGAAGATAAATTTAGAGATAATAGAGAGGAGAGAAAAGAGGAAATAAAAGAAATGAAAGAAGAAATTAAAAGTGAAATAAAAGGACTTAAACAGGAGTTGTATGAGAAATTTGAGGCTAAGGTTGATAAAATTAGAGACGACATGCTGAGTCTTGTAACTGTATTAACAGAACATATTTCTGGAGTGGAAGATACTCTAGAGGTTCTTAATGATGCCAATGCTAACTTGACATTGAAAACAGAGGTGGTGGAACAAAAAGTGGAAAATGCTGAAAAAGAAATTATTATGATACAGTACCGACAAATGGAGTTCGCATTAAGAGTAAGGGGGCTGCGTGAGGAGAAACAGGAGAACCTGAAACAGATCCTATCGGAAGCTTTTGACCGCCTGATGGGAAGACCAGGGATCAACCAAGGCTGGCAAATTGACAAAGCTTACCGCGTTAACTCCTGGCTGGCAAAGCAGAAGCAGCTTTCTCGAGACATCGTTATATATTTTACTACAAGAGAGTTCAGAAATATGGTACTGCAAGCGTCTTATAACACTAAGCTTCAAATTGGCGGTCAAGACCTGGCTGTTTTGAAAGAGATACCACCTCAAATGTTAAGAGCCAGAAGAGACTACGCTTTTTTGGTCGAAGAACTCAGAAATCGTCAGATACAGTATAGATGGGATGCACCATTCGGCATCATATTTACATTTGATAAGCAAAGGTACCGCCTCAACTCTGTATGGAAAGCCCGAGATTTTTATTATAATATATTGAAGGCCGGACACCCTGCACCATCTGGACCTAGAGAAAGACCACAAGAAGGACAGGATAGACAGCAAACTACACAACCACCAGACAAGATGGAGCATCTCTCTTCTCTAGAAGTGCAAGGTGCTATGGAACCAAGACCTAGCCGCATGACTACTAGACGTATGGAGAAACAAGCTAAAAAGCAACAGCATCAACAATCATCGGCCATCGATCAAGGAACTACAACAACAAATCTGGAAGCAGTGGGAGGAGCTAGACCTAAGGTTAAACAGGCCGTGCAGGAAGCTCTAAAAATGCTTCAACCAACCAAAGATGACAACTAAGATTTTAACATGGAATGTCAACGGACTGAACTCTCCACAGAAGAGGAAGAAAATATTTCATTATCTTAAACAGTTTAAGAACGATGTAATTTGTTTGCAAGAAACTCATATCAAGTCAACTGATCAAAAATATTTGATCAACTCAAAACTTGGTCAACATTTTGCAGCTTTTGCTATGGAAAAGAAGAATGGTATAGTTGTATACTTAAGAAAAGATATGAAAGCTGAATTAATAGAAGCAGATCCCTTCGGAAGATATATTGCTTTAGACTTAATCTTAGAAGGGAAAAAGACATTACTTTTGGGAATTTATGCTCCCAATCAACAGCAAGATAGATTCTATAGAAATCTTCATGCTAAATTAGTACAATGGGACTATAGTTCCTGTATACTATTGGGTGACTGGAATGGAGTGATAGACACTAAGAGAGATAAGAAGATTTCCCGCCTAAATACCAAGATGCGAGCAAAGTTACCCAAATCTTTCTTTGACATTATGGATGATTTTGAATTGAGAGATATCTGGCGAGAAAGAAATGCAGAGGAATATGACTTCACTTTCTTCTCGGACAGGCATCAATCCCTTTCAAGGATTGATTTTATTCTAACCACTAATGATTTGCTTTCTAGGGTCAAGAAAACAAAGATTGCAGCTAGAGTCCTTTCGGACCATAACCCAGTTTGGATGGAGTTGGGAAGGGTAGTGCAGGCAAGAAGGTCTTGGAGACTGAATGAAAATTTATTTAGATATGAAAACTATATTAATGATTGTAAAAAATTACTATCTGAATATTTTGTTTTGAATATGAATAAGGGTACATCTATGGAATTTGTATGGGATGCAAGCAAAGCGTATATGAGAGGAGTTTTGATGAATATAAATAAAACACATAGAAATAAGCAAGGGTTAAAACGAACAGAACTGGAAGAGGAAATTAAGAGAAAAGAGCTGGAGTTAACAAGGAAACCAGATGATACAAAGGTTAAGGAAGCTATTAACATATTAAAATCTCAATTTGACATGTTGATCTCTGACCAGGTAGCTACTAATTTATTATATGCAAAACACAATACTTTTTGTAATGCAAACAAACCTGGCAGATGGTTAGCTTATCAGATTAGGAAAAAAAGGAAAACTCGAAATATATCTAAACTGATTTACAGAGGGAAGGAGGTGTTCCAACAGGAAGAGATTCAAAAGGCTTTCTGGGAATTTTTTACAGAACTGTATAAAGGGGATAAAATTAATGGTTTAGACATAGACAAATATTTAGACAAGGAGAAAATACCTTCAGATAGAGAAGAACACAGGCAAAAATTGAATCAACCAATAACCTCGGGGGAAATCCTGCAGGTAATTAAGCAATTAAAGTCAGGGAAAGCACCAGGTACAGATGGCTTGACAGCGGTTTACTATAAAAACTTACAGTTAGAAATGGTAGAACCTCTTAGAGAATTATTTAATATGATTCAAACGGAAGGTAAAGTCCCTCCATCTTGGAAGACAGCGTTTATATCTTTGATACCCAAAGAAGATCAAGATACTACTCAACCCAAAAATTATAGACCCATTTCATTACTGAATGTAGATTATAAAATTTTTACTAAAATATTAGCAAATAGGTTAATGTTGGTCATTCAACAATTGATACATACGGACCAAACAGGTTTTATACAAGGGAGACAGATGAAAAGTAACGTCAGATTAATTATTAATGCATTAGAATATTTGGGAAAGAACAACCAGATCCCTGCTGCGTTTATATTTTTGGATGCTGAGAAGGCCTTTGATCGAGTTAACTGGCAATTTCTGCTGAAGATATTGCAAAAAATGCAGATAGGAGATAATTTTTTACAGTCAATTAAAGCAATATACCAACAGCAAACAGCACAAATCATAGTCAATGGAAGTTTAACAGACTCTTTTCAAATTGGAAAAGGTACAAGACAGGGTTGTCCTTTGTCCCCATTATTGTTTATTATAACTTTGGAAGTATTGTTGAATAAAATACGGGGCTTGGATGGTTTAAAAGGGATCAAGATTAGGCAGCAAGAATATAGAGTCCGCGCTTTTGCGGATGATTTGGTCATAATATTGGAACAACCGCAGGAATCCAGTATGGTTTTAATGAATACGATTAATCAATATGGTCAAGTGTCTGGCTTTAAAATAAACTTAGGAAAAACCAAGATATTAGCTATAAATATGAATATTAAACAAAAGGAAGAATTAGGAGTGATGCTAGGATGTGAGGTAGTTAAAAAAGTTAAATATCTTGGAGTTAACATTTTAACTTCAAATGGGAAATTATATAAGCATAATTATGAACCACTTTGGCATAGCATACAGACAGAGATGAAAAAATGGGAGAAATTGCACTTATCTTTGCTGGGCAGGATAGCGGCAGTGAAAATGAACATTTTACCAAAATTTTTATTTCTTTTCCAAATGTTACCTATACTTAAAAAAGATGCGAACCTTTTAGAATGGCAGAAGGGTATCAACAAATTTGTGTGGGCAGGAAAGAAGCCGAGGGTAAAGATGAAAATAATGCAAGATGTACGTGAGAGAGGAGGATTGAAACTACCTAATTTAAAACGATATTATGATGCAGTGGCATTATCTGTAATTAGTGATTGGATTCATTTAACCAATGATAGAATATTGAACATTGAGGGACACGATCTGGTATTTGGTTGGCATGCTTACCTGTTATTCAACAAAAAATTGGATAAGAACTTTAAAAGTCATATTTTAAGAAATGCTTTATTGCGGGTTTGGAAGAAATACCAATATAAATTAAATGACAAGATACCCATGTGGGCAATTCCTAGACATGCAATTGAAAATATGAATACAGCACAAAAACAGGACAGAATTACTTACAGACAGCTTCTTACCTCGGAAAGGGGGGTATTACAATTAAAATCTTTAGAGGTATTAAAAGAGGAGAAGGTAGTTCAAACATGGTTCCAGTATGGGCAATTACAGGCTAGGTGGAAAATAGATAAAAAAATTGGCTTTATTCAAGTTGAGGATAATCTGTTTAAACAAATAAGAGATCAAAGCTTAATGCATATAAAGAGGATATATAATGTATTAATACAGATGGATTCGGAAACAGAATTAGTTAAAGATTGTATGATAAAATGGGCTCAAAATATTGAGGAACCAATAATGTTGGATACATGGGAAAGAATTTGGGTAAGAAATGTGAAATTTACACAAGCTCAAAATCTGAGAGAAAATTTTTACAAGATGTTCTATAGATGGCATTTAGATCCTAAAAAGTTGGCTTCTATGTATCCGAATGTACAGCCTAAATGTTGGAGGTGTGGTTCTCTCGATGCTACATATTATCATATATGGTGGACCTGCCAAAAGGTTAAGGCATTTTGGATAAAAATATGGTGGGTCATGCAAAATGTTTTTAAAAGAAGGATAAAGTTTATTCCTCAGTTATTTTTACTAGGTATATGTACTGACTTTACAGTGGTAGAGACCAATTTGATTCTGCACCTGATAACTGCAGCAAGACTGTTGGTGGCGCAATATTGGAAGAAGGAAGACTTGCCTACAATCCAAGAATGGACATTGAAAGTAACAAACTTAGCTGAAATGGCTAAAATATCGGCATATCTCAAAGATCATTCAAATGAGAGATATAAACGAGACTGGAAAAAATGGATTGACTATATACAAAATAAATACGGGACTAAGAAATTCCAGTTAGCCTATGCTTAAGATCAGAAATGATTTAAACTGTTAAAAGTCAGTTCAGTAAGAAGAAGCTAAGGTCAATCTAGAATGTCATTAATTTCTTTATTTCTTTTTTCTCAATAGATTTTAGACTGTGTTAGTTAAAAATCCATACCGTGTACGGGTTCTGGGAAGTCGGGGGGGGGGAAGGAGGAGGGGGGGTGGGGGGGTGGAGGGAGGGAGGGGTACACACAACAAAAAAAAATTGTACTTCAATGTCTTAATGATTGACAAATGATGACATATTTGTGTTGTTTTTTTTTTAAGAAAAATAAAAAAGTTCTCATAAAAAGACTAACCCTCAGCATCTCGGCTGGTACTGCCCAAGCGGAGTCCAGGTCTGTCCGAATCTGAGTGATTTTATCCGACAGAAACTGAACAAATTCCTCAGCTCTTCCCTGCAGGGGTTCCCCCACCTCCTCATCTTTCAGGAGGGAGCGGATCACCCTAAACAGGGCGGCTGGGTGAGATTCCGTGGACGCAATAAGAGTGGAAAAATGTGTACATTTTGCCACCCGTATCGCCACTAGGTAAGTCCTGATAAAGGCTCTTAATAGTGATCGATCAGATTTAGAGTTACTAGCCCTCCAACGTCGCTCTAGGCGTCTCTTTTGGCGCTTCATCTCCCGAAGTTCCTCGGTAAACCAAGGTGCCCGCCTGATTCCACTGTTGCGGAGAGGCCTCAAAGGCACAATCTGATCCAGTGCTTCAGCCGCCGCAACGTTCCAGGCAGCGACCAAAGAGTTGGTCGGATTGCGGACAAGGGAGTCAGGTATCTCTCCAAGCTCCCTCTGAAATCCCTCCTGGGGCGCAACCACTTAATCGGTTCCACCTCCCTGCAGTGGGGGAGTAGTGTCCTGAAGTCAAGCCTCAGCAAGGAGTGATCTGACCATGACAAGGGCAAGGTCTCTATTCCCCTTAACTCGAGATCACGTCTCCACTGCCCCAAGAGAAATACAAGGTCAAGTGTGTGTCCCGCTCTATGAGTTGGACCCTGAACTACCTGGGTCAAGTCCATGGTTGTCATGGAGGCCATGAACTCCTGTGCCCCATCTGAGTGTTCACCAAGAGACGGCAGATTAAAGTCCCCCAGTACCATTAGTCTGGGGAACTCCACCGCCAACCTTGCTCTTATTATTAAATCTAGACTGCATAGAATTATCTTGACTCCTCATCTCACTTTTAAATGCGGTCTCTGCCCTGAAAAAAACTTATTCTAGAAGGTTCAGAAGCAAATAGAACTAAACAGTTCATTGTGAGCTGCCACTGCTCCTTATGTTGTCTCTGTTTTGGGTAACTGGTTGAGATTTTTGGGATAGAATAACAGATGGAAGGGACCTTATAGGTCATCTAAACAACCCCCCACTCAAGCAGGGGACTGTACACCATTTCTGACAAATGGCAGTCCACTCTCTTTTTGGAAGCCTCCAGTGATGAAGCTCCCACAACTTCCAAAGGCAACTTCTGTTCCATGGGCTGATTGTTCTTTCTGTCAGAAAGTTCCTCCTTATTTCCAGGTTAAATCTCTCCTTAGTCAGTTTCCATCCATTATTCCTTGTCTGGCCTTCGGGTGCTTTGGAAAATAGCTTGAGCCCCTCCTCTCTGTGGCAGCCCCACAAATATTGGAAGACTGTTATCATGTCTCCCCTGGTCTTTCTCTTCACTAGAAGTGTTTCTTGTATTTACAGATTTATTGAAAGTTGATTTGCATGTGGAAAACATCTACAATGGGACATCTTTTGTATATACATTTAATATGTGATAAAATAAAGGCAAGGAATAATTTTCTAATCATAGAGAGATCTTTGAACAAAGAAACCATGCTAAATGTGGATTAAATATATGAATGCAGGAGATTTTCAGTGCATGAAATGATTTACTGAGATCCAGGAATTAGAATATGATTAAAACATATCCTTAATAAGGTGGGTAACCTGAAATGGCTGAGTATATATAAACGTACTTTTCAAGTAGGCAGCTATTTGAAGTTACAACTGCCAAAACATCTTAGAGAGATATTTACGCGAGCGACATTCGAACGGAATGACACAATGGTCAGATATAGGAGATTCCATTCTATACCCTACAAGGAGCGTCTCTGCATTTGCAGAACAGCAGAGGTGGAAGGCCTGGCTCACATCATATTGGATTGTTGCTTGTGTAAGGGGGTGAGAGGCAGATTCCTTGGTCCATATACCAAAAGAAGGACCCATTGGGATCCCCATAGCAAAACAATCTACTTTGTGTGTTCAGAAACTGAAAATAGCATTTAACACAGCACAGGCCTTATACAAAATGGTTTGGTTGAGATCTGCATATGTGGGACTAATTGGGGTAGGTTGTAAGGGTGACACCGGAATATAATTTTATGCCATTTTATTCTATTTTATACATTTATATATTAAATTATATTGTACCTCATCCTATAACTACTGTATTTTACCTCTTATTTTACATTGTTTGTATAAGATTTTATTGGTGATATGTGTTTAAACCTTGTGCTTTGATATGGCCTATAGGCTAATCAATAAAGCTATCATATATCATATCAAGCTGTTGTTTGCTTATAATAAAAACATTTTTTAAAAAATAATGGTAGTTCTTGTTCTACGTTCTCACATTTGTACATCTTCTCTATAACATACCAGCTTTCTCACTGCATCTGACGGCTTTTGTTAACGATGGCCATGTTGCCATCATTGGAGAGATTAAGAGCTTCACACAAAATAACCCAAAATGATTTCTTTTCCTTCACTTTGAGATATTGCTCTACTCAAATTAATATTTGTGACTCCCAAATTGCTAATATCTTCAACCCTATTAATTCGGCATGGAAATTGACGGCATACCGCACAAGAGAATATACAAAATGGCGGGTTGGCATGAGATAATTTCCACCCTGCTTTGTCATATCAATTGCAGAGCTTAATCTCACTTTTTGTGGGTGTGTCGTTCACTCATTTCTTGCCTATATTGTATCCTATAACTATTGTATTTTACTTTATTTTAAATTGTTTGTATAAGATTTTATTGGCGATATGTGTTTGAATCTTGTGTTTTGATAGGGCCTATAGGCTAGTCAATAAACAATCATATATCATATCACATAGAATATTTGAATATTTATCAAAGTCACAGAGGGAGCCAAACCCTTATTGCAAAGAGAAAGATCCTGGATTTAATTCCTGAGAAGGTTTTCCTTATTGCATACATCCTGTCAATCCTGTTTTAGTAGATCTTGGAAGTAATTTGAAAGCAATCCAGGTTGTGAAAATGTTGACAGTTCTGCCCACAGGGAAAATATCCTGCTTCCTCATACTGGTTAGTTGGGTAAATATAACTGGTTAAAAAAAAAAGGTCCTTCAAATAAACCGGTCCAGGAAAGGGCATAGCTGACACACAACCCAGGGTTTCACAACTAGCCATGGCCCCCTTGAGCAGGTATTGCCACTCCAGGAGAACCACCAGATTATGCATTGGGTCCCATCTGCAGCAGTTCAACCCCATCCAAGAACAAAGACCAGTACCAGTCCTTCTCAAGAGTTTTGGCCTATCTGACTTAGGTTCTTCCACTAGGCATGGATTTTAGTGCTGGTAAAGGTTTCCCTCATACATATATGCTAGTCATTCCCAACTCTAGGGGGCAGTGCTTATCTCGGTTTCAAAGCCAAAGAGTCAGCGCTGTCCGAAGACGTCTCCATAGTCATGTGGCCGACGCTGAAGGCACATGGAACGCTGTTCCCTTCCCACCAAAGGTGGTTCCTATTTTTCTCCTTGCATTTTTACGGGCTTTCGAACTGCTAGGTTGGCAGAAGCTGGGACAAGTAACGGGAGCTCACTCCATTATGCAGAGCTAGGGATTTGAATTGCTGAACTGCCAACTTTCTGCTCGACAAGCTCAGTGTCTTAGCCACTTAGACACCATGTGCCTTATTTTAGTGCTCGTATTTGCTCTCAATGTTGATAACATCAGTAAGGATTAACAGATTAACAGAGTTGGAAGGGACCTTGTAGATTATTTAGTGCAGCCCCCCTCCCAAGCAGGAGACTCTACATTATTTCTGATGAATGGCAGTCCAGTCTTTTCTTGAAAGCCTCCAGTGATGAAGCCCTCACAACTTCCGAAGGAAACTTCTGTTTCATGGGTTGATTGTTCTCACTGTCAGAAAATTCTCCTTATTTCCAGGTTGAATATCTCCTTAATCAATTTTCATCCATTATTCCTTGTCTGACCTTCAGGTGCTTTGAAAAATAGCTTGGCCCCCTATTGTCTGTAGCAGCCCCTCAAATATTGGAAGACTGCTCTAATGTCTCCCCTGGTCCTTCTCTTCCCTAAACTAGCCATGCCCAGTTCCTGCAACTGTTCATCGTATGTTTTAGCCTCCAGTCCCCTCATCATCCCGGTTGCTCTTCTCTGCATTCTTTCTAGAGTCTCAACATCTTTTTATAGGATGTTATATTGTTGTTAGTTACGAAGTCATGTCAGACCCATCGCAACCCCATGGACAACGTTCCTCCAGGCCTTCCTGCCCTCTACCATCCTCTGGAGTCCATTGAAGCTCACACCGACTGCTTGGGTGACTCCATCCAGCCACCTCCTTCTCTGTCGTCCCCTTCTTCTTTTGTCCTCCATCGTTCCCAGCATTAGGCTCTTCTCCAGGGAGTCCTTCCTTCTCATTAGGTGGCCAAAGTACTTGAGTTTCCTCTTCAGGATCTGGCCTTCTAAAGAGCAGTCAGGGTTGATTTCCTCTAGGACTGACCAGTTTGATTGCCTTGCAGTCCAAGGGACTCGCAGGAGTCTTCTCCAGCATCACAGTTCAAAGGCCTCCATTCTTTGGTGCTCAGCCTTCCTTATGGTCCAACCTTCATGCATTGCAACTGGGAAAATCATAGCCTTGACACTTTGGTTGGCAGGGTGATATCTCTGCTTTTTAGTCTGCTGTCTAGATTTGCCATAGCTCTCCTCCCCAGGAGCAAGCGTCTTTTAATTTCTTGGCTGCAATCTCTGTGGTGATCTTGAAGCCAAGGAAAATAAAATCACTACCTCCATTTCTTCCCCATCTATTTGTCAGGAATTGAGAGGGCCAGATCTTAGTTTTCAGATGTTATAGCACAGTGATGGAGAACTTATGGCATCCGTGCCACAGGTCAGGGCTGGCGAGGCGAGTTCACCTTTTTTAAAAGCCATTTTTTTCACTCTCCCCAGGCTCCAGAGGCTTTATAGGAGCCCGGGGAGGGTGAAAAGAGCCTCCCCTCAGGGGCCCTCCGGAGGCTTCATGAGCTTCCCTGAAGCCTCCGGAGCACAAAAAACCAGCCCTATGGGCAAACTGGAAGTTCAGGAACGGACTTCCGCTTTGCTCAGAGGGTCGTTTTAAGTGCTCCAGAGGCTTCAGGGAAGCCTCCTGAAGGTCCCTGAAGCTTCCAAGGGGTGGGGGGGAAGGCTGTTTTCACCCTCCTCATGCTCCTATAAAGCCTCTGGAACCTGGGGAGGGTGAAAAAAGTATGCAAAAATGGGGGAGGGGGAGAAGCTCCTGTAGTGCATGCATGCACACTGTGCGTGTGTGTGTCATGTGTTGCATTATGGGTGCGGCATGCCCGCACACAACCCCCCCTGTGCTCCCCCCACTTATGGCACGTGAGCCAAAAAAGGTTTGCCATCGCTGTTATAGCACATGTGAAAAGTAGCAGGAGGGTCAATCTAATACCATCAAACCATTCCAGAGAAAAAGGCATTAGGCAATATGCTTCACCCTTCTTATCTTTCTGTTATCTATTTGCTTCCTATGCAATTGGCCATATGGAGAGCAGGCTTGCTTGGGGCTGTTTTGGCAGGGAACCTGTGACTCAATTTTAGTATTTCCAATGAAGTGTGTTTTGCAATAGTGGTGAATATAGAGGCTAAGTGTATGTGTCATTTCTATCTCCAAATCCTTTGCTTTCTCTTTCTCAGTGAGCGTTTTCCTCACCACAGGCAGCTGCACTGGCAAGATCCAGAGGAGAAATGGAAGTTCTCCAGAACATTCTGTTTCCAGAAAATGAAGTTTGGCCTATACAATAAAAAAAAAGGTTGTCAGGGAATGGTGCAGCAGGGGTCCAAACGAAGTCAGAGACGCTGACACAGACTTGCATTTATTTTATATAAATAAATAAATAGTTTTACATCTCTATTTACAGCAAGCGAGATCATAAGGAAAAATGGGAGCATCGTGTGGTAAATGACAGATCACATGGGGCACACAGGAGAAAAAGGCGGGAAAACAGAAACTCCCCCCCCCCCACACCCAGAGCAACCAATTGCCATGCAGATTGCCTCACATTGGAGCCAGAATTCTCCAATCAATCAACCTCAACGTCATGTTCTGGCTCACGGCCCAAACTCTGCTGCTAAATTTAAATATCTTAACCAGTGGTGGGATTCAAATAATTCAACAACCGGTTTTCTGCCCTAATGACCAGCTGGGTAGGCAGGGATCGGTGGTCATATGACAGGGAGGGCATGGCCAACTCAATGTCACTCAGGTCGATGGGCGCTTCACCTTAGCTGTGACAATGCCATAAAGGTTAATTGGAGAGGCAGTTTCTGTAAGCAGGGCAACAAAGATGAGGCTAGAAACCACACCAGAATGTTTTCTTCCTGCCTTCCTTACAGGATTAGCCCTGTAAAGTAGAAAAAAACAAAAGGAGATTTCTTCCAACAACCAGTTCTCCGAACTGCTTTAAAGATTAACAACCAGTTCTCCTGAACAGATGCAAACCAGCTGGATCCCACCACTGATCTTAATAGTGCTACTCGCACAATTATGCCTATTTGGGCTCTTTTTTCTCATGAAGTAATTTGAAATTCTTAGAGAAAAAACGATTATGGGGGGAAGCTGTAGGCAGCTGAAACTTTGCTAGGTAGTGTGACCAGTTTCCCTGAAGAACAAGAAGAATATGATAGGTGTGGAAGACAGAACTGTACAAGGAAATCTCTTGCTTTCTGAGAAATGGGTGTTTTTTAAAAAATAATTAACTATTGCTGCCTTGGCAACCCTTTGGGGACGAAAGCTATGACCAGTCTACAGAAACTGACTCTTTTGACCAAAATAAGAGAAGAAGCAGCATTAAATCTACTCAATGCAAGCTCTGCTTTTTTCTATCGCAAGAAGGCTCATTCAAAGCAGTGAATCATGCAGTCACAGGATGCTTTCACATACAGGTTAAGAGAGTTGGACAAGACCTTGTAGGTAGGTCATCTAGTCCAACTCCCTGCCCAAGCAGGAGATCCTGCACCACTTCTGACAGACGGCAGTCCAGTCTCTTCTTGAAAGCTTCCATGGATGAAGCTTTCTTCAACTTCCGAAGGCAACATCTGTTCCACTGGTTGATTACTCTCACTATCAGAAAATCTCTCCTTATTTCCAGGTTGAATCTCTCCTGGATCGGTTTCCATCCATTGTTCCTTGTCTGGCCTTTGGGTGCTTTTGAAAATAACTTGAGCCCTAACTCCTCTCTGTGGCTGCCCCTCATAGATTGGAAGACTGCTATCCTGTCTCCCCTGGTCCTTTTGTTCATTAAAGCCAGAATAACAGAGTTGGAAGGGACCTTATAGGTCATCTAGTCCAACCCCCATCCCCACCGAAGCAGGAGACCCTACACCATTTCTGACAGATGGCAGTCCAGTCTCCTCTTGAAAGCTTCCAGGGATGAAGCTCCCACAACTTCCGAAGGCAATTTCTGCTCCATTGTTTGATTGCTCTCACGATCAGGAAATTTCTCATTATTTCCAGGCTGAATCTCTCCTTTCAGTACCTTCCCCCCCAAGGATAGTTCCTACGGATGCCTATATTATCTAGAATGTAGAATAATAGGGTTGGAAGGAAGTATTTTTACAAGAAGAGTACTCAACTCCTCTGCTAGTAATAAAATTCCTTATACCACTAGGCTTGAAATTTTAGGCCTGGATAACCTTGAGCTACGCCATTTATGTTCCAACCTGAGTTTAGTGAGCAGGATAATCTGCCATAATGTCCTACCTGTGAATGGCTACTTTGATTTCAACTGCAATAACACAAGGGCTATCGATAGATACAAACTAAATGCAATCCGTTCTAATCTTGATTGCAGGAAAAATGATTTCAGCAATAGAGTAGTAAATGTGTGGAACACCTTATGACCCTGTTGTTAGTTCCTCTAACCCCCGTACCTTTAACCTTAAGCTGTCTCCCATGGACCTTATGCATTTCTTAAGAGGTCCCTAAGGCACTAACTTGCCTACCATCCCTGTCCTACTGTCCCCATTTATATGTACTTTTTTTACGGGTTTATGGCTATGTTTTGCTTATTTATATCCATTTATTTGTGCCCTTTTTCATGTGTTTTCATACTTGTTTCCTTGTACTTGTTGACAAATAAATAAATAAATAAATAACAGAATAACAGAGTTGGAAAAAACCTGGAAAAGGTGGTCTTCCCTTTTTCCTTCTGTATTTTTCTGCATCATCACTCTGCTCTTTCTATGGGATGGAAGAAAACCCATGGGATTCTCCATCCAGTTCATTTTGGAACCAAGAAACAGAAGGAAGGAAGGAAGGAAGGAAGGAAGGAAGGAACGAAGGAAGGAAGGAAGGAAGGAAGGAAGGAAGGAAGGAAGGAAGGAAGGAGCAGCTATAATATTTGGTTGCTTTTTAGGAAGTTTAGGGTTTTTTCTCTCTGACAAGAACATGGAACTGTTCTTACATTTTTAAATATTTTATTGTAAGACAGAATATAAAATACAAGGAATACATTGAAAACTTTAACACTTTAAGATCCAGTATTAGAATATTGCCAGCCAGAATTTACTTTCTAACTGCCAATCTCATCATTGTGCCATCTTTGTTCCTTCAGAGACACGTAATATGCCATGAATTTTCACCAGCAATAGTTTGTATTTCTTTTTATCTATTTAACTGTAACATTTAAATAAAAATAAAAAATAAATAAAGAAAAAAAAAGAAAAAAAAGATCCAGTATTAGAATCAAATCAGGAATTAACAAAACAACCAGACAAGACTATAGGATTATGAATTCAATTCATAAGAATAACAATGAACAAGACTAATTTAACTAGTCTAAAGCAGCATATTTATGTTAAAACAAAATCTTCTATATTTGTAAACATTATGTTAAAAGGAAACGGATTTCAGGTATCAGATATATTAAATTATAATCAATATACAAAAAATCCAAATAAGTTCATTTCCTTTTAAAATTCCTCAGCAGCAACCAGTGGCTGTCTGTGTGAAGCCCATTTGAAGCCTCTTTATTAAAATCAGGGACATCCCAGGTGGGAGGGTGAGTTGGGGGCTCAAGAGGAATGGCCGTGGCCAAAGGAACAAGGACCCTTGGATTTAAGGGAGCTGTGCTCTCTGAGCTTTGGCCAACGGGGTGCAGGGCAGCCATAGGGCAGATTGGGGGCAGACAGGTAAGTGGGGGGGGGGAGTTGAGCCTTTTGAGGGTCAGGGCTGGGGGGACCAAGCCCAGGATTCTTGCATTGGGTTGGGTACTTGCTTCACAACACTTTATTCTTGGTGACTGCTGGGATTGTGATTGCTAAGTGATGCGGCCATGTGACATGTTGGCTTACGACCCCATCAGTCTCTTGATGACAGAAAGTCTGATCCCAAATGCGGTCGTATTTTCCCAGCCTGTAGTCTTCCAGATGGACAAGCCCAAGTGGACGTTCTCCAAGGACAGCCGAAGCTGGGATAGCCATAATAGAGGGAGATGTCCATTTCTTTCTCCCGCTCCTCAAAGATCTTGATCCTCCCCAGCGAAGTCCAGCAGGCTGCCTCCTCCCTCTCTTTCTGAGCTTCCCGCTTCATCCTCTCCCGAATGGGCCGCTGCTCATCCGTGATGGGTCGCGAGACCTCCAGGTCGGGGGAAGGCATTCTCCAGGGTCTGAACGTATCCCCTTTATACGGTGGCGATGAAGATGGACCTTTGGGCAGTGGGACTTTGGCTGGTGCTTTAATGTGGCCGAGGTGCCCAACATTCAGACCTAAGTCAGTGGGCTTCGACCCCAGACTGGTGGTTTTCCCGCCAGCTGCAGCCTGGCTTCTCCACTCCCTGCTGCGTGGAAGTCCAGAATCCCAGGACTTTGGGGCAGGTGGGATCGTGGCAGGGGGCACCTGCTTCCCCAGGGGCTTTGGGGGCTGAGTAGGCACAGGAATCAGTGACCGTTTTTGCCACGGCTGTGATGGTGGTTGAGGCAGAGGATGGGATGAAGGTTTGGAGAGAGGACAGGAAGGTAATTTTGACAGGGGGGCTGCTGGTGGTTGGCATTGGGGATGCAGCTGAGGGGCAGGTAGGAAGTGAAGGGACGGCTTGGATGCAGTAGTCAGAGGTTGGGAAGATAGGTGAGATGATGGTTGAGGCAAAAGCTTGGCCTCTGGGATAAGACTGTCTGGAATAGACTTGTAAGGCGAAACGGAATGGACTTTCTTGCTTGGCAGAGTTGAACTGGTCTGCTTGCCTAGTGGGTGAAAGACTTGTACAGACTCCATCAGTTTGCAAGCCAGGTTGGTCTTTGGGATTGTCTTTGGGGCTCCTTCTGCTTCACTTTTGGGGTAGCACTTTCTGCTCTTTGTGCCACACAGGCTGACGTTTTTCCTCACTTCCTGTTTATCTTGGCTTTTAGGCTGACTCTTCTCCAAGGCTGAAGAGGCATGGCCTGTCATAGAGTCTTTGGAAGAAGAAGGATGACATTGTTCAGCTGTCTGCTCTGGAAGGAGTTCAGGAAGCACCACCTTCGGGTCTTCCTGGATGGTCAGAAGTACAGAAGGCACCTTGGTCTGGGTGGGATCTGGAGCTTCCAAACCACAAGGGACGGTTTTGGATTTCAGGGCATCTGCTGCCCCCTTTGCAGAGACATTTTTGCAAGCTTTGTTTCTCTGCTGCCCTTTTGCCCTGGTCTTAGATGGCATTTGATGGTGAGTTCTCTCCTCCTCCTTGGGTTTTTTCGCCGGTGGCTCTTCTTCAATCCAAGGGATTTTCCTTTTCCCTTTCCCCTTTGATGAGGTATGGAACTGACCATCTGGAAGGGAGAGAAGAAAAAAATACTGCTCACTGTCAGGAAACTCATCAAGGAGCTCCTGCAGTACATGGAACTCATCCTTCAAGCCTGTCCAGTGAGGTCCTTTATGTTCCTCCAGGAAGGAGGAGAGGCATGGCCCTACTCCTGCCCAATCTGAACCCACCTCTCTGGAAGTAGAAAAGAAGAAAGAAAGAAAGAAAGAGGAAGGAAGGAAGGAAGGAAGGAAGGAAGGAAGGAAGGAAGGGGAAAAAGAATCTGTTTTTGAAGGATACCAATTAGGTTGCTCAGACAAAATGTGAGCTACTTTTAGGCTCCCATACTTCTCCTACCTCCCTGTTTGCCCCTGCTCTGCTATGAGGGATGGGAATATTATTGTCTTCAATCTCTGCAGACCATTCTCCAACTAGCAACTTCATTCCTGGTTCACGGTAATAGAAGAGGGAATCTACAATCTAGGGAATTTTTGGCAAAATTGGTTCAACTGATGAACACAAGGCCAGTAAGGGTCTAGACCAGTGTTTTTCAACCTTTTTTGTGCAAAGGCACACTTTTTTCATGAAAAAAATCATGAGGCACACCACCATTAGAAAATGTTAAAAAAATTAACTCTGTGCCTATATTGAGTGTATATTGGGTGTTTTTCCCACGGCACACCTTACCCTATGTCACGGCACACTAGTGTGCCGCGGCACAGTGGTTGAAAAACACTGGTCTAGACCATCCCCCATTATTGATGAACAACAATCTAATTTTCATTGGGTTGTCTTCTCTAAAGCCCACAGCAAGATTTCACATATCTTGGAAAAGCATGATGAGACTCTGCACCTTCCAAAGAAACCCCTCTCGGTCAGGGACAGTCTTCCCATCTGCAATGTTTTGGAACTCACCATTCAACCCAAAATTTTTGCTAGGATCTGGCTCTGATGCTTCTTGCCCTTGAGAGGTCTGTGGGACCTCAGTCTTCAGACTGGCACCTGATGGGTGTCCTCCTGGAGCTTGGCCCACTGAAAGAAAGATGTCAAGAGGTGATTCTTCAAACAAGGATGCTCTATCATATTATCTCCCAGATATGGATTCCCTTCTGAAGTGTTCACCAGCCTTAAAGTCCAGGATGTCATACAAAGGCTAACAGGGCTCAATGCCTGCAGGGAATACCTGGTATTTAGCACTCACCTTCCACCACTGGAAAGAGGTGAGGCATGTCCTCCAAATCATAGTGTAACGATGAAGAAGGAGCCAAAGGGGAGCCCACAAACTGATGGATGCTCCTTCTTGGCTGATCAAGAGATCCCGGAAGATGGTAAGTCTGGGCCTTCTGTGGTTCCTCTTCAGGGGCTCTGACCTCTGAAAGAGCCAAGAGGAGAAACTGAGCAAGAGATGGGGATTCTGCACCATCATAGCTGACCCTAACTTGGTGGCCCAATCTGCCTGTGACTCCTACCAGGTTTTCCTTCGCAACTCTACAGAAATAGACGAAGAGGCAGAAGAGGATGGAGACAGCTCTTGATTGAGGTCTGGGCCTCCCAAGCAGCTGCTCCTGTTTCATAAATTATGAAGAACCATATATAAAAACATCTAGGTCTTCAAGAAACTTACTCTAGTTCTAACTTTTCTTGAAGACCTCCAGGATTGGTGGCCCAGCCTTTGGACATCTGTGACTAGGTCTAACTGGCGGTGCTCTGGGAACGAGAGCCAAGGTTCCAGGGTTGCATAAGTAGCTCTCACCTTGCAAAGAGGCCGGTTGGCTGCTAGGATGCTTGAGTGGCCACCTCTGTCCAAGCTGAACGCCCACATCAGAGGCGGTCTGTGCCCAAGGCGTTGCCTCTGAATGACCTGAGAGCCGATGTTGGGGGTAGGAGGGCCTGGGGAGCTTCTGCACAGGGCCAGTGCCAGGAAGAGCTTGATATGGAGGTGGCAGAGGGGGGTAGAAAGGCTGGGGAAAGGTAGAGACGTGAGGATTGCAGGCTGTCAGGTTGGCCAACTGCAGTTGCTCCCCATGGATGGTTTGGAGGTGCGACACTCCTGGAGGGACAAAACTCTGCAGGCTGGCATTGCCTTGGATCAAGTGAGCAGGCAGGTGGGGAAAAGGAGGCTGGATCCAAAGGTTGTTTCCTAGAGCAGGTATGGCTATGAGTATTGGGCAACCTGGAGTCGGAAGGGCCAGGTTTTCTGGGGTCTCTGCGTTATGCGCCGGATCTGTAAAACACGCATCAAAAGAAGGACAGAAGTCAGAAACTTCATTTTCTGTTTTGATCATATTGGATCTAGAATAGAATAAAGTAGATTAGAGTAGAATATAAAATAAGAATAGAGTAGAGTAGGATAGGATAGGATAGGATAGGATAGAATAGAATAGAATAGAATAGGAAATGGAATGGAATAGAATATTGGAATGAAGAATAGAATAGAATAGAAACAGAGTTGGAAGGGACCTTGGAGGTCTTCTAGTCCAACTCCCTGCTTAGGCAGGAAACCCTACACCACTTGGGACAAATGTTTATCCAACATCTTAAAAACTTCCAGCCTTAGAGCATTCAAAACTTTTGGAGGCAAGTTGTTCCACTGATTAATTCTTCTAACTGTCAGGAAATTTCTCCTTAGTTCTAAGTTGCTTCTCTCCTTGATTAGTTTCCACCCATTGCTTTTTGTCCTGCCTTCAGGTGCTTTGGAGAATAGTTTGACTCCCTCTTCTTTGTGGCAGCCGCTGAGATATTGAGACACTGCTATCATGTCTCCCCTGGTCCTTCTTTTCATCAGACTAGACAGTTCCTGCAGCCTTTCTTCATATGTTTAAGCCTCCAGCCCCCTAATCATCTTTGTTAATCTTCTCTGCACCTTTTCTAGAGTTTCAAAATCTTTTTTTACATCATGGTGAACAAAACTGGATGCAGTATTTAAAGTGGGGCCTTACCAAGGCCTTAAAAGGTAGTATTAACACTTCATGTGATCTTGATCTAGGTTCTCATAATGTCCAGGGAGGGGATAAACACCTGTTCCTCCCCCAGGCACAAAGCCATTCCCCCCCACACCTGACCAGGATGAAAGGGAAAGAAGAATTAGTGGATAAGAAAGGAGCATTTTCCTTTTATATCGTACTTGGAAGTAGATATAGCAGCTGAGGACATCATGTAGTTTAGCTCTCAGTCCCATCCTAAGAAGTTTGAGATAGGTAGCCCTGCCTACACCCTGCTGATCTTAGGGTCCTTTCAAAGAAACATATCTAGGGACTCAAAAATGGGTCCACCCCCCAATGAGTAGATATCCTGTGATCCTTTAAAAGGACCTCAAACTGTCTTCTTGGCCCCAGAGAAATAACACAAGGCATTTCAACCAGATGTTTGGTTTCCTGTTTTGTGATTCCTCTTTCTTTTCCTCTCTCTGGTCCATGAGTCCCACTGATAAACCTTTGATATGATGAGGAAATGGGATTAAAAATCTTTTTCTATCAAAAGCTACATTGGGAAATATTTATTGGAAGTGGATGTGAAATCCCCTGAATATAGGGACAAATATATGGCCACAATCCAAGGAAAAGAAGTCAAGAACTTCCCAAAATTGGGTTGAGCTAGGGCTCGCCCCATTGGTTTTCTTCCAATTTGCTTCCCATTGTGGTTTCCATTTCCTTCCCTTGGATCACCCATCCCCAAACCTTCTTTCCTCAACTGTGCTGTGTGTGTAATGCCATATTTGCCTCTCAGTGAGATTTCTAGAAGAAGAAGGGATCCCTTCCAAGAGTGAGATGGCCCTATTCCTACCTGTCATCATGGCGAAAAGATATGTTGAACGAGGGTAGAGGTGGATGCTGCCTCTAACCTTCCAGCATTCAGTAAAGAGTGGTCAGTAAAAGTGGAATCATTTAAAAGTGTTTACTCCTGTATCTACGGTAACCCTGGACATTCTGAGATGCCAAGACAATATTCAGAGCAGAATCTTATGATGAAATGTGATGTCACTGCAGAAGGCAAGGAGCACATCAGCTGTCATGAGCTAAGCATGGGAGGAAAGAAAACATCCAGTCCTTCTCCTGACCACTCACCTTCCCTGGTAGCCAATCGTTACTTTCAGAGATGTGGACAATAGCTTTCATTTGGGCAGTAGATCACTTCTTGATGCCTTCAGCTATCCTGAGGGGCTTAAGGGGTTGAATCCTCAGACCCAAACCCCTTGATGGTTTGGTGATTGTAATATTGCCCTACACTCTAGGACCATCCCAAGAAAACATGGGTGTCAGCATTCCAAATATCATGCAGAAATAAATCAGAGTCCAAGGCATAGCTTTCATCAAAATTCCAATTTAATAAGAGAGATGGTACCTCTGTGGAAAACCCGAATTTGAAAGCTTCCTGGGTTTTCCATCCAGTTGAAAGTTCAAGACCTTGCCCCCACACCCACAAGTTCATCACATGGTCCAATCTTCCTCTGCCATGCTGGCATTTCCATCCATCTAGCTCCGGTCAGGTGCAGAAGTGCGGAGACAAAGAATGACCTTGGGCTTCTAGAAAGGAATGTTCTATTTTGACAACAACACATTCTACAGTTCTACTCCTTACTATTCCCCCTCCCAATTACCCACTAATGAAACAGCATAGTAAAATAATAGATAGAGTGTGGCAGGCCAAATATCCTAAAAGGAATATGACTGCAGGCCTGACAATGGGTACGTAAATGTTTAGTTTCAAAGGGCCATCCCTATGTGCTGTAGATCTTTGGACATTGGCAATATCCAAAGACTTGCTAGATCGTCTTCCATCTACCTGGGCCCAAGAGAGGGATGTTGTGTGACTTTTAGACTTGTGATCTCCATTCCATCCAACTCTGGAGCCAGCCAGAGGTGGTATTTGCCAGTTCTCCAAACTACTCAAAATTTCCACTACCGGTTCTCCAGAACCTGTCAGAATCTGCAGAATTTCACACCTGATTCTGTCTATATTGGGAATTTGGTTGGAATGTAAGTGGGATGTTCATTTTCCAATCTTAGGTTTCATTTTTTGGATTTCTCTTCTAGTTTTTGATATTACATTATATACTGCCGAGAGTCATTGTTGGAAGATACAAATAAGATGGATGAAGAGATGGATGGAGAGAGAGAGAATCTCCTAGTTCATGTATACTGTATATCTAAAGATAAAATGTGAGAATGTTATTTCTTGGGTACATTGAAGCTAATGGAGGTGCATTGCATTTCAAAGTTTGTTCATCAAAAGATATTGGAAGGTGCTCTTTCTCATTGCTGTACTATGAAATAAGGAATTTTGCTCCTCAGATTTCTATAGATGTACAAGAAAGCAAGATTTTTTTTAAAAAAATAACCATTTTCCAGGTGCCATGTGTGCCAGAATAGGTCCTGCTATGAGGATAAAACATGCTTCATTGGTCACTGTTTGATAAATGCAAATACAATGAAGGGGAACAGAAGTTCACAAACTTCAGAACAACATGGCAAGAAAAACAACTTATGGAGAGATTAAAAGCCTCCAGCAGAATGTGAGAGGTTAAAACAGCCATATGTGCAACTCCCCCACACACAACTATTAGAGGCCAGAGGCAGCTGTCTATTCGCAATGTGCTTTCCTCAAGCCTGTAGCTTGTATGATGACACCCCCAATGTTTAAAGGTGGCCAAATGCAGGTTAATGATATTTCTTCCTCCAAAATCGTGCTCATCTTCCTCCAGTTCAGATTCCCTCTTTATATATTCAGCATATACCTTAAATAAATGAGAGAATATATTTTAAAGGGGAAAAGGTTGACTGCCAAAGTGGAAAGTACATATGCTTTGTAGGTGTTACTGATTCCGCAGAAGGGACTATTTGTCTTAGTTCCCAGTCTAAGGAACTCAGCATCAAATTTATATTTCTTTTCATGTTGCTCTAAGGCTTTCATACTCCATTAACGTTTAGGAAGTAAGTACTGCCCATAAGACACAGTTTCATCATGTTCCTGGACTGATGCAGAAAATGTTCAGTGGCATTGACCATTTCCAACAAAAAAAATAAAGGCATCACTCGATTGAGTTTGCAGAGTGTCCACATCAACATATACATGTATACTATAGGCCTCTATTTCTATACCCCTATTTCTATAGTGATTTTTAAGGTCCCTTTATATGTTTATATGCAAGTTTATGTTTTTATTTTTTAATGTTGTAAGCCACCAGAGACACCTCCCAAAATGGTGCAATTGCAGCCAGGTAGCCAGATATGCGTAGACCTAGATAAGTGTATGGTGTACCCCTGCTTTGGTACACCTTGGTTTCAAGTTTGCTTCTGGTGCCAGTTAAAAGTGCTAGTTTTGAAGTGCCTTTTGCGGTTACTTGAAATTGCAGGAAAATCTCTCCCAGTTGTATCGCACATCCTATGAAAACCAGCAGGAGACATAAGCTGGGTGTCCTATTTGCTAGAGAAGGGTATCAAACACAAGGGGCTGGATACCGTTCCCAGGATGCTTCGATCTGGCCTGCAGGGCACCCTGAAAACAGGAAAGGACTGGCCCACAGCACCTCTGCCAGCAAAAGCAGAGTTAAGGCGTGGGGGGATGCCTACAGCCATCCCGAGCTCCATTTTTGCTGGCAGAGGGTTGCAGGAGGCAGTGGCAGCCGAAAACGGTGCTCAGGAACCTCTTTTAGCTGGCAGAGCACCAGGGTCACCACAGCCGCCCCTGTCATGAGTGATGTTGAACTGGCTATGCCCACATCAAATACCACCCTGATGCGGACCTCAATGAAATCGAGTTTGACACCCCCGTGTGAGAGTTTCATACAGAGGGACCCTGGATAAGGGTCTTTTCTTCTGGACCCCTAACCTGTGGAATATCATTCCACCCTTGATGTGATATTGGCTTTCCTGCCTGGAGAAAGAAATGAACCTTCCCCTGTTGGCTATCTGTACATTCTATTAAAAATTAGGTGTGCAAGTACAAAGCAGTGTAGATTTTAGCACACACCAGTGCTTTGACTTCATTCCTGTTGGTGCAAATATGTTGAAAAATCCGACCCAGATTGGATCCTGCAACATTATCTTGGAACATCTATATTCGCCTTCATTCAGTTTGATAAGAATCGTGTTCCGTTCATCAAATGTTCCCTTTAGTATAAACCTGTGGCAGAATAGATCTTGTTGTGCTCCCTGCTTCTTTTCCTAGAACTTTCACTTTCACTCTAACTCTAACTTTACTTTATTGTCATCGCACCTCGAGCAACAAAATTAAATGCCACCTTCAGTGTACATATATATGAGAAAAACTATAAAAATAAAATGCAAACACACATCCTTCACATTCTATACAATACAATTTAAAAACTGATATTGCATTAATATTGCACTATATTGTAGAATTGAATACAGTTCCTGCTCTGGGATAGATGCTGTTTTTCAGCCTATTTCTCCTTGTTTTGATTGTCCTGTACCCTCTGCCAGATGGTAATAGTTGAACAAAGCAGGGTGCCTAAGATGAGATGGATCTTTAAGAAGGTTTTGAACTTTCTTAAGGCAGCAGGAATATAAATCTCTTCCAAAGAAGGGAGAGGGCAACCCGTGATCCTCTGGGCAATGACGTTGACCCTCTGGAGCACTCTCCTATCTGTCACTGTGCAATTGGCAAACCAGACACAGGTGGAGTGAGAACCTGTGCATCATGAGTATCTCTCTCTCTCTGTGTTTGTGTATGTATCCATGTGTGTCAAAACCAGCAGCATGACAATTGTAACCTTGCACACACCACTTTGGTCATCTTGATTGACCCACAATGCACATGTCAAAATTGGGAAGCCTGTTTAAAATGCTGGCTGTTTTATCATAATCTTCAGATCTGGATTGTACTGTACAATTGTGCTGTGTTTGGTTGGTCACAGTCGTTGACTGTAGGGTTGTTTTCAGCACAGTTGAGTTGTCTTCTCTGTACAGGAAATGAAGATTGAAAGTTCCTTATGACCCCCTTGATTTTTCATGCGAGGATTTGTTCCGTTATTTGAACAAATTAATGACCCAAACTCTCTAGTCCCCAAGTATATCTGTAATTCCAATCTCCACATGTATGTTTAGGTTGTTCCATGTGAATAATAATGGAGTGAAGAATGTCATTGTGTCATCTCCTGTTCCACCTTTTCCATGACCTTATAAACCGATGTCAATTTGTTAATTAAAATGAAGGAAAGACAAGGAAAAAGACTAAGATGGTTATGTGAGAGGTTTATTCAGATTCATTCCCATATTAAGAGATTTAATCAGGTTCCTCTGAGAAGATCAGAATAATAGCACATTGACAACGGTAGATGTACTATTATCTTTCATTGTAGAGGCACATCTGAACCACTATTGAACCTTAAGTTAAAAAAGTACAAAAGAAGAAGAAAAAAGCAGGGTCAGTTCTTGGCATGGAGAAATCTCAAGATGGAAAATACATGTTGGGTGTCCCTGTGTTTGATTACAACCAGTATTCTGAGTTTCTTGGAGACCTGCAACCAGGCCCACCAGGATAAACAATGTGACAACCCAGCTCTTCCCTGGTCCTTAGAGGCCAGGAGAAAGGAAGGAAGACAGGGAGGGAGAAATCCTGCTTCTTGCCAGCCTCAGTTTCTCCACTTCCTTCTGCACCCATCAATCCTGGGTCTTCACCTCATACTCTTTGCTCAACATTAGATAGATAAACAAGGGCCTAAACTTCTCAATTTAATTCTCGAAATTGAACACTGTGTTTCCTTGAAATTAAGACAGGGTCTTATTTTCTTTTGACCCCCAAAATAAGTTCTTGGCCTTAATTTGGGGGAGGCCTAATTATTTGTAATGTGCAGGAGGTGGCGAGTGTGGTTACCTCATGGCTGCTGCTGTGTTTCAATATTGTCGGGGAGGGCTTATTTTTTGGGGAGGGCTTATTTTAACACATGCGCTAAAAAGCCTGATTGGGCTTATTATCCAGGGAGGTCTTATTTTCAGGGAAACAGGGTATCATTAGTAAGAGAGGAAAAGATCACATATTGACCTAGATTGGCCATGGGGGATCATCCTGAAATGCATTCACCATTCACTAAAATGCTTGGGCGGAAAGTTTCTGCATATTTACTTGTGTGCATTAGGGGTGTGATGGTTCAGCAGTTAAATACCCTGAGTTTACCAGCTGGAAACCTGGCAGACCAGGGCCGAGATCTGAGTGCTGAAGGATGGGGTGAATTCATGTTCCTTGCCCCATCTGCTGGCCACCTAGCAGTTCAAAGGCAAGCAAATGTGAGTAGATAAATAGGTATCACTTCAGTAGGAAATCAACAGTGTTCCATGCCCCTCAGCATAGAGTCCATAGAGACATGACCATGGAAGTGTGTTTGGATAATGCGGGCACCCTTGGCTAAGAAATGGACATGACTGAATATGGGAAACCTTTTCTTTAATCTTTATGGGATGTCTGCTATCTCTAACGGCCTAAAGTCTCTCCATGATAAATTAAACAAACAAACGAATGAACAAATTCATTTAACATTTCTGGTTTAACTTTAGAGAAATCATGTGCAAAGTCATATATCCAATTGACGCCGGGAAGATCTTCCTACCTCTGGTTGCAGTGCATCCCATAAATGTGGCATATGCATCTGTGGCAATTAACCCAACTTTGGGATTTTTTCAGTTACATTGTCTTTTTCGGGATGTGGACGAAAGCAGGGCTTGTTTTTCACTGCGTAAGGAAAAGACTCCAATTAAATCTGCAGTTCGGACAAACATTGGTCTGAAATGATGTAGGGTCTGCTGCTTGAGCAGGGGGTTGGGCTAAAAGACCCCCAAGGTCCATCCAACTCTACAATTCTGCACAGCCAAATCGCGAAATTGTACCAGGAAACTAACCACTACAGAAGGGGCTGCAGTGAGAAATCCACTGTTGGACGAATGTGGAAAGGATATAAATGTTCTGCGCTTGGTGCAAAGCATTTTATTTTTAGTTTATTTTCTTAGATTGGCAGGACCTTCTTATCAAGCCTGAAGACTTCCTATAGGGAAGAGCTTTATTCTTCACAGCATTTGGGGACAGGATGAGAAGCTGTGGGGGGGAAGCTAAGGCTAAGGCTGAAGCTTTGGAAACCCTTTTACAAGGTTTCTGCAAGAAGTTGAATATTTGCTCAGATAAAGAAGGAACTTGCTTACTTTTGTGAAGGCGGATAATATTGTTATTTGGGCTTGGACTTCCTAGACACATAACCAGCATGAAGAAGAAGAAATTCAGGATGAAGAAAACTCTCTAAGAAAGGAAAAGAAAAATACAATGAGTGGTCAGAGGAGTCATGTCCAATCACAAAACTCAAGGACTCAAAGGCTATTTCTCCTGCCTTCTTCTTTTCTCTCTCTCTTTTACCCCCTTTCTTTCATTTCCAAATTGTCATAATTCAAAGTGGGAAGCCAAAGTTCAAAAAACAAAATGGAAATCATTAAAGCAGTTCAGGTTTATCTTTATTTTTTGGTATTCAGTCATGTCTTTTCTCCTGAATGTTCTAGTGGGAGATTTGTGAAGCCATAAACAAATAATTTAATTGTAATGCTCCTTCCTTCCTTCCTTCCTTCCTTCCTTCCTTCCTTCCTTCCTTCCTTCCTTCCTTCCTTCCTTCCTTCCTTCCTTCCTTCCAAAAAAGGGAATCCCAAATCTATATTACTCAGTTGATATATTCCCCTATACAAAAATGTTCTTTTTGTTCATTTATGTATCTACTGTTAAACTTGCTAAATAGCTAGGAAATAAAATCTTTCTGAGTCCTTGCCCGAAAATTACATCAGCAATGCCAAACTCATCCCAAATACCACAAAGTGCAATTAACTAGTTTTGCAAATCTTTCTTTTTCTACTATCTCTCTTTTGATATTTTAAGGGAACACCTGATTGCATTTGAACCTCCATTAATATTTACTGATACATTTTTATTTTCAACTTTATTTCATCCAAATAATATCCAGAAAGCTGCCTCATATCACCCATCTCTTTCCTGCAGACTTTCTCTTCTTACATCCAAGTCAGATCAAACTCTTGCTGCACAGGAGAGCAAACAATTTTGCTTACCATCTTGGATTTGGGAAACAATCGAGGAAACTCTTTGTAGGAGGAAGGAAGGACAAGGAGTAGCAGCTCTCTCTGAGGCCAGTAAAGAATTTGCTCCTCCAATTTATATAGCAGTAGAAGACAGCGGTGTGAAAAAGGAGATTGCCTCCTGTGCGATTATTAACCATTTTCCGGGTGCAAGTTGTGCCGAAATAGGCCCTGCCAAGCGGATAAAATATGCTTCATACTTCATTGGTCTCTGTTTGATAGATACAATGAAGGGGAACTAGTTCACAAACTTCAGAACAACATGGTAAGAAAAACCCCAAATTATGGAGAGAGTAAAAGCCTGCAGCACAATGTGAGAGGTTGAAACAGCCAAATATGCGTCTTCCTCCTCAACTTCCCCACAAATGTCCCCTGCTCATTTTGAGCATTTTAGATCACAAAGTAATTGGCTGCCCTACTCTAAAAAGGGGGAACTTATACTCACATTTCCCCAGGGACTCTTATGCTAGAATCAAGGTTTTTAAAGCTGCTTATTCAATTCAAATATTATTCCCACAGTCAAAGACGAGTACCATTAAAAATACTCAAAGAGCATCCAGTTAAAAAACCTAGAGAAAACCAATAGTGACAAATCAGAACTAAAATCTATTTTGAAATCATAATTTAGCAGCAATATCCATCAGTTACACATCAGCAAGAGCAGAGCTTAAGCTATTAGAGGCCAGAGGCAGCTGTCTATTCGCAATGTGCTTTCCTCAAGCCTGTAGCAAGTATGATGACACCCCCAATGTTTAAAGGTGGCCAAATGCAGGTTAATGATATTTCTTCCTCCAAAATCGTGCTCATCTTCCTCCAGTTCAGATTCCCTCTTTATATATTCAGCATATAGCTTAAATAAATGAGAGAATATATTTTAAAGGGGGAAAAGGTTGACTGCCAAAGTGGAAAGTACATATGCTTCGTAGATGTTACTGATTCCGCAGAAGGGACTATTTGTCTTAGTTCCCAGTCTAAGGAACTCAGCATCAAATTTATATTTCTTTTCATGTTGCTCTAGGGCTTTCATACTCCATTAATGTTTAGGAAGTAAGTACTGCCCATAAGACACAGTTTCATCATGTTCCTGGACTGATGCAGAAAATGTTCAGTGGCATTGACCATTTCCAACAATAAAAATAAAGGCATCACTCAATTGAGTTTGCAGTGTGTCCACATCAACACATACATGTTTACTATAGTCCTCTATTTCTATACGTCTATATCTATTGTGATTTTAAGGTCACTTTATATGTTTATGTGCATGATTATGGTTTTATTTTTTTAATGTTGTAAGCCACCTGACACACGTCCCAAAATGTTTTAATTGCAGCCATGTAGGCAGGTAAGCGTACACCTTACCCCTGTTTTGCTACATCTTGGTTGCCAGTGTCAGCGTTCCAAATATCATCCAAAATTAAATCAGAGTCCAAGGCATAACTTTCCTCAAACTTCCAATTTATTAAGAGAATATCATATTGGTACAATCTGTGGAAACCCGAATCTGAAAGTTTTCGGGGTTTCCCACCCATTTGAAAGTTCATGATCTTGTCCCCACACCCCCAAGTCCATCACATGGTCCAATCTCCCACTAACACATTGGCAGTTCCACCCATCTAGTTCCGGTCAGGTGCAGAGGTGCAGAGACAAAAGACGACCTTGGGCTTCTAGAAAGGAATGTTTTATTTTGACAACAACATTCTACTCCTTACTGTTCCCTCTCCCAATTCCCCACTAATGAGACAGCATAATAAAATAAGAGAGAGTGTAGCAGGCCAAATATCCTAAAAAGAATATGACTGGTGGCCTGATAGCCAGTTTGCTTCTGCTCCTAGTTAAAAGTGCTGGTTTTGAAGTGCCTTTTGGGGTTACTCAATGTGATGGTGAATCGCAGGAAAATCTCTGCCAGTTGCATCGCCCATCCTATGAAAACCATCAGGAGACATATGCTGGATGTCCTATTTGCTAGAGAACGGGTGTCAAACTCAAGGCCCGGGGGCCAGATCACTGGCAGATCGCTTGGACCCCCACAGGGACCCTGATATAAGTGACCTTGGATCCTGCAAAATTATCCTGGAACAGCTATATTCCCCTTCATTCAGTTTGATAAGAATCGTGTTCCATTCATCAAATGTTCCCTTTAGTATAAACTCAGGGCAGAATAGATCTTGTTGTGCTTCCTGCTTCTTTTCCTAGAACTTTCAGTTTCACTTACTTTCACTTTCACCCTAACTCTATCTCTATCTCTATCTCTATCTCTATCTCTATCTCTATCTCTATCTCTATCTCTATCTCTATCTCTATCTCTATCTCTATCTCTATCTCTATCTCTATCTCTATCTCTATCTCTATCTCTATCTCTATCTCTATCTCTATCTCTATCTCTATCTCTATCTCTATCTCTATCTCTATCTCTATCATCTCTATCTCTATCTCTATCTCTATCTCTATCTCTATCTCTATCTCTATCTCTATCTCTATCTCTATCTCTATCTCTATCTCTATCTCTATCTCTATCTCTATCTCTCTATCTTTATCTCTATCTCTATCTCTATCTCTATCTCTAACTAACTCTAACTCTAACTCTACCTTATTGTCATTGCACCTCGAGCAACAAAATTAAATTCCACATTCAGTGTACATGTATATAAGAAAAAATATAAAAATAAAATGCAATCACACATCCTTCACCTTCTATACAATAGAATTAAAAAAACTCCGATATTGCATTAATATTGCACTATATTGTAGAATTGAATACAGTTCCTGCTCTGGGATAGATGCTGTTTTTCAGCCTATTTCTCCTTGTTTTGATTGTCCTGTACCCTCTGCCAGATGGTAATAGTTGAACAAAGCAGGGTGCCTAAGATGAGATGGATCTTTAAGAATGTTTTGAACTTTCTTAAGGCAGCAGGAATATAAATCTCTTCCAAAGAGGGGAGAGGGCAACCCGTGATCCTCTGGGCAATGACGTTGTCCCTCTGGAGCACTCTCCTATCTGTCACTGTGCAATTTGCAATCCATACACATGAGTGTCTGGGGTCTCTCTCTCTCTCTCCCCTCTCTCCCTCCCCCCCCTCTCTCCCTCTCTCCCCCCCTTCCCCCCTCTCTCCCCCCTCTCTCTCTGTGTATCTATGTTTGTGTTTGTGTGTATGTGTGTGTGTGTGTGTCAAAACCTGCAGGATGGCAATTGTAACTTTACACCTATCACTTTGGTCATCTTCATTGACCCACAATGTACATGTAAAAATGGGGAAGCCTGTTTAAAATGCTGGCTGTTTTATCATAATCTTCAGATCGGGATTGTACGGTACAATTGTGCTGTGTTTGGTTGGTCACAGTCGTTGACCGGAGGGTTGTTTTCAGCACAGTTGAATTGTCTTCTCCTCTGTACAGGAAATGAAGATTGAAAGTTCCTTATGACCCCCTTGATTTTTCATGCAAGGATTTGTTCCGTTATTTGAACAAATTAATGACCCAAACTCTCTAGTCCCCAAGTATATCTGTAGTTCCAATCTCCACATGTATGTTTAGGTTGTTCCATGTGAATAATAATGGAGTGAAGAATGTCATTGTGTCATCTCCTGTTCCACCTTTTCCATGACCTTATAAACCGATGTCAATTTGTTAATTAAAATGAAGGAAAGACAAGGAAAAAGACTAAGATGGTTATGTGCGAGGTTTATTCAGATTCATTCACATATTAAGAGATTTAATCAGGTTCCTCTGTGTGAGAATATCAAAATAACGGCGCATTGACGACGGTAGACGTACCATTATCTTTCATTGTAGAGGCACATCTGAACCACTATTGAACCTTAAGTTAAAAAAGTACAAAAGAAGAAGAAAAAAGCAGGGTCAGTTCTTGGCATGGAGAAATCTCAAGATGGAAAATACATGTTGGGTGTCCCTGTGTTTGATTACAACCAGTATTCTGAGTTTCTTGGAGACCTGCAATTGAACACTGTGTTTCCCTGAAATTAAGACAGGGTCTTATTTTCTTTTGGTCCCCCCAAAAAGCACTTGGCTTTAATTTGGGGGGAGGCCTAATTATTTGTAAGGTGCAAGAGGTGGCGAGCTTGGTTACTTCATGGCAGCTGCTGTGTTTCAATATTGTCGGGGAGGGCTTATTTTTTTGGGAGGGCTTATTTTAAGACATGGGCCAAGATCTGAGTGCTGAAGGATGGGTTGAGCTCATGTTCCTTGCCCCATCTGCTGGCCACCTAGCAGTTCAAAGGCAAGCAAATGTGAGTAGATAAATAGGTATCACTTCAGTAGGAAATCAACAGTGTTCCATGTCCCTCGGCATAGAGTCCAGATGGCCACATGACCATGGAAGTGTGTTTGGATAATGTGGGCACCCTTGGCTAAGAAATGGACCTGACTGAATATGGGAAAACTTTTCTTTAAGCTTTATGGGTGTGCCTGCTATATCAAACGGCCTAAAGTTGTTCCATGATCAATTAAACAAACAAGCAAGCAAACAAACAAACTCACTAAATTTTTTTGGCTTAATTTAAGAGAAGTCATGTGCCAAGTCATATATCCAATCAACATCAGGAAGATCTCCCTACCTGTGGTTGCAGTGCATCCCATATATATGGCACAGGCATCTGTGGCAATTAAGCTGAGTTTTTGGGTTTTGCGGTTATACGGTCTTCGTCGGGAAGACGGCACGGCTCCTTGTTGTCTACGCAAGGAAAAAGACTCCAATTAAACCTGCATCTTGGACAAACGTTGGTCTGAAATGGTGTAGGGTCTCCTGCTTGAGCAGGTGGTTGGACTAGAAGACCCCCAAGGTCCCCTCCAACTCTATCATTCTGTCTTCCTGCACAACCATATCACCAAATTGTATCAGGAAACCAAGTGCTACAGAAGGAGGCTGTGGTGAGAAACCCACTGTTGGACGAATGATGTGGCAAGGATATAAATGATCTGCGCTTGGTGCAAACCATTTTATTTTAGTTGTTTTTTACATTGGCAGGACCTCCTTATCGGGCCTGAAGACTTTCTACAGGGAAGAGCTTTATTCTCCACAGCATTTAAGGACAGGATGAGAAACTGTGGGGGGAAGCTAGTCAGAGAGGGATCCAGGGCGGTTGAAAGCACTCCTGAGTGTATTTCATGGGCTAAGGAGGAAAGGAAGGCTACCAATGAATATTTTTGCTATCCTGAGGCTTCGGAAACCCCTTTACAAGCTTTTTGCAAGAAGTGGAATGTTTGCTGAGATAAAGAAGGAACTTGCTTACTGTCAAAAATGGGTGCTATTCTGGGGGCTCCTAGACATGTAGCCAGGATGAAGAAGAAGACCAGGATGAAGAAAACTCTCTAAGAAAGTAGAAGAAGAAAAATACAATGAGTGATCAGAGAAGTCATGTCCAACCACAAAACTCAGGGACTCAAAGGCTATTTCTCCTGCCTTCTTCTTTTCTCTCTCTCTTTTACCCCATTTCTTTCATTTCCAAATTACCACAATTCAAAGTGGGAAGCCAATGTTCAAACAATAAAGTGGAAATCATTAAAGCAGTATAAATTTATCTTTAATTTTTGGTATTCAGCCATGTCTTTTCTCCTGAATGTTCTAGTGGGAGATTTGTGAGGCTAAAATATTAATAATTTAATTTTAATGCTCCTTCCTTCCTTCCTTCCTTCCTTCCTTCCTTCCTTCCTTCCTTCCTTCCTTCCTTCCTTCCTTCCTTCCTTCCTTCCCCCCTCCCTCCCTCCCTCCATCCCTCTCTCCCTCCCTCCATCCCTCTCTCCCTCCTCCCTTCCTCCTATATGAAGTTATCACACAGCCCTCTCCCAGAAAAATGAAATATCCTAGGAAATATTGAAAAGGCAGAATATTTCTCTGCATGTGAAAAGAAAGAAACATATTTTAAAAGACAGAATAACTGCCTGTAGCTTCCTGCCCATCCCCACTTTGTCAATGGGCCATTAAGAAGGCCAAGCTAGTCCACTTTACATAAAAAAGACTTCTCCACTTCAGCTCCAGGGAAGGATGGGATTAAAAGCATGATAATATTGGCCCTTTACTCAAATGACCACATGGCATCTGAGAACTTATCCATACCTGGATTCAAAACACAGCCTAGAGAGTTGCCCCTGCATGGCCCCATGGGAGTCTGACAACCAATCAGAATACATTTCTTACACAGGAACAGGAAATAGAGAGGTGGGACTGAACAGGTTATAAAAAGCCTAGCAAGCCCTGAGCACTTCTCTTCTTCTCCACCAACATTGAAGCATGTGATCACCTTTTCTGTTCAGGACTCAAGCCATGTGGTCCTGTCCACCAATAAACCATCTTTCCAAGCAGCCTCCATGTCTCCAGTGTCTTCTTCCCCACTTGGAGCCGAACCCAGAAGGACATCTATTTCATCACTCCCTCCCTCCCCCTTCCAAAAAAGGGAATCCCAAATCTATATTACTGAGTTGCTATATTCCCCCATACAAAATACAGTTTTTTGTTCATGTATCTACTGTTGAACTTGTTAAAAAGCTAGAAAGTAAAATCTCTCTGAGTCCTTGCCCGAAAATTACATCAGCAATACCTGGATTTTATGCTCATCCCAAATACCACAAAGTGCAATTAACTGGTTTTGCAAATCATTCTTTTTCTACTATCTCTCTTTTGATGTTTTAAGGGAACACCTGATTGCATTTGAACCTCCATTAACATTTACTGATACATTTTTATTTTCAATTTTATTTCATCCAAATAATATCCAGAAAGCTGCCTCATATCACCCATCTCTTTCCTGCAGACTTTCTCTTCTTACATCCAAGTCAGATCAAACTCTTGCTGCACAGGAGAGCAAACAATTTTGCTTACCATCTTGGATTTGGGAAACAATCGAGGAAATTCTTTGTAGGAGGAAGGAAGGACAAGGAGTAGCAGCTCTCTCTGAGGCCAGTAAAGAATTTGCTCCTCCAATTTATATAGCAGTAGAAGACAGCGGTGTGAAAAAGGAGATTGCCTCCTGTGCGATTATTAACCATTTTCCGGGTGCAAGTTGTGCCGAAATAGGCCCTGCCAAGCGGATAAAATATGCTTCATACTTCATTGGTCTCTGTTTGATAGATACAATGAAGGGGAACTAGTTCACAAACTTCAGAACAACATGGTAAGAAAAACCCCAAATTATGGAGAGATTAAAAGCCTGCAGCACAATGTGAGAGGTTGAAACAGCCAAATATGCGTCTTCCTCCTCAACTTCCCCACAAATGTCCCCTGCTCATTTTGAGCATTTTAGACCACAAAGTAATTGGCTGCCCTACTCTAAAAAGGGGGAACTTATACTCACATTTCCCCAGGGACTCTTATGCTAGAATCAAGGTTTTTAAAGCTGCTTATTCAATTCAAATATTATTCCCACAGTCAAAGACGAGTACCATTAAAAATACTCAAAGAGCATCCAGTTAAAAAACCTAGAGAAAACCAATAGTGACAAATCAGAACTAAAATCTATTTTGAAATCATAATTTAGCAGCAATATCCATCAGTTACACATCAGCAAGAGCAGAGCTTAAGCTATTAGAGGCCAGAGGCAGCTGTCTATTCGCAATGTGCTTTCCTCAAGCCCGTAGCAAGTATGATGACACCCCCAATGTTTAAAGGTGGCCAAATGCAGGTTAATGATATTTCTTCCTCCAAAATCGTGCTCATCTTCCTCCAGTTCAGATTCCCTCTTTATATATTCAGCATATAGCTTAAATAAATGAGAGAATATATTTTAAAGGGGGAAAAGGTTGACTGCCAAAGTGGAAAGTACATATGCTTCGTAGATGTTACTGATTCCGCAGAAGGGACTATTTGTCTTAGTTCCCAGTCTAAGGAACTCAGCATCAAATTTATATTTCTTTTCATGTTGCTCTAGGGCTTTCATACTCCATTAACGTTTAGGAAGTAAGTACTGCCCATAAGACACAGTTTCATCATGTTCCTGGACTGATGCAGAAAATGTTCAGTGGCATTGACCATTTCCAACAATAAAAATAAAGGCATCACTCAATTGAGTTTGCAGTGTATCCACATCAACACATACATGTTTACTATAGTCCTCTATTTCTATACGTCTATATCTATTGTGATTTTAAGGTCACTGTATATGTTTATGTGCATGATTATGGTTTTATTTTTTTAATGTTGTAAGCCACCTGACACACGTCCCAAAATGTTGTAATTGCAGCCATGTAGGCAGGTAAGCGTACACCTTACCCCTGTTTTGCTACATCTTGGTTGCCAGTGTCAGCGTTCCAAATATCATCCAAAATTAAATCAGAGTCCAAGGCAGAACTTTCCTCAAACTTCCAATTTATTAAGAGAATATCATATTGGTACAATCTGTGGAAACCCGAATCTGAAAGTTTTCGGGGTTTCCCACCCATTTGAAAGTTCATGATCTTGTCCCCACACCCCCAAGTCCATCACATGGTCCAATCTCCCACTAACACATTGGCAGTTCCACCCATCTAGTTCCGGTCAGGTGCAGAGGTGCAGAGACAAAAGACGACCTTGGGCTTCTAGAAAGGAATGTTTTATTTTGACAACAACATTCTACTCCTTACTATTCCCTGTCCCAATTCCCCACTAATGAGACAGCATAATAAAATAAGAGAGAGTGTGGCAGGCCAAATATCCTAAAAGGAATATGAATATGGTGGCCTGATAGCCAGTTTGCTTCTGCTCCTAGTTAAAAGTGCTGGTTTTGAAGTGCCTTTTGGGGTTACTCAATGTGATGGTGAATCGCAGGAAAATCTCTGCCAGTTGTATCGCCCATCCTATGAAAACCATCAGGAGACATATGCTGGGTGTCCTATTTGCTAGAGAAGGGGTGTCAAACTCAAGGCCCGGGGGCCAGATCACTGGCAGATCGCTTGGACCCCCACAAGGACCCTGATATAAGTGACCTTGGATCCTGCAAAATTATCCTGGAACAGCTATATTCCCCTTCATTCAGTTTGATAAGAATCGTGTTCCATTCATCAAATGTTCCCTTTAGTATAAACTCAGGGCAGAATAGATCTTGTTGTGCTTCCTGCTTCTTTTCCTAGAACTTTCAGTTTCACTTACTTTCACTTTCACCCTAACTCTATCTCTATCTCTATCTCTATCATCTCTATCTCTATCTCTATCATCTCTATCTCTATCTCTATCTCTATCTCTATCTCTATCTCTATCTCTATCTCTATCTCTATCTCTATCTCTATCTCTATCTCTATCTATCTCTATCTCTATCTCTATCTCTATCTCTATCTCTATCTCTATCTCTATCTCTATCTCTATCTCTATCTCTATCTCTATCTCTATCTCTATCTCTATCTCTATCTCTATCTCTATCTCTATCTCTATCTCTATCTCTATCTCTATCTCTATCTCTAACTAACTCTAACTCTAACTCTACCTTATTGTCATTGCACCTCGAGCAACAAAATTAAATTCCACATTCAGTGTACATGTATATAAGAAAAAATATAAAAATAAAATGCAATCACACATCCTTCACCTTCTATACAATAGAATTAAAAAAACTCCGATATTGCATTAATATTGCACTATATTGTAGAATTCAATACAGTTCCTGCTCTGGGATAGATGCTGTTTTTCAGCCTATTTCTCCTTGTTTTGATTGTCCTGTACCCTCTGCCAGATGGTAATAGTTGAACAAAGCAGGGTGCCTAAGATGAGATGGATCTTTAAGAATGTTTTGAACTTTCTTAAGGCAGCAGGAATATAAATCTCTTCCAAAGAGGGGAGAGGGCAACCCGTGATCCTCTGGGCAATAACGTTGACCCTCTGGAGCACTCTCCTATCTGTCACTGTGCAATTTGCAATCCATACACATGAGTGTCTGGGGTCTCTCTCTCTCTCTCCCCTCTCTTAGTTCCCAGTCTAAGGAACTCAGCATCAAATTTATATTTCTTTTCATGTTGCTCTAGGGCTTTCATACTCCATTAATGTTTAGGAAGTAAGTACTGCCCATAAGACAGTTTCATCATGTTCCTGGACTGATGTAGAAAAAGTTCAGTGGCATTGACCATTTCCAACAATAAAAATAAAGGCATCACTCGATTGAGTTTGCAGTGTATCCACATCAACACATACATGTTTACTATAGTCCTCTATTTCTATACGTCTATATCTATTGTGATTTTAAGGTCACTTTATATGTTTATGTGCATGATTATGGTTTTATTTTTTTAATGTTGTAAGCCACCTGACACACGTCCCAAAATGTTTTAATTGCAGCCATGTAGGCAGGTAAGCGTACACCTTACCCCTGTTTTGCTACATCTTGGTTGCCAGTGTCAGCGTTCCAAATATCATCCAAAATTAAATCAGAGTCCAAGGCATAACTTTCCTCAAACTTCCAATTTATTAAGAGAATATCATATTGGTACAATCTGTGGAAACCCGAATCTGAAAGTTTTCGGGGTTTCCCACCCATTTGAAAGTTCATGATCTTGTCCCCACACCCCCAAGTCCATCACATGGTCCAATCTCCCACTAACACATTGGCAGTTCCACCCATCTAGTTCCGGTCAGGTGCAGAGGTGCAGAGACAAAAGACGACCTTGGGCTTCTAGAAAGGAATGTTTTATTTTGACAACAACATTCTACTCCTTACTGTTCCCTCTCCCAATTCCCCACTAATGAGACAGCATAATAAAATAAGAGAGAGTGTGGCAGGCCAAATATCCTAAAAGGAATATGACTGGTGGCCTGATAGCCAGTTTGCTTCTGCTCCTAGTTAAAAGTGCTGGTTTTGAAGTGCCTTTTGGGGTTACTCAATGTGATGGTGAATCGCAGGAAAATCTCTGCCAGTTGCATCGCCCATCCTATGAAAACCATCAGGAGACATATGCTGGGTGTCCTATTTGCTAGAGAACGGGTGTCAAACTCAAGGCCCGGGGGCCAGATCACTGGCAGATCGCTTGGACCCCCACAGGGACCCTGATATAAGTGACCTTGGATCCTGCAAAATTATCCTGGAACAGCTATATTCCCCTTCATTCAGTTTGATAAGAATCGTGTTCCATTCATCAAATGTTCCCTTTAGTATAAACTCAGGGCAGAATAGATCTTGTTGTGCTTCCTGCTTCTTTTCCTAGAACTTTCAGTTTCACTTACTTTCACTTTCACCCTAACTCTATCTCTATCTCTATCTCTATCTCTATCTCTATCTCTATCTCTATCTCTATCTCTATCTCTATCTCTATCTCTATCTCTATCTCTATCTCTATCTCTATCTCTATCTCTATCTCTATCTCTATCTCTCTATCTCTATCTCTATCTCTATCTCTATCTCTATCTCTATCTCTAACTAACTCTAACTCTAACTCTACCTTATTGTCATTGCACCTCGAGCAACAAAATTAAATTCCACATTCAGTGTACATGTATATAAGAAAAAATATAAAAATAAAATGCAATCACACATCCTTCACCTTCTATACAATAGAATTAAAAAAACTCCGATATTGCATTAATATTGCACTATATTGTAGAATTGAATACAGTTCCTGCTCTGGGATAGATGCTGTTTTTCAGCCTATTTCTCCTTGTTTTGATTGTCCTGTACCCTCTGCCAGATGGTAATAGTTGAACAAAGCAGGGTGCCTAAGATGAGATGGATCTTTAAGAATGTTTTGAACTTTCTTAAGGCAGCAGGAATATAAATCTCTTCCAAAGAGGGGAGAGGGCAACCCGTGATCCTCTGGGCAATGACGTTGTCCCTCTGGAGCACTCTCCTATCTGTCACTGTGCAATTTGCAATCCATACACATGAGTGTCTGGGGTCTCTCTCTCTCTCTCCCCTCTCTCCCTCCCCCCCCTCTCTCCCTCTCTCCCCCCCTTCCCCCCTCTCTCCCCCCTCTCTCTCTGTGTATCTATGTTTGTGTTTGTGTGTATGTGTGTGTGTGTGTGTCAAAACCTGCAGGATGGCAATTGTAACTTTACACCTATCACTTTGGTCATCTTCATTGACCCACAATGTACATGTAAAAATGGGGAAGCCTGTTTAAAATGCTGGCTGTTTTATCATAATCTTCAGATCGGGATTGTACGGTACAATTGTGCTGTGTTTGGTTGGTCACAGTCGTTGACCGTAGGGTTGTTTTCAGCACAGTTGAATTGTCTTCTCCTCTGTACAGGAAATGAACTGTATGGTAAAACTGTATGGTTTTATTTTTTTAATGTTGTAAGCCAGCACAGTTGAGTTGTCTTCTCCTGTGTACAGGAAATGAAGATTGAAAGTTCTTATGACCCCCTTGATTTTTCATGCAAGGATTTGTTCCTTTATTTGAACAAATTAATGACCCAAACTCTCTAGTCCCCAAGTATATCTGTAGTTCCAATCTCCACATGTATGTTTAGGTTGTTCCATGTGAATAATAATGGAGTGAAGAATGTCATTGTGTCATCTCCTGTTCCACCTTTTCCATGACCTTATAAACCGATGTCAATTTGTTAATTAAAATGAAGGAAAGACAAGGAAAAAGACTAAGATGGTTATGTGTGAGGTTTATTCAGATTCATTCACATATTAAGAGATTTAATCAGGTTCCTCTGTGTGAGAATATCAAAATAATAGCACATTGACGACAGTAGACGTACCATTATCTTTCATTGTAGAGGCACATCTGAACCACTATTGAACCTTAAGTTAAAAAAGTACAAAAGAAGAAGAAAAAAGCAGGGTCAGTTCTTGGCATGGAGAAATCTCAAGATGGGAAATACATGTTGGGTGTCCCTGTGTTTGATTACAACCAGTATTCTGAGTTTCTTGGAGACCTGCAACCAGGCCCACCAGGATAAACAATGTGATAACCCAGCTCTTCCCTGGTCCTCAGAGGCCAGGAGAAAGGAAGTGTCAGCCTCTGCTTTGCTGTTGCTTCGGTTGCCATGAAACGGGGAGGGAGGGCATGGTATTTGGTAGGGGAAATACCATGCCCATTGTGCTGGAGGAAGGTTCTGGAGTTCCCCGGTTGATCAGACTACGCATGCGTGGGAGTTTCCCGACAGGACTAATGGCACCGACATTCCATCTTAGTGATGCCTTTTGAAGTTATCTTGCACCTGACACTTGGGAGAATTATGATTGGACTGTAACTGTGATGCCAAGGGGTCGGGAATGGGCTATTCTATATATCAATCGCTTTCGCGCCTAAATATTCAGATTTCGCTTCGCTATGCCTTTAATCATTTTTAATTAGTAAAAGTACACTTGATTTCCACACATGGAGTCTTTCTTTCCTAATTATTTAATGGAGAGGTGCTGACAGTAAGCGAGTAGATAAATAGGTATCACTTCAGTAGGAAATCAACAGTGTTCCATGCCCCTCGGCATAGAGTCCAGATGGCCACATGACCATGGAAGTGTGTTTGGATAATGCGGGCACCCTTGGCTAAGAAATGGACATGACTGAATATGGGAAACCTTTACTTTAATCTTTATGGGTGTACATGGATGTCTGCTATCTCTAACGGCCTAAAGTCTCTCCATGATAAATTAAACAAACAAACGAATGAACAAATTCATTTAACATTTCTGGTTTAACTTTAGAGAAATCATGTGCAAAGTCATATATCCAATTGACGCCGGGAAGATCTTCTTACCTCTGGTTGCAGTGCATCCCATAAATGTGGCATATGCATCTGTGGCAATTGACCCAACGTTTTGACGAATAAATTGTAATCAGTGTTTTTGTCACACTTGAACATTGTTCTCTACATAAGGAGAAAGACTCAAATTTAACCTGCATCTCGGACAAATATTGGTGTGAAATGGTGTAGGGTCTCCTGCTTGAGCAGAGGGTTGGACTAGAAGACCCCCAAGGTCCATTCAACTCTAGGAACTTTGTCATCCTGCACAGCCAAATAGCCAATCTGTGCTTGTTGCAAACCATTTTATTTTTGTTATTTTCTACATTGGCAGGACCTCCTGATCAAGCCTGAAAACTTTCTACATGGAAGAGCTTTATTCTCCACAACATCTGGGCACAGGATGAGAAGCTGTGCGCGGAAGCTAATAAGAAAGGGACCCAGGGCGGTTGAAAGCACTCCTGAGTATATTTCATGGGCTAAGGAGGAAAGGAAGGCTACCAATGAATATTTTTGCTATCCTGAGGCTTCCAGAACCCCTTTACAAACTTTTTGCAAGAAGTAGAATGTTTGCTCAGATAACGAAAGAACTTGCTTACTGTTGTGATAGCGGACCTCATGACGATTCTCATTGTGAACTCCTTTGACAATTAGCCAGCATGGAAAAGGGGACAATTAGACATGAGAAATCATGTGCAAAGTCATATATCCAACAACGCTGGGAAGATTTTCCTACCTATAGTATCAGTGCATCCAACAAATATGACACACGCATCTGTGGCAATTAACGTGACTTGGACTGGATCAAGGTACAAGAAGTTGTCTCCTACGTAAGGAAAAAGATTCCCATTAAACCTGCAGCTGAGACAAACATTGCAGTTAAATGGTGTAGCAGGGGGTTAGGCTAGAAGACTCCCAAGTCCCCTCCAGCTCTACCATTCTTTCATTCTGCACAGCCAAATTGCCAAATCCTACCAGGAAACAAACTGATACAGAAGGGGCTGCGGTGAGAAATGCACTGTTGGACGAATGTGGCAAGGATAAAAGTGATCTGCGCTTGGTGCAAAACATTTTATTTTAGTTATTTCTTAGAATAGCAAGTGCATTTCGTGAGTTAAGGAGGTAAGGAAGGCTACAGATGAATATTTTTGATATCCTGAGGCTTCAGAAACCCTTCTACAAGCTTTTTGCAAGAAGTAGAATGTTTGCTCAGATAAAGAAAAAACTTGCTTACTTTCGGGATAGTAGACAAAATCTTAGGACAATCCAGGGCCTCCTAGACACAAAGCCAGCATGAAGAAGAAGAAGATTAGGATGAAGAAAACTCTCTAAGAAAGATGAAGAAAAATACAATGAGTGGTCAGAGGAGTCATGTCCAATCACAAAACCCCTTTCTTTCATTTCCAAATTGCCACAATTCAAAGTGGGAAGCCACAGTTCAAACAACAAAATGGAAATCATTAAAGCAGTTCAAGTTCATCTTTATTTTTTGGTATCCAGCCAAATTTGTGAAGCCATTAAAAATATTTTAATTTTAATGCTCCTTCCTTCCTTCCTTCCTTCCTTCCTTCCTTCCTTCCTTCCTTCCTTCCTTCCTTCCTTCCTTCCTTCCTTCCTTCCAAAAAAGGGAATCCCAAATCTATATTACTGAGTTGATATATTCGCCCATACAAAAAAATTTCTTTTTGTTCATTTATGTATCTACTGTTAAACCTGCTAAATAGCTAGGAAATAAAATCTTTCTGAGTCCTTGCCCGAAAATTACATCAGCAATGCCTGGATTTTATGCTCATACCAAATACCACTGATGCAAGAAATGTCCTTCTGGGTTCAGTTCCAAGTGGGGAAAAAGACACTGGAGACATGGAGGCTGCTTGGAAAGATGGTTTATTGGTGGACAGGGCCACATGGCTTGAGTCCTGAACAGAAAAGGTGATCACATGCTTCAATGTTGGTGGAGAAGAGGAGAAGGGCTGAGGGAGGGGCTTGCTAGGCTTTTTATAACCTGTTCAGTCCCAACTCTCTGTTTCCTGTTCCTGTTTAAGAAATGTATTCTGATTGGTTGTCAGACTCCCATGGGGCCATGCAGGGGCAACTTTCTAGGCTGTGTTTTGAATCCAGGTTTGTTTGAGTTCTCAGATGCCATGTGGTCAGTTGGGGCCAATATTATCATGCTTTCCTGTAGCTGCAGTGGAGAAGTCTTTATTATGTGAAGTGGACTAGCTTGGCCTTCTTAATGGCCCATTAACAAGGTGGGGATGGGCAGGAAGCTACAGGCAGCTATTCTGTCTTTTAAAACATGTTTCTTTCTTTTCACATCCAGAGAAATATTCTGCCTTTTCAATATTTCCTAGGATATTTCATTTTTATGGGAGAGGGCTGGGTGATAACTTCCTACACCACAAAGTGCAATTAACTAGTTTTGCAAATCATTCTTTTTCTACTATATCTCTTTTGGTGTTTTAAGGGAACACCTGATTGCATTTGAACCTCCATTAATATTTACTGATATATTTTAATTTTCAACTTTATTTCATCCAAATAATATCCAGAAAGCTGCCTCATATCATCCATCTCTTTCCTGCAGACCTTCCCTTCTTACATCCAAGTCAGATCAAACTCTTGCTGCACAGGAGAGCAAACAATTTTGCTTACCATCTTGGATTTGGGAAACAATCGAGGAAACTCTTTGTAGGAGGAAGGAAGGACAAGGAGTAGCAGCTCTCTCTGAGGCCAGTAAAGAATTTGCTCCTCCAATTTATATAGCAGTAGAAGACAGCGGTGTGAAAAAGGAGATTGCCTCCTGTGCAATTATTAACCATCTTCTGGGTGCAAGTTGTGCCGAAATAGGTCCTGCCAAGTGGATAAAATATGCTTCATACTTGATTGGTCTCTGTTTGATAGATACAATGAAGGGGAACCACTTCATTAACTCCAGAACAACATTGTAATGAAAATACCACATTATGGAGAGATTGAAAATTTCCAGCAGAATGAGAGGACTGAAAACAGACAGATGTGCATTCTCCTCCCCAGCTTCCCCCAAGACGTCCCCTACCCATTTTAAGGATTGTAGAGCACCTGGAAATTGACTGCCCTACTATAAGAAGTGGGACTTACTCTCACTCTTTTCCTATAGACTTCCAAGGTATAATTTGGCATTTCAGAGGTTTAAGGTTTAAGAATGTCCTCTTAGTCCTCTCTTTATATGGTGTTCCCTGCATGCTTTTTGTCTATTAAAATCTTCAGTGAGGCATTTGACAGAGCAGACTTGCTTTCCCTGTAGTTTCTTTCTCTCTTGGTTCCCAGCTCACATGTTTTTGTTTTGCATTAGTCCTTGCTCTCTGGCTTTGCTCAAGGTGAGCTTCATATTCTCCCATTGACCTCTTGTAGGAGATATTTCTGGTGAAGGTACACAGAGTGGCTGTACTCCAGCTTTTGGTTTTTGATGAGACATGATTCCCACTTTCCAGTTATACCAAAACACCAATTGCAATAACACTAGCATTTAGATTTATATACCGCTCCATAATGCTTTAAGGCACTCTCTGAACAGTTTACATCAACATACTACCCCCAACAATCTGGGTCCTTATTTTATAAACCTCAGAAGAATGAAAGCTGAGTTAACCTTGAGCTGGTCAGGATCAAACTCCTGGCAGTGGGCAGAACTAGCTAGCATTATTGCATTCTAACCACTGTGCTATCAATACATCAAGGTGGTTGATAACCCAGAGCAGTAAAAGGCTTCCATAATTCTCTGCTTCCTTCTTGTGCAGTTATTTGCATTGGCCACAAATTGTTTCTGTAAATCATTTCTAGAATATAAGACGGTTGTTTCTTCCCAAGAAATGTGCATCTGATCTCTCTCACTTTTAAACAAAAGGAATACTTGACTGAGTCATGCATGACTTTATTCCTGAAGCCTTTGGCTGAAGTCTCCAGTCCTATGCCATGTTTGTTTTTGGCAAAAGCTTAAGTAGCCATTTGGCAGTCTTGTTTGGCTAGTTTCTATGCAATATGATTTATAAAGTACTTTTTTTTCTGGAGAGTGTCTTTCAAAACTTTTTGTGCATTTGAATCACATGTCAGTGACGTTTTTTGAACTTTACTTCATACTCTTCCTTGTAGCTAAAGCAACTTGGATTACAAATGTGAAACATTCAATGCATCTTTAATAGTTAAGTTGATTTCCTGCGCTTTATCTCAAACACACAACAACTTTTTGTTCTTAGTTGCAAAGTCATGTCCGACCATCACGACCGCATGGACAACGTTCCTCCAGGTCTTCCTGTCCTCTACCATCCGCTATCCATGGGTTGCTCCTGGTTCAACTCGGATCAGGCGAACTGGTAGTGGCAGCGGCCTGAGGCTCCGCTCACCCACCCGGATGCTTCTGCGCAGCGCAGAAGGATTGCACATGCATACAAGTGTGCACACAAGAACAAGAAAACTGGTAGCACCGGGATTTGCAACCTACCTCTGGCTCACGCCTACTGCTTTGGTGACTCCCTCCAGCCACCTCATTCTCTGTCGTCTCCTTCTTCTTAGCAGAATGCCTTTCCATTTGTTGTTTGTTTGTTTGTTTGCTTACTTATTTATTTTAGAAAATTTATATTAGCACATACTCACACATAGTGACTCAAAGTGGATTACATGGATATAAACACACCATATGTTGTTGTTAGTTGCGAAGTCATGTCCGACTCATCGCGACCCCATGGACAATGTTCCTCCAGGCCTTCTTGCCCTCTACCATCCTCTGGAGTCCATTTAAGCTCACGCCGACTGCTTCAGTGACCCCATCCAGCCACCTCCTTCTCTGTCACCCGCTTCTTCTTTTGCCCTCCATGGTTCCCAGCATGAGGCTCTTCTCCAGGGAGTCCTTCCTTCCCATTAGGTGGGCAAAATATTTGAATTTCCTCTTCAGGATCTGGCCTTTTAAAGAGCAGTCAGGGTTGATCTTCTCTAGGAGTGACCGGTTGGATCGCCTTGCAGTCCAAGGGAGTCTTCCCCAGCACCAGAGTTCAAAGGCCTCCATTCTTTGGCGCTCAGCCTTCCTTATGGTTCAACCTTCACAGCCTTCCATTGTAACTGGGAGAACCACAGCCTTGACTATATGTATTTTAGTTGGCAGGGTGATGTCTCCGCTTTTTAGTCTGCTGTCTAGATTTGCCATCGCTTTCCTCCCCAGGAGCAAGTGTCTTTTAATTTTTGGCTGCAGTCCCCATCTGCAGTGATCTTGAAACTCAGGAAGATAAAATCTGTCACTCTCTCTATTTTTTCCACATCTATTTGCCAGGAATTGAGAGGGCGGATGGCATGATCTTAGTTTTCTTAATGTTGAGTTTCAAGCCAACTTTTGCACTCTCCTTCACCTGCATCAAGAGGCTCTTTAGTTCCTCTTCACTTTCTGCCATTAGAGTGGTATCATCTGCGACAACTTTACCAGTAAAATAATGTTTGGAGACCTTCTCTGTAACTTTTTATTACATAATGATTTGTAGTTCATTTTCTCCAATACTGGAATGACTCATTCTCTTGGCATTGTTCAGACTGGACTTTCCGGTTCGTTCTTTCTCCAGTGTTGATCAGACTGGAATTTCAGGTTTTGTTTCCTTAGGAGGATAAGACCCAGCCCTTTAATATAGCTTCTGTCTCCTTTTGGTTAATTTTAAATCAGAATAGAGCTGGAAGGGACCTTGGAGGTCTTCTAGTCCAGCCCCTGCTCCAAATAGAGACCCACATACCTTCATAGACAAGTAACTGTCTAGTCTCTTCTTAAAAACCTCCAGTGATGAAGCACCCACAACCTCTGGTGGCAAGTTGTTCCCCTGGTTGCTTGTTCTCACTGTCAGTAAGTTTCTCCTTAATTCCAGGTTGCTCCTCTCCTGGATTAGTTTCCTTCTGTTGCTTCTAGTCCTGCCCTCTGGTACTTTGAAAAATAAATTGACCCCTCTCCTCTTTGTGGCAGTCCCTCAAATACTGGAAGACTGCTATCATGTTCTCCTCTAGTCCTTACAAAACAGAGATCTGTCATATGACTTATTTCCCGTGAGCAAACTATAATCTAATACCTTTTAATCAGCAAAGTAAATAGCATTGACCCAGCGTGGTCACAGAGAGTGTGAAAATGTGAAATAAAGACGTAAAGAGCTCAAAGGATTTACCAAGATATTTCCAGGAAAGCCAAGATGGCTTCCTCTGAGGTGGAAGAATACAAACATTCCATGAAACAGCGAAAAGAAATCTTAATCTTCTAGAGTTTTCTTGTCTATTAACGACTCTGTAACTCGACTGCAGAAAACATGACTTCAGCAACAGAGTGGTCAACACCTGGAATGCTCTACCTGACTCCGTTGTTACATCCTCAAACCCCCATAATGTCAACCTTAAACTGTCTACCGTGGACCTCACCCCATTCCTAAGAGGTCCTTAAAGGGGGCGTGCCTACCATCCCCATTTATTCATACCCATTTCCTATGTTCATATTTATGTTTATACTTATAACTGTTCTCTCGTACGTGTTTGACCAACTCAATAAATAAATGAAATAAGTAATAAATAAACAATATAGTTAGAAAGTTTATTTGCTTTGATCCTACCCACTCTCTGCTAAAAAGCCTCTTTGACCGTAGATTGTGCACTGGAAATAAGAGTCAGAACCGATCCCCATTTTGTCATAAATTAGTAATATTTATGTATTTTCATAAGTCCGTAATTCCATCTCAGAGGCAAATCTAATTTTCCTACAAAACCAGGAACACTAACGTAACAACATGTCAGAGAGAATAAACCTGAAACACTGGCCTGAACAACATTTCAGAGGGAATGAATCATTCCAATATTTATAAACCGTACCGTAATAACAATAACAGAGGAGGTCTCCACGCCTTATTTTGCAGAACAGTTATCTTGGATTTGAAGTAAAAGAAGAAAACAGATAATTATGGGGTTTTCTTACTGCTCTGGACTTTTAGTATTCCCAGAAAGAGAAAATCACATCTCAGAAAAGACTTTTTATAAATGTTTTTTTTTTAATGTTCAAAAAAACTAAAAACAAAAGGAAGCTTTATGGATGGCTGTTCAAGCAGAAAATGACAAAAGATACTCAGAAAGGAAAGTTCAGTAGGTCTAAAAAAAAATCAAAAAGATTCTAAGAAAGAAAGATAAAAGGCTAATCACAAAGGGGATAAATGATGAAGTTTCAAAGAGATTAAGAGATGACGGATAATGAGAAAATACATTAGTGAAATGGGAAAATGGATATAGGCAAAATAGCGGTATATAAATTAATAGACAATATATTTTTATTATAACCCCGATAAGTAAAGATTAGTAGGTAGGAATGTAGGATTAGATAATTTGATGATAATAATGTTAATGTGTTAAAATATACAGTGCATTTAAAATAGTAAGGATTAGAACAGTGATGGGCAACCTTTTTGGTGTGGTGTGTCAAAAATCGGCAAAAAATCGATCATAACTCACGTTGTGTGTCACTTCGACAAAAACATAATTTTGCGCAATTTATAGTTTAAACTACAAAAATGTATAATTGCAATATATAATTGTATTTAATAAACCAAAAACAAATTATTTAACATACCTGCTTAGTAACTTCTTTGTTCATCAGTCGATTTCGTATGTTGCCCTTGATATTATTGAACTTGTTTGGGGTGCCGTGAACCAGGGCTGTGGAGTCGGCTGCTTCCAGCTCCACGTCCTCATCAACATGCCGCTCCAGCCCGCCCCTGCTATGAATATTCCTAGTGACGCGAGGGCGAAGAATATGAATATTCATAGCGGGGGCGGGCCGGAGCGGCATGTTGATGAGGACGTGGAGCTGGAAGCAGCAGACTCCACAGTCCTGCCGTGAACTGAGATAAGTGAGGGGGATGGCGAATTCTTTAACTAACCAGGAGTAGACTCTCTGTGCCGGCCTGACTGGAGAGAGGCGCGCACTGTTCCCGCGCTCCTCTCCTGCGGGTCCTCCCTCGCCGCGCTGATGACGTGTGTGCGCACAGCACGCACGCCTTACCAGCAGCCCCTGCGCTCAGAAAGGGGCGGCGGCGATACAGTAAGTGAGTGTGGGAGGGGGAGATCACACGTCCTGCCCCCCCCGTTCCTCCAGCACAGATTCTTTCATCCTCGGCGGCCGTGCAGGAGCCGAGGATGAATCGCATGAAATCCTGTGCGTGTCACCCCAAATGGCTACGCGTGTCAGCACTGACATGCGTGTCATAGGTTCGCCATCACTGGATTAGAAAGTATGGGGATTTTGAGATACATTCCCATTCATCTAGCTGTCATAGCTGTCATCTTGCACCAATTATTTGGACATATCTCTAATCAATTTTTGGATCATTATATTTACTCCCATACTTCTCTGTTTTTCACCCACATAAACCAAGGTGTGACCTAAACAGTTGGAGAACATGTATTTTCTTAACAGGGATATTATTATCCACTTTTAATATCAGTACTTTTTAAATATATTGTAAAAAGTAATGTCTAGTGCTGGCCTTTGACCATAATAAGTAAGTAAGTAAGTAAGTAAGTAAGTAAGTAAGTAAGTAAATAAATAAATAAATAATATGTATATGTGTGGGTGGGTGAGTGGGTGTGTATACATACACATACATACATACATTCCCGGGATTGATTCAATATTGTTAATATTAGGTGTTATTAGTAACCTTGCGCATTTGGAACATTGAAGCCATGGTGGAATAATGAGTAATTTTTTAAAAAAATATTCAATGAAATTTTTAGTAGGAGATAATAAACACGGGGCACAAAGAAATGCTATTTATGTTTATGAAATCTTGGAAAGGGATCAAGGACTATGGAAAGACACTAATATTGTTGAAGTTGGAGTTTCTGGAGGATCTATACTTATTTCTTTGACTGGTTTTCACCCTTATGACTGCTGCAGGATCCTCGTGGTCGTAAGCTGGACGCTTAGCAATTGGCTCAGGTTTATGGCAGTTGCCGTGTGGTAGGATCAAATGATCTCCCTTTGCGTCCTTCTCACAAGTGAAGTCAATGGGGAAGCCAGATTCATAGAACAACCGTGTAACTACCTTAACAAATGCAGTGCTTCACTTAATGACTTTGGCCCAAAAGGCTGTAACATGGGACTAAACTCACTTAACAAATGTCTCACCGAGCCACAGAAATTTTGGCCACCCTTGTGGTCGTACTTTGAGGACTATGACCTGTCCCCAACATAGGCTGGGGGCATCTAGGGAGCAGCTGAGGAGAAGGATGCACATCCGGCTCTTTGAAACTCACAAATCCTGCTGGCCATCATTTTCTGATTATTATTTACGTTGTTCTAAAGCCAACAAAAGACTTTCCCCTTATCACATCTACAAAACAAACGCAAACTAGTCATAACGTAAATATTTTCCTTCTGGCAGTAGCTAGAAGGGGGGAAAAATGAAGTGACAAAACTTTTACTCAGAATTTTTAAAAAAAAGAAATTACACAAGGGGCGGTCTTGGTTTTTGTATAAATTGGAGGAGCAGATTCCTTTCCGACCTCAGAGAGAAGTTCTGCTCCTTGTCCTTCCTTCCTAACAAGACTTTCCTAGATCCTCCCCAAAGCCAAGATGGTAAGTGAAATGACACTTTATTCACAAACCAGAGCTCGATTTAACTTGGATGTGAGAAGAGAAGGGCTGGAAGAATGAGGTGGCCACTTGGGGACAGTCAATCTCTTGCAACTGAACCCAGAGCCATAGTTGTGCTTATAACAATGATAGGAATACTCTGTACCTTATTTAGATTCAATAGACAGGTGGCTCAATGGCTAAGACGCTGAGCTGGTCAATCAGAAAGGTTGGCAGTTCAGCAGTTCAAATCCCTAGCGCCTCATAACGGAGCAAGCTCCCATGACTTGTCCCAGCTTCTGCCAATTTAGCAGTTCGAAAGCAGGTAAAAATGCAAGTAGGAAACTAGGGACCACCTTTGGTGGGAAGGGAACAGCGTCTTCAGCATTTAGTCATGACAGCCACATGACCATGGAGACGTCTTCGGATAGCGCTGGCTCTTCAGCTTTGAAACAGAGATGAGCATCACCCCTTAGAGCTGGGACCAACTGGCACACATGTGCGAGGGGAAACTTTACCTTTATGAAAGACAGAAATACAGAAAAAAAAAATGAAGCACAAATGCCAGAATGTCCTCAGACAAGAGAAAGGATAAGAAGAACTACTAATAAATTGCATTTTGGGAGGAGTGTAAAATCCAGACGTAACTGGTGTCATTTTTTGAGCAGAGACTCAAGTAGAGGTTTTTTTAAACAGCTATTTAGTAGTGTTGAGGATAAACGCACACATGCAGAAATGAATATTTTGGTATGGAGGACACAGCAGCTCAATAATACAGATTCAGGGTTGTCCCCTTCCACTCGCCACAAAGTCTCTCAGGTGGGAGAAGGCATGAAAAGGGTCAGACACTGATGTGGGGGTAAGGTTTGTCTCCTTCCATCTGTAGTGGGGTCACTCACAATACCAAGTTTTGCTTCTGGAGGGGGATAGAAGTATGAATCAGTTGCCAAGCATCTGAAGTTTGATCTAATGACTATCTAATGCTGCAAAGGTCATACCATTTTTTAAATAAAAAAGTCACCATTTTTAGTGCCGTTGTAACTTTGAACAGTCACTAAATGAACTGATGTAAATCGAGGACTACCTGTATTGAAGAGGACACCAAATTCCCCGGTTGACTGACTTTCTTATTCTCTTCCTTCCATAGAGAGTCTTCTTCAGCCTGATTGTTCTTTGTTTCATGCTGGCTACATGTGAAGGGGCATGCTTTATGGTTATCTTTAAACCCCAGCTTATAAATGGTAATCATACTCTTTATTGATCTGAAAAAATCACGACTGTACTTGCTAGAATCCTGCATTCTAGTTTTGGTCACCACACTATAAAAAAAATGTGGAGACTCTAGAAAGAGTGCAGAGAAGAGCAACATAGAGAATTAGGGGCCTGGAGGCTAAAACATAGGATGAACGGTTGCAGGAATTGGGCATGGCTACTCTAGTGAAGAGAAGGACCAGGGGAGAAAGGATAGCAGCCTTCCAATATTTGAGCGGCTGCCCCAGAGAGGAGGGGGTCAAGCTATTTTCTAAAGCACCTGAAGATCAGACAAGGATTGATGGATGGAAATTGAATGAGAGATTCAATCTAGAAATAAGGGAAAATTTTCTGATTGTGAGAGCAATCAACCCATGGAGCAGAAGTTACCATCAGAAGTTGTGGGAGCTTCATCACTGGAAGCTTTCAAGAAGAGACTGGACTGCCATCTCTCAGAAATGGTGTAGGGTCTCCTGCTTGAGTAGGGGTTGGACTAGATGACCCACAAGGTCCCTTCCAACACTGTTATTCTGTTTAAGACCTGTTTGACCCAGTTTTCCATCAAAGGTCTCCTAAACCCCCAACCGTATTAATGCAGATGTTGTTGGCTCACCAGAGTCCTAACACATCTGATCAACAAATTAACTAAAATGCTTTGTAGCAACTGTGAAGAATTTGTGTAATAGTAGGTTTGGGTGCAGCTACGGGTTCAACTGGAGTCTTTTTTCTTAGGGAAAGTGGTGTGGCCAACAAAATGCGTGGATAAGTATGATAGGAAAGAGCATCCCATTGGGTCCAGATGGAACACAGATGAGTGTATGAGATGCGAGTGTCTTAAAGAGCCACAAGGGTCTTCTTTAATGTCATGCTGTCACAGGTAAGAAATCATGCTATCAGTTTACGGGGTTCGTGAGTGGGACATGCTGTCCTGCTATATTTCTCTGGACTTCATGGGCAGTTCCAGTTAGTGTTGATGGGGCAGGAGAGGTCAAGCCACAAGTCTTTTCAATGTGGCGTGCCTCAGAGCTCAAGTCCTTCAAGTCTTCTTCTCACCATCTACATCAGGAGTGTCAAATTTGATTTCCTTGAGGGCCACATCAAGGTTGTGTTTGACCTTGGGGGGCTGGGGTAGGCATGGCCAGCTCAATCTTACTCATGTCAGGGGCACCTGTGGTGGCCCCAGCATCCCTACAAATTTTCATGATAAGCACACATATTTAATCCAAGTTACTATGTGATCTGTTCTTGTCTGGGTAATAATATTAAATTTCTAGAGTCCAGCTCATTGAGAAGTTCAGCCCCTTGTTTGCCTTTCCAATATTGAGCAAGTAGTATTATGTGGAGCAATGGTGGGGTTCAATTTTTTTTACTACCAGGTCTGTGGCCGTGGCTTGTTGGGCATGGCAGGGGGAGCATACTGCAAAATCTCCATTCCCTTGCCACTCTAGGGAAAGGATACTAAAAATATTCATTCCCTCCCCACTCCAGGGGAAGGATACTGCAAAAAGTCCATTCCCACTCCACTCCAGGGGAAGGATACTTAAGGTGACCAGATTTTCAGATTGGTAAAGAGGGACACCTTTGACCAGGGTGGTGGGGTGGGGGCTTGATTAAAAATTTTATACGGAGAAACAAAAATGTTCATACAACGCAAAAATAGTATTGTAATTTTTTTTATTTCAACATAACTACAATTTACAAATATAAATTGTAACTTTTGCCAAACATCAAAATTTTGATCACGTGACCATGAGGATGCTGCAATGGTTGCTAAGTGTGAAAATGGTTGCTAAGTGTGAAAAATGATCATCAGTCACTTTTTTCAATGCCATTGTAACTTTGGTCACTATACCACCTTTCTTGCCGCAGTTCTTAAGTGAATAACTGCAGCTGGTATTTTGTATTTTGGTTAGAATCTTTTTTTTAAATAATCTAAGACAATTTAAAAAAAGAATCCACACACAATAAATTGAAGTAAAATATTTCAAACTATTCCACACAGAATAAATTGAAGTAAAACTATTTTTAAAAATTCTATGCACAATATATTTCAAAGTATATAAATAGTATTTAAATAGTCTAAGACAATTTAAAAAAAGAATCCACACAGAATAAAACTATTTTAAAAAATCCTATGCACAATAAATAAAATATTATTTTGAAACACATTTAAAAAATAAAAGAAAAACACCAGCTCACTTACCAGCAGGCAGGCACTCCAAGTCAATCCAGAATGATGTAGATGTTAATACAAAGAACTGAACAAATTAAAATGGTAAAATTAGTCCCAGGGAAATATTTTTCAAAGAAACTTTGCCACCATTTTCCACACAAGCTGACCTCCAACCTCCGTGCCTCTTCCCTCTGGGAAATCCAGGAAGGAACAGTCGCTACTTCTCTAGCCAAAGTATTTCCTGGAGCTCTATGGTACTGGGTCATCTTTTCTTATAAAAGGAAGTAAAAGGGGTGAGGGAGTTTTCTTGCTTTAACATTTTCATATCATCAATGAAAGTACTGAGACACAGAGAGAAGTTAGACAGAGTGTCTTTTGTCTTGCCACGGTTAGGATTTCTTAAGCAAATCCACTGGGTTTTCAACATGAAGCCACAAAATTGGGACTTTTTAAAAACGCCCTGGGACACGGGACAAATTGTTAGTAATTGTGACTGTCCCGCCAAAATCAGGACGTCTGGTCACCTTAAGGATACTGTAAAATCTCCATTCCCTCCCCACTCCAGAGGAAGGATACTGCAAAATCCCCATTTCCTCCTGATCAGCTGGGACTCGGGAGGCAGAGAATAGATTGGGACAGGGGCTGCCAGAGGCGGTATTTACTGGTTCTCCGAACTACTCAAAATTTCCATAACCCATTCTCTAGAACTGGTCAGCACCTGTTGAATACCACCTCAGGAGTAGAGAAACTGAGGCTGACAGGGAGCAGAATTTCTCCCAGCTTTTATTGCTTTCTCCTGGCCTCTTGGGACTGGGGGACAGCTGGCCTCTCCTTTCATCCATCCTGCGGGCCCTGGTTGCAGGTCTCCAACAAGCTCCTTATACTTCTGCATGAAAACACAAGGGCATCCACAATCAATTCTTACATGTCTCAATCCTGAGATTTCTCCGTGCAAAGGAGGATCTCCAAGAATTGGGATTGTAGAACCAAATAAAGCCATGGCTGCATCAACATTGTCTTAGGAAGTCTCTATCATTCTGTGCAAGGTCTAAGGTGGCAGATTATCATAGATGACCATGTCAATTAAGGTCAAGTTTGACTGATCCTAATTCCTTCTTCTTTCTCTCCCCCCCTTCGAAGGTATGGTGGTATTGTCATAGTGGAAGGATGCAAAACAGTGGTAAATCCCGTGACATGTAAACATGAATTCTACAGACATGATGACCCATCAAAGCGCTGTGATGTCTGATCTCTTCACATGGAGGAGCTGGAATAAATCTCTCCTGTATAAATGAAACTCAATAAATCTCTCACATCAGCGTCTTAAACTTTTTGCATGTCTCTTCTTTTTATTAAATAACAAACTTGGGACTTGGGATGTAAGGCATGCATAGCTGGGAGGTATTGCCTGCATCAGTTTGGCATTGTGTAGCAAGCAAACACTGCTTGAGCACTAATGTGGCTTGCCAAAAAGCCCATCGAGAGCAGGAAAGAATCGGAAGCATTAGAAGTGAGAATTCATTGTCAACTTTTCACCTTGACATTCTTTGAAGTCTATTCTCTGGTGACGAGCAGGCTAAGTTTAAAGAAGTTTTTAATTTGAGTCTTAGGCAGGAGTTTCATGTTCCCTGGCCTATTGTGGCCTTCACTCTTTCCGTTCTGGCCTCATTGAATTGCTTTGCATTGCTCAGAAGGTTAGGAATTGGGATTAAATAACTCCAGTGATGCAAACAGGAGAATGTTGGACCAGCCACAACTTAAACCTCTAAATACAAATAATCCTTGGCTCCATTCATTGATAAATATTCATTAGAGATCAAGTGTATTGCAGTAGGTCAAAGCCAGAACTGAAAGCCACAGTTTTGGCTTGGCACTATCCAGCCATCTAAATGGTTTTTGAGCTTTTGAAGAATACTGGGTCTAAAACATACTTTGGGGTATCGCTCCACATACTTCCCTCCACATAGATGATATTCCACTGAGGACTATACATTGAGTATGGTTGGTCAGGCAATTGTGAATCTATCTTGCAGAGGTTGTGAGATACTTTGTCAAATGCCTTACAGAAGGTTGTAACAGACAGGCAAAATGCATGCATGGAAAACCATATAAGCATAAGACTCAGATAAGATTTTTGTTGGTCTAATAAGCAAGATTCTGAAATCCTTGGGAAATAGTGTAAGTCCCACTTATGAGAGCTGATTGCCGGATGGTCTACAATCCTCAAAATGGGTAGGGGGCATCTTGGGGGAGGTGGGAAATGGCTGCACACGTGGCTGACTGACCTTCTCTCATTCTGTTGGGAGACTTGATTTGGCCATTGTTTCATTTTTCCTTAACATCTTGTTCTGAAGCTGATGAAAACTTCCTCTTAACATCATCCATAAAATAGGAACTATTTGTAAAGGAACAATTTTCCTTCTGGAAATGGCTATTTTGGCACGACTTTCACCCACAGACATTTTTTTTAAATGTGTGCAAGGAGTGGTCTTATTTTTTTGCAAAAATTGGAGAAGCAGATTCCTTGCCTGCCTCAGAGAGAAGCACTACTCCTTGTCCTTCTATCCCAACCAAGAGTTTCCTGGGGCTTCCCCAAAGCCAAGATGGTAAAAAAATTGGGTTAGATGTAAGAAGAGAATGGTTGAAGGAATGAGATGGCCCCTTTGGGACAGTCACTTTCTCACAGCTGAATCACCCCACATGGTCATGGCTGTGGAGAGAATCATAAGAGGATATGTCTGAACATAATTTAGATAACATAAAGGTGACATAGAATAAAACGCAGGGGTGAAATACTACTGGTTCGGACTGGTTTGCCCAAACCGGTAGTAAAAAATACTACTGATTCGGGGGAACTAATATTCTGGACAATCAGCTGGATGACAATCAGCTGTTTCCTGCTTTCTAGCTAATCTAAATTGTGTGGCACAGCAGATTCCACCACCCCCCACACACTGTTCTACTTACTTTATTTTTTGAAGTATAAGAGGCACCTTTCCCCCCCTAAAGGAGGGTGAAAATGTGGGTGCGTCTTATACACTGAATGTAGTCCCACCCACCTGCAGGCCCCCACCCTTTGACCTTGCACCAAACAGGAAAAGGTGTGTTGTATACTCCCAAAAATACGGTACTTAGGAGGATGAACAAAAGGCTGAGATACTCGGGTATCCTGATTTGGGTGCAGCTGGCCCAGAGAAGGGAGGAAGATATCCAGGTGGACCCAGCTGGGCAAGAGAGATCTCAATGCACATTTTCACAAGATTGCAAACTTAATCTTAGAGGGCTTTCCCCAAAGTTCATGAACATCATCATATTACTGAATTGGATATTAGAAGGATTTTTGAAGAGCCCATTTCTGGAAGAACCAACAAGGGCTCTGTTGACTCATTTTTTCTTTTCTTCCATTCTCAGAGTGTCTTCTTCTGTCTGAGCATCTTCTCTTTCATGTTGGCTACATGTCAAGGAACATGTTTTTCAGATTCCCTGAAACCAGAGCTTAAAGATGGTAAGGAAGCCCCTTATTCATCTGAACAAACCCTCATTGTATGGCCTGCAAAGATCTAGTAGTGCCAGCTGAAAAGTTTCTGGTTTAGATTCTACAATCTAGGTTTCTATTGTCATAAGAAAATTCCAATGGGAAAGAAAGGCAACAATCCAAGCAATAATCCTTACTTTAAGAGCACAGGTTCATTGTTTCTAATAATTTGGAACGTTAGAAATGAATAGATATGAAAGATATAATAGCAGTAATATACTTGCAATAATAAGTCATTGCAATGGGCCAATGGTTCACAGCAGATCCTACATGGACTGCTATAAATCAAAGATCCCCGAGCTGACTTTGAACCCTATCCTTTATACCGTTCTTCTAACCATCTACATGCTTCACAACTTCACTAAGTGTCACTTTACGTGAACACCTGCGTACATTACTTTCAATTCCTAATTTCCAGCAGTTTCATTCTTCCTGTTTTGAATGAATCCATACAAGTGCATATTTTGTACACACACAAAAAATTCACTGCTAGCAATGGCTCAGCAGGATTACAAATAGTTCTTTTGAAATCATCCTAGCTGAAAACTTTGGTTCATATCTCTTTCTTCTGGGGCCTTCTATTATCCATAGGACTTATTGACTCTAATAGATCCATAGGCTATATTTCTTGATTCTCACATTATCTAAGGTCTCCTAACTGGGACAGAAAAACACCTTCTGTACCAATGCAGAAATTGTTTGGTCACCAGGAGTCCTTACAAATCTAAGAGGTAGACAATAACTGCCTGCAGGAAAAGCAGAGAATTTATATACTTCTCACATTTGTCCAATAGTAGATTTATGGAAGTAGCCTCCAGCTCTGGAACGATTCTTGATACAGCTTGATCTTTTGAGTATGACTGCAGACTCAACTGGATTCTTTCTTCTTAGGTAAAATGGTGAAATCAGAAACCTGCCTTGATCGATATGATAGGAAAACCCATCCCTTTGGGTCCTCCTGGAATACAGATCATTGCTTCCCTTGCAAGTGCAATAGAAATGGAATGAGATGCTGTGAAAGGTAGGAAAAAGTTATGGGCAAGCTTTAGATGTGTTAATTTGAGCAGGTTTTCTCCTAAGTTAAGCCAGAAGGGTTTACTAATATAGCACAGACAATGCCCTAACCTAGCAGGGAGGAAGGCTCATGCATGGAGCTAGTCTGGAATCACTACACAAGTATAAAAGGGCCAGAAGCATCCCTCTCTGAATTTCTAATTGTCCGCAGGGAAGAGCTCCCAGACTGGGGTGATTCCTGCAATCTAGGCAGAATGTAATAAAGCATCTCAGAATCAGGCTGTTTGCACCTGACACTGTCTGGACTTACGTAGTGGCTTTAAGTTGGCAAATTTTCAGCTAGCCAACTGTGCCCCTATTTTGGGTGACCAGATCCCTTCTGGGTGAGGACGAAGCATCACAATGAGAAATATTCCAGCTGTCAGATAAAATCACTCAAGCTTTATGTATTTATAAAATGTTCTATAGATAGCACCTTCCACCATTGAGACTGGCTAAAATGTACCCGAATACATCAGTGGACTGTTGGAAATGTAGACAAAATCAGGGAACATATTACCACATGTGGTGGTCATGCCCAAAAGCTAAACAATATTGGAATAGAATAAGAAAATGGCTCAAAGAAATAACTAAACCGCAAATAGATATGAAACTGGAATTATTTTTATTGGGAATACCTACAAGGAAATATGATTTAAAAAGATACAATATTTAATTTTACACATCATAACGGCAGGTAGAACAATATATGCACAAAACTGGAAGAACAATAACATACCAACAGAGGAAAATGTGATAAGGAACATTTTAGAGTGTGCAGAGATGGACAGACTCACAAAAGAAATAAAAGATAAGGAGGAAACAGAATACTATATGGTAGGGAACGAGTGGTACAAAAGGCTACAGGATAGGTATAAAGCTTAAGGAAATGAAGGAAATGACTAAATGAAGAAGACACAGGAATTAAAAATTAGCAATGTATATGCAGAGATGAAACATGTATAATAGAAATGATACACAATGAAGGATGGCAGTTTAAAGAATGTACCATATTTTTCAGAGTATAAGATGCACCTTTCCCCCCCCCCCAAAAGAGGGTGAAAATTTGAGTGTGTCGTATACACTGAATGTAGCCCCACCCACCCACCGGCCCCAACCATTTGGCCTCTGCCTCCCAGCAATTTAACTCTTTGCCGCAAACGGGGGCTTATGGAGGCTGCAATAGGGTATAGCAATCCCTGAAGCCTGAAACAGCTGATGATCGGGAGAAATTGTAAGTGAAACTTGCTGTTTGCTCCATGTGTCAAATTGCTGGGAGGCAGATTTTTTTTCTTGTGCTAATCAGGTTGTTTGCTGCAAGGAGGTAAGTCAACAACTATAAATGCCTATAGAATGTTCAAATTATGAGACTTATTTTTTAAAGACTGCCTTATTATTATTCAAAACAATTTAAGAAAATGAAGAAGCTTTTTAAAATAAATGCTTGATCTGAAGAGGCCCCATGCTATTGTTTTAAAAAGTGCTGTTCTTTTAAATAGCAAAGAATAACTATATTTCCAGAAAGCATATCAATTTTAACAGCATCTGTACAAGTATAGTCTGAAATATAACACTACAAACAGTGTATATTATCTATACTGTTTGTTGCAAGGAGGCAAATTGCTGAGAGGAAGAGGCAGATTTCTCCCCTCCCCTTGTTTTTCTCCCCAAAAGCTAGGTGCGTCTTATACTTCGTAGTGTCTTATACTCTGAAAAATACGATATATATTAGTATCATATATATAGACAAAGAGAAATTGAAATAAGGGGGGAGAATTGCATATATAATGGATATGTACTGATGTGAAAATGTTGCATAAAAGAAAATTGTAAAAAAATAATATTTTTTTTAAAAAACTGTTTAGTAAAAATATTTTTTTAAAAAACCACTCAGCTTTTTTTGATGGGAGCCTCATTGAGTTGAGTCCTGTTATCTGGGAGGAGTTTGAGCCAACTGCTTATGAGGAAGTGAACATATTCTTTGTGGCTGTGATCTTGGCCATCAGATTTCTGCACACACATCCCTCTTGGTTGGTTAAAGTCATGATCCTTATTGCAATCAACAGGAGGCATCCCAAATGAATTCAGGGTGCCTGAAACCCGAGATTTCTCCTTTTAAAGGAGCATTTCCAAGAACTGGGTTTTTAGAATCAAGCAGAGCCTTGGTTGAATCAACCTTTCTCCAGGAAGTTCAATAGTTCTCCACAAGTTCTAATGTGGCTGATGATCTTAAAAAGCCTGTGTCAATTGATATCAACCTTGACCGGCCTTAATCTTTTCTCCTTCCTCTTCTTCACCCTCCCTTCTTTCTTCCCTTCAAAGAGACTGTGGTGTTCTACTAATTGCAGGATGCAAGGAAGGGGAAAACCCAGTATCGTGTGAACATGGAGCCTATACACTGGATGACCAATGTCGCCGTCTCATCCCTTCGGATGCTGGTGCCGGAATGGATTTGGAATTTGAAAAGAAGTCTAACTAAATCACTCACATTCCTTTCAAAGACCCAGCTGTACTGAAAATGGGGAAGGATGCAAAGTAGTGGTAAATCCAGACATCCATAAAAATAAAAATGTAGACTAGATTATAATGTTAATTCTTATCCCCTCCCGTGCAGTACTGGAATAAATGTCTTACCTGAGCATCTTCACCTTTTCTCTTGTCTTTTCTTTTTATTAAATAAGGACCATGTTAAATATGTAATATCAGGCAGGGCTTGAAGATGCTGCCTGTGTCCCTTTGGTATTCCGGCATCAAATAAACACTGCTTGAGCATTAATATTGCTTGGTGAAAATCCCATCGAGATCAAGAAGGAATTGAAAAGCATTGGAAGTGAGAATTCACTCTTCGTTTCACTCTGTTATTCTATTCTATTCTATTCTATTCTATTCTATTCTATTCTATTCTATTCTATTCTATTCTATTCCATTCCATTCCATTCCATTCCATTCCATTCCATTCCATTCTTCTTTTTCTATTTGTTTGCTTTAAGAACCAGTACTGGTCCAGCACTCCTAAAATGCCCGCTTAGGGGACCTACACTCTGCTTAAACTTGAATCCTGATCTGCTCACACAGAGGAATGTGAGTTGTACAATAATATACAATAGCAGAGTTGGAAGGGACCTTGGAGGTCTTCTAGTCCAACCCCCTGCCTAGGCAGGAAACCCTATACCATTTCAGACAAATGGCTATCAAATATCTTCTTAAAAACCTCCAGTGATGGAGTATTCACAACTTCTGGAGGCAAGTTGTTCCACTGATTAATTGTTCTGTCAGGAAATTTCTCCTCAGCTTTAAGTTGCTTCTCTCTTTGATTAGTTTCCACCCATTGCTTCTTGTTCTACACTCAGGTGCTTTGGAGAATAGCTTGTCTCCCTCTTCTTTGGGGCAGCCCCTGAGATATTGGAAGACTGCTATTATGTCTCCCCTAGTCCTTCTTTTCATTACACTAGACATACCCAGTTCCTGCAACCGTTCTTCATATATTTTAGACTCCAGTCCCCTTATCCATTACCCGTAAATCCTCTTTTAATGACCCCCATAATTCCTTGTGGGGTGGAGTGTGGGCAACTGAATGGAGTTGAGTATTTACTGACTGGATGCCCTTCCTGTCACCAATGTGGAGGTTTTCTTGCAGCAGATATATTTTCATTGTGCCCAGAGAGAAAAATATCTGCCTTTAGAGCTCCACCTCTAGGCCACCGCACCATTCAACTCTCTTCCTTGTAAATGCTGCTGAATAAATCTTCCACATAAGCATCTTAGTCTCTTCCTTGCCTTTTATTAGACTTCAATAATAATTTTTTTAATGTCAAGGAAATGTTGGAAGATGACACAACAACATTCTTCAACACATATTTATGCATATGGAACAATGTAAAAAAATCATCTGGAGACTGGAATAATGGATAAACTTGAAGACTAATTAATTTATTTGTTCAAATTACAGAAGAAGTCTTTGCATGAAAAATGAAGAGGGGCTGTCATAAGAAACCTTCACTTCATGTACAATTCAATGGTGCTGATAGCCACTGGAAAGTCTGATCATGTCTAAAAGTTACACAACATCCCTCTTTTGGGCCCAGGTGGATGGAAGGCCATCTAGTAAAGCTTTGAAAATTGCCAACATCCAAAGATCTACAGCACATAGGGATGGCCCTTTGAATCTAAACATTTACCTTGTTCTTTGTCTATTTCCTCTAGCCATTTGTACCACAAATTCCATACTATGTAATACTCAGATTCTTCTTTGTCTTTTATTTCTTTTGTAAGTCTGTCCATTTCAGCACACTCTAATACATTTTTTTTTTAAAAATCACATTTTCTTCTCCAATAATTATTTTTGCTGCTGCTGCTGTATTAAAGGGGAAAAAAGATTAAGAAATTAGAAAGCAATCATAAAAACTGCATAATTAACAAGAGGGGGGGGGAATGTAAGATAGATTGTAAATAAAATAGAACCGAATAAGAATTATAAGAAATATATGTACATAGAATGATATAAGATGTATTGTACAGAAATAAGTACATTTGAAAGAGTAATATATGCAGAAGATATATAAGTATAAATTACCATATGAGTAGATGAAAAATGTGTTAATAGATAGATATAGATATAGATATAGATACAGATACGGATATGGATACAGATACAGATATACAGATATACAGATATACAGATATACAGATATACAGATATACAGATATACAGATATACGGATATACGGATATATAGATGTAGATATAGATGTAGAGATATAGATATAGATATATAGATATAGATATAGATGTATAGATGTATAGATGTATAGATGTATAGATGTATAGATGTATAGATGTATAGATGTATAGATGTATAGATGTATAGATGTATAGATGTATAGATAGATATAGATGTATACATAGATATAGATATAGATATAGATATAGATATAGATATAGAGATAGAGATAGAGATAGAGATAGAGATAGAGATAGAGATAGAGATAGAGATAGAGATAGAGATAGAGATAGAGATAGAGATAGAGATAGAGATAGATATAGATGATATACAGGGTGGGGCATAACCTTTTCCTAGGGGGTCACAGCAACACTTGTAATAACAACACAAATAATTCATACACCATTCGAAAGCCCATCAAAAACTGAGTTTATTGACACGATTTAATAGTCAGTATGACCACCATTAGCCCTTCGAACAGCATTCAAACGAGGTGGATAAGAACACAACAAATCTTCAAACAGTTCCGTTCGATTTTCCAGATTTTTCAACACAGTTTCCAAATTCATTCTCAAAGTTTCAACCGAAACAAATTTAACATTTAATAGCTCATTCAATTCAGTTTTTTATGGGCTTTAAAATGAGGTGTCGCGGAAGTTGTAAACTGCTGTCGATCTTGCTGTGACCCCCTAGGAAAAGGTTATGCCCCGCCCTGGAAAATCTGGAAAATCGAACGGAACTGTTTGAAGATTTGTTGTGTTCTTATCCACCTCGTTTGAATGCTGTTCGAAGGGCTAATGGTGGTCATACTGACTATTAAATCGTGTCAATAAACTCAGTTTTTGATGGGCTTTCGAATGGTGTATGAATTATTTGTGTTGTTATTACAAGTGTTGCTGTGACCCCCTAGGAAAAGGTTATGCCCCGCCCTGTAGATATAGATATAGATGTATGGATAAAAAGAGTATAATTGAGATTTAATGATGTGGAAATGTTGCAAAGATAATATTTGTGTTCTTAAAAAATGAAAAAAAATATTTAATAAAAACATTTTTTAAAAGAAACTAAACATTTACCAACCCATGTTTTCTTAGTCCTGAAATGTAGAGTGACATTACAATCACCAAACCATCAAGGGATTTGGGTCTGAGGATTCAACCCCTTAAGCCCCATAGGATAGCTTAAGGCATTAAGAAGTCATCTACTGCCCAAATGAAAGCTATTGTCCACATCTCTGAAAGTAATGATTGGCTACCAGGGAAGGTGAGTGGTCAGGAGAAGGACTGGACATTTTCTTTCCTCCCAGGCTTAACTGTTGAGAGCCATCACTGATGTTCTCCTTGCCTCCTGCAGTGACATCATCACATTTCATCATCAGCTTCTACTCTGAAAGTTCTCTTGGCATCTCAGAATGTCCAGGGTTACCATAGGGACGGGAATAAACACTTTTAAATGATTCCACTTTTACTGACCACTCTTTACCGGCTGCTGGAAGGTTAGAGGCAGCATCCATCTCTACCCTCGTTCAACATATACTCTTTTTCCCATGATGGCAGGTAGGAATTGGGCCATCTCACTCTTGGAAGGGATCCCTCGTTCCTCCAGAAATCTCACCGAGAGTCAAATTTGGCATTACACACAGAGAACAGCTGGGGAAAGGAGAAGGTTTGGGGATGGGCTATCCAAGGGAAGGAAATGGAAACCATGATAGGATGGAAGAAAACCAATGGGGCGAGTCCTCACTCACCCCAATTTTGGGAAGTTCTTTACTTCTTTTCCTTGGATTGTGGCCATACATTTTGCCCTATATTCAGTGGAATTTCATATCCACTTCTAATAAATATTTCCCAATGTAGTTTTTGATAGAAACAGATTTTTAATCCCATTTCCTCATCACATCAAATGTTTATCAGGGGGACTCATGGACCAGAGGGTGGAAAAGAAAGAGGAATCACAAAACAGGAAACCAAACATCTGGTTGAAATGCCTTGTGTTATTTCTCTGGGGCCAAGAAGACAGTTTGGCGTCCTTTTAAAGGTTCACAGGATATCTACTCATCCGGGGGGGGGGGGGGGTGGACTCATTTTTGAGTCCCTAAGTATATTTCTTTGGAAGGACCCTAAGATCAGCAGGGTGTAAGCAGGGCTGCATATCTCAAACCACTCAGAAAGGGACTGAGGGCTAAACTACATGATGTCCTCAGCCGCTATATCTACTTCCAAGGACGATGTAAAAGGAAAGAAAATGCTCCTTTCTTCCCCTCTAATTCTTCTTTCCTTTTCATCCTGGTCAGGTGTGGTGGGGAATGACTTTGTGTCTGGGGGAGGAACAGGTGTTTAACCCCTCCCTGGACATTATGAAGACCTAGATCAAGATCACATGAAGTGTTAACACCACTTTATAATGCCTTGGTAAGGCCCCACTTTAAATACTGCATCCAGTTTTGGTCGCCACGATGTAAAATAGATTTTGAGACTCTAGAAAGGGTGCAGAGAAGATTAACAAAGATGATTAGGGGGCTGGAGGCTTAAACATATGAAGAAAGGTTGCAGGAACTGGGCATGGCTAGTTTGATGAAAAGAAGGACTAGGAGAGACATGATAGCAGTCTTCCAATATCTTAGGGGCGGCCACAAAGAAGAGGGAGTCAAACTATTCCCCAAAGCACATGGGGGTAGGAGAAGAAGCAATGGGTAGAAACTAATGAAGGAGAGAAGCAACTTAGAACTAAGGAGAAATTTCCTGACAGTTAGAAGAATTAATCAGTGGAACAACTTGCCTCCAGAAGTTTTGAATGCTCCAAGGCTGGAAGTTTTTAAGATGTTGGATAGCCATTTGTCTCAAGTGGTGTAGGGTTTCCTGCCTAAGCAGGGGGTTGGACTAGAAGACCCCCAAGGTCCTTTCCAACCCTGTAATTCTACTCTATTCTATTCTTCATTCCAATATTCTATTCTATTCCATCCCATTTTCTATTCTATTCTATTCTATTCTATTCTATTCTATTCTATTCTATTCTATTCTATTCTATTCTATTCTATTCTATTCTATTCTATTCTATTCTATTCTATTCTATTCTATTCTATTCTATTCTATTCTATTCTATATTCTATATCCAATATGGGACCCCGGATGTTCTCAGATTGAAACAGAAAATGCAGTTTCTGACTTCTGGCCTTCTTTTGATGTGTGTTTTACAGATCCGGCGCATAACACAGAGACCCCAGAAAACCTGGCCCTTCCGACTCCAGGTTGCCCAATACTCATAGCCATACCTGCTCTAGGAAACAACCTTTGGATCCAGCCTCCTTTTCCCCACCTGCCTGCTCACTTGATTCAAGGCAATGCCAGCCTGCAGAGTTTTGTCCCTCCAGGAGTGTCGCACCTCCAAACCATCCATGGGGAGCAACTGCAGTTGGCCAACCTGACAGCCTGCAATCCTCATGTCTCTACCTTTCCCCAGCCTTTCTACCCCCCTCTGCCACCTCCATATCAAGCTCTTCCTGGCACTGGCCCTGTGCAGAAGCTCCCCAGGCCCTCCTACCCCCAACATCGGCTCTCAGGTCATTCAGAGGCAACGCCTTGGGCACAGACCGCCTCTGATGTGGGCGTTCAGCTTGGACAGAGGTGGCCACTCAAGCATCCTAGCAGCCAACCAGCCTCTTTGCAAGGTGAGAGCTACTTATGCAACCCTGGAACCTTGGCTCTCGTTCCCAGAGCACCGCCAGTTAGACCTAGTCACAGATGTCCAAAGGCTGGGCCACCAAACCTGGAGGTCTTCAAGAAAAGTTAGAACTAGAGTAAGTTTCTTGAAGACCTAGATGTTTTTATATATGGTTCTTCATAATTTATGAAACAGGAGCAGCTGCTTGGGAGGCCCAGACCTCAATCAAGAGCTGTCTCCATCCTCTTCTGCCTCTTCATCTATTTCTGTAGAGTTGCGAAGGAAAACCTGGTAGGAGTCACAGGCAGATTGGGCCACCAAGTTAGGATCAGCTATGATGGTACAGAATCCACATCTCCTGCTCAGTTTCTCCTCTTGGCTCTTTCAGAGGTCAGAGCCCCTGAAGAGGAACCACAGGAGGCCCAGACTTACCGTCTTCCGGGATCTCTTGATCAGCCAAGAAGGAGCATCCATCAGTTTGTGGGCTCCCCTTTGGCTCCTTCTTCATCGTTACACTATGATTTGGAGGACATGCCTCACCTCTTTCCAGTGGTGGAAGGTGAGTGCTAAATACCAGGTATTCCCTGCAGGTATTGACCCCTGTTAGCCTTTGTATGACATCCTGGACTTTAAGGCTGGTGAACACTTCAGAAGGGAATCCACATCTGGGAGATAATATGATAGAACATCCTTGTTTGAAGAATCACCTTTTGACATCTTTCTTTCAGTGGGCCAAGCTCCAGGAGGACACCCATCAGGTGCCAGTCCGAAGACTGAGGTCCCACAGACCTCTCAAGGGCAAGAAGCATCAGAGCCAGATCCTAGCAAAAAGTTTGGGCTGAATGGTGAGTTCCAAAACATTGCAGATGTGAAGAATGTCCCTGACCGAGAGGGGATTCTTTGGAAGGTGCAGAATCTCATTTGCTCTTCCAAGATATGTGAAATCTTGCTGTGGGCTTTAGAGAAGACAACCCAATGAAAATTAGATTTTTGTTCATCAATAATGGGGGATGGCCTAGACCCTTACTGGCCTTGTGTTCATCAGTTGAACCAATTTTGCCAAAAATTCCCTAGATTGTAGATTCCCTCTTCTAATACTGTGAACCAGGAATGAAGTTGTTAGTTGGAGAATGGTCTGCAGAGATAGAAGACAATAATTTTTCCATTCCTCATAGCAGAGCAGGGGCAAACAGGGAGGTAGGAGAAGTATGGGAGCCTGAAAGTAGCTCACATTTTGTCTGAGCAACCTAATTGGTATCCTTCAAAAACAGATTCTATTTTCCTTCCTTCCTTCCTTCCTTCCTTCCTTCCTTCCTTCCTTCCTTCCTTCCTTCCTTCCTTCCTTCCTTCCTTCCTGTTTCTTTCTTTCTTTCTTTCTTTCTTTCCTTCCTTCCTTCCTTCCTTCCTTCTTTTTTCTTTCCTTCTTTCTTTCTTCTTTTCTACTTCCAGAGAGGTGGGTTCAGATTGGGCAGGAGTAGGTCCATGCCTCTCCTCCTTCCTGGAGGAACATAAAGGACCTCACTGGACAGGCTTGAAGGATGAGTTCCATGTACTGCAGGAGCTCCTTGATGAGTTTCCTGACAGTGAGCAGTATTTTTTTCTTCTCTCCCTTCCAGATGGTCAGTTCCATACCTCATCAAAGGGGAAAGGGAAAAGGAAAATCCCTTGGATTGAAGAAGAACCACCGGCGAAAAAACCCAAGGAGGAGGAGAGAACTCACCATCAAATGCCATCTAAGACCAGGGCAAAAGGGCAGCAGAGAAACAAACCTTGCAAAAATGTCTCTGCAAAGGGGGCAGCAGATGCCCCGAAATCCAAAACCGTCCCTTGTGGTTTGGAAGCTCCAGATCTCACCCAGACCAAGGTGCCTTCTGTACTTCTGACCATCCAGGAAGACCCGAAGGTGGTGCTTCCTGAACTCCTTCCAGAGCAGACAGCTGAACAATGTCGTTCTTCTTCTTCCAAACACTCTATGACAGGCCATGCCTCTTCAGCCTTGGAGAAGAGTCAGCCTAAAAGCCAAGATAAACAGGAAGCGAGGAAAAACGTCAGCCTGTGTGGCACAAAGAGCAGAAAGTGCTACCCCAAAAGTGAAACGGAGGGAGCCCCAAAGATAATCCCAAAGACCAACCTGGCTTTCAAACTGATGGAGTCTCTACAAGTCTTTCACCCACTAGGCAAGCAGACCAGTTCAACTCTGCCAAGCAAGAAAGTCCATTCCGTTTCGCCTTACAAGCCTATTCCGGACAGTCGTATCCCAAAGGCCAAGCTTTTGCCTCAACCATCATCTCACCTATCTTCCCAACCTCTGACTACTGCACCCAAGCCGTCCCTTCACTTCCTACCTGCCCCTCAGCTGCATCCCCAATGCCAACCACCAGCAGCCCCGCTGTCAAAATTACCTTCCCGTCCTCTCTCCAAACCTTCATCCCATCCTCTGCCTCAACCACCATCGCAGCCGTGGCAAAAACGGTCGCTGATTCCTGTGCCTACTCAGCCCCCAAAGCCCCTGGGGAAGCAGGTGCCCCCTGCCACGATCCCACCTGCCCCAAAGTCCTGGGATTCTGGACTTCCACGCAGCAGGGAGTGGAGAAGCCAGGCTGCAGCTGGCGGGAAAACCACCAGTCTGGGGTCGAAGCCCACAGACTTAGGTCTGAATGTTGGGCACCTCGGCCACATTAAAGCACCAGCCAAAGTCCCACTGCCCAAAGGTCCATCTTCATCGCCACCGTATAAAGGGGATACGTTCAGACCCTGGAGAATGCCTCCCCCCGACCTGGAGGTCTCGCGACCCATCACGGACAAGCAGCGGCCCATTCGGGAGAGGATGAAGCGGGAAGCTCAGAAAGAGAGGGAGGAGGCAGCCTGCTGGACTTCGCTGGGGAGGATCAAGATCTTTGAGGAGCGGGAGAAAGAAATGGACATCTCCCTCTATTATGGCTATCCCAGCTTCGGCTGTCCTTGGAGAACGTCCACTTGGCCTTGTCCATCTGGAAGAAAACAGGCTGGGAACATACGACCGCATTTGGGATCAGACTTTCTGTCATCAAGAGACTGATGGGGTCGTAAGCCAACATGTCACATGGCCGCATCGCTTAGCAATCACAATCCCAGCAGTCACCAAGAATAAAGTGTTGTGAAGCAAGTACCCAACCCAATGCAAGAATCCTGGGCTTGGTCCCCCCAGCCCTGACCCTCAAAAGGCTCCACTCCCCCCCCTACCTGTCTTTCCCCAATCTGCCCTATGGCTGCCTTGCACCCTGTTGGCCAAAGCTCAGAGAGCACAGCTCCCTTAAATCCGAGGGTCCTTGTTCCTTTGGCCACGGCCATTCCTCTTGAGCCCCCAACTCACCCTCCCACCTGGGATGTCCCTGATTTTAATAAACAGGCTTCAAATGGGCTTCACACATACAGCCACTGGTTGCTGCTGAGGAATTTTAAAAGGAAATGAACTTATTTGGATTTTTTGTATATTGAACATAATTTAATATATCCGATATCAGAAATCAGAATTCCTTTTAACATGTTTATAAATAGTAGCTTCTATTGTACTATAATTCTACTGCTTTAGATTAGTTAAACATGCCTGATCATTGTTATATTCTTATGGATTCAATTAATAATCTCATTATCTTGAAAGTTTTAATTTTATTTCCTGATCTGATTGTAACATTTAAAGTTAATTTTTTCAGTATATTCCTTGTATTACGATATTGTATTATGAAAATACAAGATTGTATTACAAAATTGCGTTACAATTCTGCCTTACAATAAATGCTATTTTTCAAAAATGCAGTTAAATATTCCTATTCGTCAGCAAAAGTCATTGGTTTCTGCTAGAGTTTTTTTTTAATGTATTTATTTGGATTTTTAAATAAATTATATTTTAATATATGAAATGTCTGAAATTAGAGTTCCTTTATCATAAAATTTGAAAACACTAGATTGTAATTTACTATAAATATACTGTTCTATATTATTTAAACATTTTGTAAATTCTCAATATACTTTTTTTCTTTCTTACAAAAAAAAAACTTTAAGCAATAACAATGTAAAAAGTACTTAACTGTTTTGTAGGGAAAAATACCCTAATGATCACAATAAGCAAACCACAAATTATATCCAGTGGTGGAAATGGGTGTGGCGCTTTCACTGTCTCTTTTTCTTATTGTCCTAATGTTTTTTTTTCTATACTTTGTCACATAATGAAGCTTAATAAAAAGAAAGGAAGAAAGAGAATAGGACAGCCAATTGTGGGAAGTTGGAGAGGAGGCTGCACATCTGGCTATTTCCACTTCTCACATTCTGCTCACCATCTCTCAATAGCTTGATTTTTTCCTTTCAGTTGAACATTTTCCATTTTATTTCCATGTGGAAACAAAAGTACTGATCATGACCATAATTTGTTCCATAACTTTGGTTGCAACCCAGTTTGGTGGCCACTGCATTTTGTCACATATTTAAATTTCTTTTGTAAACAGAGTGCTGTCCAGTTCCCCCCCTTAACATTTTCACATATGCATAATTCATTTTACATTATATTTCCATTTCCCATTTTAGCTGTATTGTTTTCTTCCCATATTTTCCCAACTTTAATTTTAAAAAATTAATATACAAAAAAGTGTTTCATTTTTATCCCTTTAGAAATAAACCAAACTTATCATTTCATCTCCACCTATTTTTTATAAGTAACATATATCTTCAAATTCAGTATTGCACATAATCAACGTTTTACTTACAGTAATAATTTGCACAGTTAATATTAGTATAGTTCAATCACATCTTAATTAGCTACATACCATTACCACGATTAACATATTTCATTTTAGTTTACTAATCCCCTGTTCCTAGTTTCTTTTTCCTTTTTCCTCTTTTTCTTCTTTTTATGTGTATTATTTATTTTCTTGTGGATCTTTTCTCTCACTTTTCGATAGATTTTTTGGACAACCCCAGGATTTTTTCTTTTTCAATTCCCACTATTTCTCTTTATTTTTGGCTAATTTTTTTTTAGGATTCCATTTTCCTTTTCTCCTCTCTACTCTTTCAATGTGTGGGAAGTTATCATCCAGCCCTCTCCCAGAAAAATGAAATATCCTAGGAAATATTGAAAAGGCAGAATATTTCTCTGGATATGAAAAGAAAGAAACATGTTTTAAAAGAATAGTTGCCTGTAGCTTCCTGCCCATCCCCACTGTTAATGGGCCATTAAGAAGGCCAAGCAAGTCCATTTTACATAATAAAGACTTCTCCACTGCAGCTCTAGGGGGGATGGGAGTAAAGGCATGATAATATTAGCCCTTTACTCAACTGACCACATGGCATCTGAGAATTCAACTAAACCTGGATTAAAAACACAGCCCAGAGAGTTGCCCCTGCATGGCCCTATGGGAGTCTGACAACCAATCAGAATACATTTCTTACACAGGAAGAGGAAACAGAGAGGTGGGACTGAAAGGTTATAAAAAGCATAGCAAGCCCCTTCCTCAGCTCTTCTCTTCTTCTCCACCAACATTGAAGCATGTGATCACCTTTTCTGTTCAGGAGCTCAAGCCATATGGTCCTGTCCAACAATAAACAATCTTTCCAAGCAGCCTCCATGTCTCCAATGTCGTCTTCCCCACTTGGAGCTGAACCCAGAAGGACATTTCTTTCATCAAATGCCTCTGTAAATCTCAATCGTATTGTCTAACTGGTTTTTGGTTTCTTTCTCTATACGGTTAATTTCTCGTTTCTCGTTTGTGTTCCTTGCAAGTTCCTTTCCTAACCCCTGCTCTTTGTGCTTCAGCAATTTTTCTGGTTCTTTATCACCTTTTAATGTTACTCACGCATCTTTTAGTATTTCAAGTAATTCCTCAGACATCCCATCCTCCATGTTCAAATTTAACACACTTTTAATATACTTATTTTCCCAACGTTAATTAAGACCTCCTTCTTGATGTTTCTACCTTTCAATATCAGGTTCAAGAATAGTCCAATCCACTTCAAAAGTTTTTTTGTTTTCTTCTATATCTCTTCTGTGGTCAAGGTAAAGTTTTAACTGCTAGGCTTTGTTTGAAAATGTTACTGTAATTCTTCTCTCCACTTGGTGGCTTTTAAATCCCTCTATTATTGACGATCGCGTCAATAATTTGTCAAAACTAAAAGCTCTAAGTCCATAGACAAATTTTCCAAGTTTCCTCCTTTTTTTGTTTTCAGTTCCTCCAAATCCGATTTTATTAATCAAAATCCTCTTGGGCTTGATATTTAATAACTGATGATCCCCCCTTTCCCCCCTCCCTCTGCATTCCTGGTGACATACAGAGGTTGCTAGGATGTTTCTGATAGGATTTTTCTATGAAAAGCAAGTATGTGGATTTGGAATGATTTGGACAGAGTCTACTGATTTGGACGTGGTCAGAAGCTCCCGTGACCAGAGGATTTCTCCTTGCTTCCTTTCCTTTTCCTGGCCATCAGGACTTGGGAATACATTATGTACATCCTGCTGGCCATGTTTGCAGATCTCCAAGAAGCTCCCTATCCATATCATGATGAAACACGGGATCATCCAAAATCATATGTGGAATATATGTCCCAAACTTTGAGATTTCTCTATGCCAATGAAGATGTCCAAGAACTGGGTGTTTAGAATCAAATCAGATCTTGGTTGAATCAATCTTTCTCCCAGGAAGACTCAAAAGTTCTCTATAGGTTCTAAGGTGACAAATGATCTTAGAGGTCCTTACCAATGAAGGCCAACTTTGACTGACCATACCCTCTTCTTCTTCTTCCTCCTCCCCATCCCATTTTTTCCAAAGACATGTTGGTGCCTACCATCGTCTGGGATGCAAAACACTGGTAAATCAAGAAACATGTGAATATGAGTTTTATCTGACTGATGCCCCATCATGGAGCTGTTAAACTTGTTGGATTCTCCTCTCTTCATGCAAGTGTGCTTGAATCAACCTTTTCCATTTAAATGAACCTGAATAAACCCCTCATCTCAATATTTTTCCTTCTCTTTTTGTTTTATTAAATAACAACCATGCTAGAAACAGAAACATTGGAACATGAATTCTATAGGACTGATGACCATCGTTGGTATCTCATCTCTTCATATAGAGCAGAGGTGGAGAGCTATGGCCTCTTTATGGCTTGTGGACTTCAACTCCTAGAATTCCTCAGCCAGCCATGAAGGTCCATAGGTCATAAAAGGACCACCTCTGACATTGAAGAACCATAACAGAGAACTCACATGGAAATGAAGCTGGGTGTGTTTGTGTGTGTGTGTGTGTACGTTTTTGTAGATTTTCACAGGTACATGTATGCAGGAGCTCATCGAAATGTCACCAAGATACTCTTAATCTTATATGGGAAAAAGACCCAAATACACCAAAACCTGCATATATATATATCTCACAAATAAACATCTCAATCTTTGATCTTCTTTGAAGTCCATTCTCTGGTGCTAAGTAGGAAATCTGAGGAAGGAATTTCAGTCTCAGTCAGGAATTTTATGTGCCCTGGCATATTCTGGTCTTCCCTCCCATCATTCTAGCCTCCATGAATTCACTTGCATTGGAGATGCAACGGGGAATTTACAAGATTAGAGATCGGGATTAAATAACTGCAGTGCTCCAAAGCTAAGAGAAGGTTCCGGGTGTACGCCATCTAACAGTTGTGCTAGGGACTTGCACTCAAACAGCTTAATAGCTGCAATGGCCCACATGGACTCCACTCCCCCAACTTCCCAGAGAATGACCCAAATCTGCAAATAATCCAAGTAGTTTTCTGCACCTTCCTGCACAAATGCAGAAACACATTTTGTGGGGAGGGGGAGATATCATCTAAGGATTACAAAGTCAGGATAGTCCCTTCAATTCCCCCCAAATCATCACAAGTGGGAGAAGGCATGAAAAAGTGGTAAATGCTACCAAGGTGAGGGTAAAGCACATCTCTGCACATCTATGGTGGGCTCCATCCCAACAACACAAATGAAGAGATATAGAGAGATCAAAGTATCAAAGATATTCAAGTATCTCCTACAAGAGATCTATCAGGGGAGCTTCATATTTTCCCAATGGATCTCCTTTAGGAGATCTCTCTGTTAAATGTGCTAATATCCTCTTTCATAATATGATGTTGTTCATGAACTTTGGAAAAGGCCTTCTAGGTTAAGTTTACAATCTTGTGCAAGTCTGCATTTGAACTCTGTTACTCATCAGGGTCAACCTAGAATTTTTTCCTCCAGAATACTCGAATCTCTCCATTTGTGTTGTTGGATTGTTTGTTTGTTGGATTGTTTATTTATTTGTATGCCGCCCTTTTCCCTGGGGGGACTCAGGGCGGCTCACAATCAAAAGGAAGAGGGGGACAGACTTTTACATATAAGACAGTACATGATTAAAACGCAACATTCATACCATTCGGGCGGGTTCTTTAGCCCCAGGCCTGATGGGATAGCCAGATTCTAAGGGCTGTGCGGAAGGTCTGGAGGGTGGTGAGGGTACGAAGCTCCACGGGGAGATCGTTCCATTCCGTTGTTGGGATTGAGCGCACCATAGATGGGCAGAGATGTGCTTTACCCTCACTTTGGTGGTATCTGCCAGCTTTTCATGCCTTCTCCCACTCGTGATGCTTTGGTGGGAAGGGAAGGGACAATCCTGACTTTCTAATCCTGAGGTGATATGTCCCCCATAAAAAAAACATATGTTTTTGCATTTGTGTGTCTACTGTTAACCTTACTAAATAGCTAGAGAGTAAACAAAATGCAAGAATTCTTGCCCACATAGTACCTTAGGGATGTTTGGGTGTTACATTCACCCCACGTATCACAAAATGTAATTAATTTGTTTTTTGGACGTATATTTTTTCTCCTTTGTCTCTTCTAAAGTTCTAAAGAAACTTTATCTGATGGCATTAGATGTCACCTCTTTCTGTTATTTCTATCTTTATTTTATCCAAATAATGCACAGAATGAGCCTCTAATTATGTTCCCCACAGTTACAACATCATAGAGTGACTGTCCCCACTGGGGGAGGGGGGGCTCATTTCTCCCGCCCTTCTCTTCTCCCATCCAGAGCAAATTCGGCTCTGGTTGCAAGTGAAGGACAAACCATTTTACTTACCATCCTGGCTTTGTGGAAGACCCAGGAAACTCCAAGTAGGGAGGAAGGACAAAGAATAGCCCTTCTCTCTGAGGACTGCTAGGAATCTTACACATGAATATATGATTTTTAAACAAATGATGCCAACACTGCTTCTTTTTATTCAAGAATTTCCAATCAATACAATTTTGTATCGTACATAGGTTTGCATCATTGTAAGAAGTATGTATGTATGTGTATCTATATCTATGTATTTATGCTGATAAATAAATAAAGGGAGACTAGTATAGATCTATTTCAAGCTATTTAGCTCTCATCAGCTAGCCATACCCTTACTGGGAATCGAACCTGTGCTGTCTACCTGTGTAACTCTAAATAGATCTCTCTCTCTCTCTCTCTCTCTCTCTCTCTCTCTCCCTCTCTCTCTCTCTCTCTCTCTCTCTCTCTCTCTCTCTCCCTACCTACCTACCTACCTACCTACCTACCTACCTACCTACCTACCTACCTACCTACCTATCTATCTATCTATCTATCTATCTATCTATCTATCTATCTATCTATCTATCTATCTATCTATCTTCGTATAGAGCAAAGTTTTCCACACTTGGCAACATTCATGGCCATTTGCAGCATCCCTTGGTCACAATTTATGACATTTTCAGCAAAAATGCCCCTGAACGAACAATGAGTTTTTTTAATTAAAACAACCTTTTGCTTAACCCAGCGATTCAAAGGGCAGCAGTGAAAGCATTCTTTGGGGCTCCTGGGATAGTCCTCATTGCACTCCTGCTCCCTGGACCTCATTGTCTCCTGGTCTGCTGCTGAGTGCAGTTCAAGGTGTTGGTGACAACGTTTAAAGCCCATGGAGTCAAGGCCACCCTATCTGCACCGGCAATCAGGGCCTACTTCAGCTCAGTTAAAGTACTCCCCAAAACAGGAAGTCCTCAAGTTACAACAGTTCATTTCCTGATCATTTGGAGTTACAACAGCCCTGGAAAACAGGGACTGATGTCCATTTTTCACACTAATAACCCTTGCAGAATCCTGAGGGTGACGTGATTTACATTGACAATTGGTTCATATGTATGACTAAGGTGACCAGATTTTCAGATTGGTAAAGAGGGACACCTTTGACCGGGGGGGGGGGGATTAAAATTTTTATATGGAGTAACAAAAATTTTCGTACAACGCAAAAATAGTATTGTAATATTTTTTTTTATTTCAACATCACTACAATTTACAAATATAACTTGTAACTGTTGCCAAACATCAAAATTTTGATCACCTGACCATGAGGATGCTGCAATGATCGCTAAGTGTGAAAATGGTCGCTAAGTGTGAAAAATGGTCATCAGTCACTTTTTTCACTATATACCACCTTTCTTGCCACAGTTCTTAAATGAATAACTGCAGTTGGTATTTTGTATTTTGGATAGAATTTTTTTTTAAATAGTCTAAGACAATTTAAAAAAAGAATCCACACAGAATAAATTGAAGTAAAATATTTCAAACTCTTCCACACAGAATAAATTGAAGTAAAACTATTTTTAAAAATTCTATGCACAATGTATTTCAAAGTATTGTGCATAGAATTTTTAAAAATGGTTCCACTTCAATTTATTTTGGATAGAATCTTTTTAAAAATTGTCTTAGACAAATTTTAAAAAAGATTCTATCCAAAATACAAAATACCAGCTGCAGTTATTCACTTAAGAACTGTGGCAAGAAAGGTGGTATAATGGGCTTAGTGACCAAAGTTACAATGGCATTGAAAAAAGTGACTGATGACCATTTTTCACACTTAGCGACCATTTTCACACTTAGCGACTGTTGCAGCATCCTCATGGTCCACAGTTCAATGTAAATTATTCTTTGTGCATGCGCAGAACAATTTAACGTGAACTCTGCATGCACGCGCACTACTACACAGCATACTGGCAATGGGAGTTGCGATCAGGGAACCAGTTTGGGGGTGTGGTCAGCCTGGGTCGCTGCCAGTTCTGCGACCCAGGCCTAAATGCTACTAAACCGGGCCGAACCGGGAGTAACCTACCTCTGGTCCTGGTGTCATATGATCCCCTTTTTGTGACCTTCACTTAAGACAGATTCACTTAACAACTTGGTTAAGAAAATTAACAACTGCAGTGATTCACTTAGCAACTGTAGCAAGAAAAATTGTAAAACAGGGCAAAACTCAACAAATTTCTCACATAAATTCTGGGCTCCGTTGTGCTCGTAAGTTGAGGACTACCTGGAGTGATTTGCTTAACAATGACCCCATACACAAAACCTAGACTATAAAATCTGGTCGGTTCATATGATGACGTAGTTTACGGCCATCATGACTTCAAACCATGTGGGCAGATTCCATTACAGTCATAAGTCAAGGACTCCTTTTTCCCATCCCAATTCTAATCTGGGCCATTTATAATTGCGGGGAAGCTCAATCTATATATAACACCAAAAAAGCTTTGCCAAAAATTTAAAAAATGTTCTTTTTGTGGCTGAATGAAAACCAGTCCACCAATCTATAGTTGGCACAAAACTACATTGATGCACCATTTCCTAGGCTCACTTGTGCAAGCTGCACCTTGGCAGAATGATAATGCCAGCAAAAGAGGAACATCCTGAAGAATGCCAAAATGAAAAATCGACACTGAATTCTCACTGCTAGTGCTTTCAATTCCTTCTTGCCTTTTATGAGCTTTTCAATGAGAAAGAGAAATGCACAAGCATTGATACACTGAGGCAAATGAGTGTTCTCCTGGCCCGCCTTAATGAAAACCTGGATGGTGAAAATTAAGACCAAAACATTTTTCCTGCCATTACTAAACCTTCGCAAGCAGTACAGCGATGATTTGTTCAAACGTAAAAAGAGTTTGATTACCATTTTTAAACTCAACTTCAAAGGGATATCTAAAGCATGCTCCTTGACATGAAGCTAGCACGAGAGAGAAGATGATCAGGCTGAAGAAGACTTTCTGAGAAAGGGAAAGAAAAAAGAAAAAAATAAGCCATGAGAGATCTTACTCATTGTTTCAGAAACTGGCTCTTCAAAGTCTTTCTAATTCCCCCTCTGATAATACAATGAAGTTCATGAACTTTGGAACAAGCCCTCTAGGTTAAGTTTACAATCTTGTGCAAGTGTGCAGTTCGGTATCTGTTGCACAAGAGGGTCAAGCTGGAACATCTCCCTCCCCTCTTTGTGCCAGCTGCACACAATCCAGGATACCCGAATATCTCATCCCTTTAACAGAGTTTATCAGATTAACAGAGTTGGAAGGAACTTGGAGGTCTTCTAGTCTAACCCTCCACCCAAGCAGGAGACCCTACACCATTTCTGACAAATGGCAGTCCAATCCCTTCTTGAAAGCTTCCAGGGATGAAGCTCCCAGAACTTCTGTTCCATGGATTGATCGTTCTCACTATCAGAAAATGTTAGAACAATTAATCAGTGGAACAACTTGCCTCCAGAAGTTTGGAATGCTCCAAGGCTGGAAGTTTTTAAGATGTTGGATAATCATTTGTCTCAAGTGGTGTAGGGTTTCCTGCCTAAGCAGGGGGTTGGACTAGAAGACCTCCAAGGTCCTTTCCAACCCTGTAATTCTATTCTATTCTTCATTCCAATATTCTATTCTATTCTATTCTTCTTTTTCCATTTGTTTGCTTTAAGAACCAGTACTGGTCCAGCACTCCTAAAATGCCCACTTAGGGGACCTACACTCTGCTTAAACTTGAATCCAGAAGAGATATAAGTATAAATTACTATATGAGTAGATGAAAAATGTGTAAATAGATAGATAGATATAGATATAGATATGGATATGAATATGGATACGGATACGGATACGGATACGGATACGGATACGGATACGGATACGGATACGGATACGGATACGGATACAGATACAGATATATAAATATATAGATATGTAAATGTAGATGTAGAGATAGAGATATATAGATATAGATATAGATGTATAGATGTATAGATGTATAGATGTATAGATGTACAGATGTACTGATGTACAGATATAGATATAGATATAGATATAGATATAGATATAGAGATAGAGATAGAGATAGAGATAGAGATACAGATACAGATAGAGATACAGATACAGATACAGATACAGATATAGATATATGGATGAAAAGAGTATAATGGAGGTTTAATGATGTGGAAATGTTGCAAAGATAATATTTGTGTTCTTAAAAAATGAAAAAAAACATTTAACAAAAACATTTTTTTAAAGAAACTATACATTTACCAACCCATGTTTTCTTGGTCTTGAAATGTAGAGTAACATTACAATCACCAAACCATCAAGGGGTTTGGGTCTGAGGATTCAACCCCTTAAGCCCCATAGGATAGCTTAAGGCATCAAGAAGTCATCTACTGCCCAAATGAAAGCTATTGTCCACATCTCTGAAAGTAACGATTGGCTACCAGGGAAGGTGAGTGGTCAGGAGAAGGGCTGGATGTTTTCTTTCCTCCCAGGCTTAACTCTTGAGAGCCATGTTCTCCTTGCCTCCTGCAGTGACATCATCACATTTCATCATCAGCTTCTACTCTGAAAGTTCTCTTGGCATCTCAGAATGTCCAGGGTTACCATAGGGACGGGAATAAACACTTTTAAATGATTCCACTTTTACTGACCACTCTTTACCGGCTGCTGGAAGGTTAGAGGCAGCATCCATCTCTACCCTCGTTCAACATATACTCTTTTTCCCATAATGGCAGGTAGGAATTGGGCCATCTCACTCTTGGAAGGGATCCCTCGTTCCTCCAGAAATCTCACCGAGAGTCAAATTTGGCATTACACACAGAGAACAGCTGGGGAAAGGAGAAGGTTTGGGGATGGGCTATCCAAGGGAAGGAAATGCAAACCATGATAGGAAGCAAATTGGAAGAAAACCAATGGGGCGAGTCCTCGCTCAACCCAATTTTGGGAAGTTCTTGACTTCTTTTCCTTGGATTGTGGCCATACATTTTGCCCTATATTCAGTGGAATTTCATATCCACTTCTAATAAATATTTCCCAATGTAGTTTTTGATAGAAACAGGTTTTTAATCCCATTCCCTCATCACATCAAATGTTTATCAGGGGGACTCATGGACCAGAGGGTGGAAAAGAAAGAGGAATCACAAAACAGGAAACCAAACATCTGGTTGAAATGCCTTGTGTTATTTCTCTGGGGCCAAGAAGACAGTTTGGAGTCCTTTTAAAGGTTCACAGGATATCTACTCATGGGGGGGGGGGTGGACTCATTTTTGAGTCCCTAAGTATATTTCTTTGGAAGGATCCTAAGATCAGCAGGGTGTAGGCAGGGCTGCATATCTCAAACCACTCAGAATTGGACTGAGGGCTAAACTACATGATGTCCTCAGCTGCTATATCTACTTCCAAGGACGATGTAAAAGGAAAGAAAATGCTCCTTTCTTCCCCTCTAATTCTTCTTTCCTTTTCATCCTGGTCAGGTGTGTGGGGGAATGACTTTGTGCCTGGGGGAGGAACAGGTGTTTAACCCCTCCCTGGACATTATGAAGACCTAGATCAAGATCACATGAAGTGTTAACACTATTTTATAATGCCTTGGTAAGGCCCCACTTTAAATACTGCATCCAGTTTTGGTCGCCACGATGTAAAATAGATTTTGAGACTCTAGAAAGGGTGCAGAGAAGATTACCAAAGAGGATTAGGGAGATGGAGGCTTAAACATATGAAGAAAGGTTGCAGGAACTGGGCATGGCTAGTTTGATGAAAAGAAGGACTAGGAGAGACATGATAGCAGTCTTCCAATATCTTAGGGGCTGCCACAAAGAAGGGGGAGTCAAACTATTCCCCAAAGCACATGGGTAGGAGAAGAAGCAATGGGTGCAAACTAATGAAGGAGAGAAGCAACTTAGAACTAAGGAGAAATTTCCTGACAGTTAGAAGAATTAATCAGTGGAACAACTTGCCTCCAGAAGTTTTGAATGCTCCAAAGCTGGAAGTTTTTAAGATGTTGGATAGCCATTTGTCTCAAGTTGTGTAGGGTTTCCTGCCTAAGCAGGGGGTTGGACTAGAAGACCTCCAGTAGCTTTTCTTTTCTATTCTATTCCATTCTATTCTATTCTGTTCCATTCCATATTCTATTCTATTCTTTTCTTTTCTATTCTATTCTATTCTATTCTATTCTGTTCCATTCCATATTCTATTCTATTCTATTCTATTCCATTCCATTCCATTCCCTTTTCTTTTCTATTCTATTCTGTTCCATTCCATTCCATATTCTATTATATTCTATTCAATTCCATTTCGTATTCTATTCTATTCTGTTCCATTCCATTTTCTATTCCATTCTATTCTATTCTATTCCATTCCATTCTATTCCATTTTCTATTCTATTCTATTCTATTCCACTTCGTATTCTATTCTATTCTATTCTATTCTATTCTATTCTATTCTATTCTATTCTATTCTATTCCATTCCATTTTCTATTCTATTCTATTCTATTTCATATTCTATTCTATTCTATTCCAGTTTGTATTCTATTCTATTCTATTCTATTCTATTCTATTCTATTCTATTCTATTCTATTCTATTCTATTCCATTCCATTCCATTCCATATTCTATTCTATTCTATTCTATTCTATTCTATTCTATTCCATTTCATATTTTATTCTATTCCATTCCATTTTCTATTCCATTCTATTCTATTCTATTCTATTCTATTCTATTCTATTCTATTCTATTCTATTCTATTCTATTCTATTCTATTCTATTCTATTCTATTCTATTCTATTCTATTCTATTCTATTCCATTCCATTCCATTTTCTATTCCATTTTCTATTCTATTCTATTCTTTTCTTTTCCTTTCCATATTCTATTCTATTCTATTCCATTTCGTATTCTATTCTATTCTATTCCATTCCATTTTCTATTCTATTCTATTCTATTCTATTCTATTCTATTCTATTCTATTCTATTCTATTCTATTCTATTCTATTCTATTCTATTCCATTCCATTCTATTCCATTTTCTATTCTATTCTATTCTATTCCATTTCGTATTCTATTCTATTCTATTCTATTCTATTCTATTCTATTCTATTCTATTCTATTCTATTCTATTCTATTCTATTTCATATTCTATTCTATTCTATTCTATTCTATTCCATTTCATATTCTATTCTATTTTATTCTATTCCATTACATTTTTTATTCCATTCTATTCTATTCTATTCTATTCCATTCCATTTTCTATTCTATTCTATTCTATTCTATTTTATTCTATTCTATTCTATTCTACTCTATTCCATTCCATTCTATTCCATTTTCTATTCTATTCTATTCTATTCTATTCCATTCCATTCCCTTTTCTTTTCTATTCTATTCTATTCCATTTTCTATTCTATTCTATTCTATTTCATTTCGTATTCTATTCTATTCTATTCTATTCTATTCTATTCTATTCTATTCTATTCTATTCTATTCTATTCTATTCCATTCCATTCCATTCCATTCCATTTTATATTCTATTCTATTCTACTCTATTTCATATTCTATTCTATTCTATTCTATTTCATTTTGTATTCTATTCTATTCTATTCTATTCCATTCCATTCTATTCCATTTTCTATTCTATTCTATTCTATTCCATTTCGTATTCTATTCTATTCTATTCTATTCCATTCCATTTTCTATTCTATTCTATTCTATTCTATTTCATATTCTATTCTATTCTATTCTATTCTATTCTATTCTATTCCATTTTGTATTCTATTCTATTCTATTCTATTCCATTTCATATTCTATTCTATTTTATTCTATTCCATTACATTTTCTATTCCATTCTATTCTATTCTATTCTATTCCATTCCATTTTCTATTCTATTCTATTCTATTCTACTCTATTCCATTCCATTCTATTCCATTTTCTATTCTATTCTATTCTATTCCATTCCATTCCCTTTTCTTTTCTATTCTATTCTATTCCATTTTCTATTCTATTCTATTCTATTTCATTTCGTATTCTATTCTATTCTATTCTATTCTATTCTATTCTATTCTATTCTATTCTATTCCATTCCATTCCATTCCATTTTCTATTCTATTCTATTCTATTCTATTTCATATTCTATTCTATTCTATTCTATTCTATTTCATTTTGTATTCTATTCTATTCTATTCTATTCTATTCCATTCCATTCCATTCCATTCCATATTCTATTCTATTCTATTCTATTCTATTCTATTCTATTCCATTTCATATTCTATTCTATTCTATTCCATTCCATTTTCTATTCCATTCTATTCTATTCTATTCTATTCCATTTTCTATTCTATTCTATTCTATTCTATTCTATTCTATTCTATTCTATTCTATTCTATTCTATTCTATTCTATTCTATTCTATTCCATTTCGTATTCTATTCTATTCTATTCCATTCCATTTTCTATTCTACTCTACTCTACTCCATTCCATTCCATTCCATTCTATTCCATTTTCTATTCTATTCTATTCTATTCTTTTCTTTTCCTTTCCATATTCTATTCTATTCTATTCTATTCCATTTCGTATTCTATTCTATTCTATTCCATTCCATTTTCTATTCTATTCTATTCTATTCCATTCCATTCTATTCCATTTTCTATTCTATTCTATTCTATTCTATTCCATTTCGTATTCTATTCTATTCTATTCCATTCCATTTTCTATTCTATTCTATTCTATTCTAATTTCATATTCTATTCTATTCTATTCTATTCTATTCTATTCTATTCTATTCTATTCTATTCTATTCTATTCTATTCCATTTTGTATTCTATTCTATTCTATTCTATTCTATTCCATTCCATTTTCTATTCTATTCTATTCCATTTCATATTCTATTCTATTTTATTCTATTCTATTCCATTCCATTTTCTATTCCATTCTATTCTATTCTATTCTATTCTATTCTATTCTATTCTATTCTATTCTATTCTATTCCATTCCATTCCATTCCATTCCATTTTCTATTCTATTCTATTCTATTCTATTCTATTCTATTCTATTCTATTCCATTCCATTCCATTCCATTATATTCCATTTTCTATTCTATTCTATTCTTTTCTTTTCCTTTCCATATTCTATTCTATTCTATTCTATTCTATTCCATTTCGTATTCTATTCTATTCTATTCCATTCCATTTTCTATTCTATTCTATTCCATTTCATATTCTATTCTATTTTATTCTATTCTATTCCATTCCATTTTCTATTCTATTCTATTCTATTCTATTCTATTCTATTCTATTCTATTCTATTCTATTCTATTCTATTCTATTCTATTCTATTCTATTCTATTCTATTCTATTCCATTCCATTTTCTATTCTATTCTATTCTATTCTATTCTATTCTACTCTATTCCATTCCATTCTATTCCATTTTCTATTCTATTCTATTCTATTCTATTCTATTCTATTCTATTCTATTCTATTCTATTCTATTCTATTCTATTCTATTCTATTCTATTCTATTCTTTTCCTTTCCATATACTATTCTATTCTATTCCATTTCGTATTCTATTCTATTCTATTCTATTCTATTCCATTCCATTTTCTATTCTATTCTATTCTATTCTATTCTATTCTATTCTATTCTATTCTATTCTATTCTATTCTATTCTACTCTATTCCATTCCATTCTATTCCATTTTCTATTCTATTCTATTCTATTCTTTTCCTTTCCATATACTATTCTATTCTATTCCATTTCGTATTCTATTCTATTCTATTCTATTCTATTCTATTCTATTCTATTCTATTCTATTCTATTCTATTCTATTCTATTCCATTCCATTTTCTATTCTGTTCTGTTCTGTTCTGTTCTGTTCTATTCTATTCTATTCTATTCTATTCTATTCTATTCTATTCTATTCCATTTAATACTCTATTCTATTCTATTCCATTCCATTTTCTATTCCATTCCATTCCATTCTATTCTATTTTATTCTATTCTGTTTCATTCCATTTTCTATTCTATTCTATTCCATTCCATTCCAATCCATATTCTATTCTGTTCTGTTCTGTTCTGTTCTATATCCAATATGGGACCCTGGATGTTCTCAGATTGAAACAGAAAATGCAGTTCCTGACTTCTGTCCTTCTTTTGATGTGTGTTTTACAGATCCGGTGCATAACACAGAGACCCCAGAAAACCTGGCCCTTCCGACTCCAGGTTGCCCAATACTCATAGCCATACCTGCTCTAGAAAACAACCTTTGGATCCAGCCTCCTTTTCCCCACCTGCCTGCTCACTTGATCCAAGGCAATGCCAGCCTGCAGAGTTTTGTCCCTCCAGGAGTGTCGCACCTCCAAACCATCCATGGGGAGCAACTGCAGTTGGCCAACCTGACAGCCTGCAATCCTCACGTCTCTACCTTTCCCCAGCCTTTCTACCCCCCTCTGCCACCTCCATATCAAGCTCTTCCTGGCACTGGCCCTGTGCAGAAGCTCCCCAGGCCCTCCTACCCCCAACATCGGCTCTCAGGTCATTCAGAGGCAACGCCTTGGGCACAGACCGCCTCTGATGTGGGCGTTCAGCTTGGACAGAGGTGGCCACTCAAGCATCCTAGCAGCCAACCAGCCTCTTTGCAAGGTGAGAGCTACTTATGCAACCCTGGAACCTTGGCTCTCGTTCCCAGAGCACCGCCAGTTAGACCTAGTCACAGATGTCCAAAGGCTGGGCCACCAATCCTGGAGGTCTTCAAGAAAAGTTAGAACTAGAGTAAGTTTCTTGAAGACCTAGATGTTTTTATATATGGTTCTTCATAATTTATGAAACAGGAGCAGCTGCTTGGGAGGCCCAGACCTCAATCAAGAGCTGTCTCCATCCTCTTCTGCCTCTTCGTCTATTTCTGTAGAGTTGCGAAGGAAAACCTGGTAGGAGTCACAGGCAGATTGGGCCACCAAGTTAGGGTCAGCTATGATGGTGCAGAATCCACATCTCTTGCTCAGTTTCTCCTCTTGGCTCTTTCAGAGGTCAGAGCCCCTGAAGAGGAACCACAGAAGGCCCAGACTTACCATCTTCCGGGATCTCTTGATCAGCCAGGAAGGAGCATCCATCAGTTTGTGGGCTCCCCTTTGGCTCCTTCTTCATCGTTACTCTATGATTTGGAGGACATGCCCCACCTTTTTCCAGTGGTGGAAGGTGAGTGCTAAATACCAGGTATTCCCTGCAGGTATTGACCCCTGTTAGCCTTTGTATGACATCCTGGACTTTAAGGCTGGTGAACACTTCAGAAGGGAATCCACATCTGGGAGATAATATGATAGAGCATCCTTGTTTGAAGAATCACCTCTTGACATCTTTCTTTCAGTGGGCCAAGCTCCAGGAGGACACCCATCAGGTGCCAGTCTGAAGACTGAGGTCCCACAGACCTCTCAAGGGCAAGAAGCATCAGAGCCAGATCCTAGCAAAAATTTTGGGCTGAATGGTGAGTTCCAAAGCATTGCAGATGGGAAGACTGTCCCCGACCGAGAGGGGTTTCTTTGGAAGGTGCAGAGTCTCATCATGCTCTTCCAAGATATGTGAAATCTTGCTGTGGGCTTTAGAGAAGACAACCCAATGAAAATTAGATTTTTGTTCATCAATAATGGGGGATGGTCTAAACCCTTACTGGCCTTGTGTTCATCAGTTGAACCAATTTTGCCAAAAATTCCCTAGATTGTAGATTCCCTCTTCTAATACTGTGAACCAGAAATGAAGTTGCTAGTTGGAGAATGGTCTGCAGAGATTGAAGACAATAATTTTTCCATTCCTCATAGCAGAGTAGGGGCAAACAGGGAGGTAGGAGAAGTATGGGAGCCTAAAAGTAGCTCACATTTTGTCTGAGCAACCTAATTGGTATCCTTCAAAAACAGATTCTATATCCCTTCCTTCCTTCCTTTCTTCCTTCCTTCCTTCCTTCCTTCCTTCCTTCCTTCCTTCCTTCCTTCCTTCCTTCCTGTTTCTTTCTTTCTTTCTTTCTTTCTTTCTTTCTTTCTTTCTTTCTTTCTTTCTTTCTTTCTTTCTTTCTTCTTTTCTACTTTCAGAGAGGTGGGTTCAGATTGGGCAGGAGTAGGGCCATGCCTCTCCTCCTTCCTGGAGGAACATAAAGGACCTCACTGGACAGGCTTGAAGGATGAGTTCCATGTACTGCAGGAGCTCCTTGATGAATTTCCTGACAGTGAGCAGTATTGTTTTCTTCTCTCCCTTCCAGATGGTCAGTTCCATACCTCATCAAAGGGGAAAGGGAAAAGGAAAATCCCTTGGATTGAAGAAGAGCCACCGGCGAAAAAACCCAAGGAGGAGGAGAGAACTCACCATCAAATGCCATCTAAGACCAGGGCAAAAGGGCAGCAGAGAAACAAAGCTTGCAAAAATGTCTCTGCAAAGGGGGCAGCAGATGCCCCGAAATCCAAAACCGTCCCTTGTGGTTTGGAAGCTCCAGATCCCACCCAGACCAAGGTGCCTTCTGTACTTCTGACCATCCATGAAGACCCGAAGGTGGTGCTTCCTGAACTCCTTCCAGAGCAGACAGCTGAACAATGTCATTCTTCTTCTTCCAAACACTCTATGACAGGCCATGCCTCTTCAGCCTTGGAGAAGAGTCAGCCTAAAAGCCAAGATAAACAGGAAGCGAGGAAAAACGTCAGCATGTGTGGCACAAAGAGCAGAAAGTGCTACCCCAAAAGTGAAACGGAGGGAGCCCCAAGGACAATCCCAAAGACCAACCTGGCTTTCAAACTGATGGAGTCTCTACAAGTCTTTCACCCACTAGGCAAGCAGACCAGTTCAACTCTGCCAAGCAAGAAAGTCCATTCCGTTTCACCTTACAAGCCTATTCCGGACAGTCGTATCCCAAAGGCCAAGCTTTTGCCTCAACCGTCATCTCACCTATCTTCCCAACCTCTGACTACTGCACCCAAGCCATCCCTTCACTTCCTACCTGCCCCTCAGCTACATCCCCAATGCCAACCACCAGCACCCACCCTGTCAAAATTACCTTCCCGTCCTCTCTCCAAACCTTCATCCCATCCTCTGCCTCAACCACCATCGCAGCCGTGGCAAAAACGGTCGCTGATTCCTGTGCCTACTCAGCCCCCAAAGCCCCTGGGGAAGCAGGTGCCCCCTGCCACGATCCCACCTGCCCCAAAATCCTGGGATTCTGGACTTCCACGCAGCAGGGAGTGGAGAAGCCAGGCTGCAGCTGGCGGGAAAACCACCAGTCTGGGGTCGAAGCCCACTGACTTAGGTCTGAATGTTGGGCGCCTCGGCCACATTAAAGCACCAGCCAAAGTCCCACTGCCCAAAGGTCTATCTTCATCGCCACCGTATAAAGGGGATACGTTCAGACCCTGGAGAATGCCTCCCCCCGACCTGGAGGTCTCACGACCCATCACGGACGAGCAGCGGCCCATTCGGGAAAGGATGAAGCGGGAAGCTCAGAAAGAGAGGGAGGAGGCAGCCTGCTGGACTTCGCTGGGGAGGATCAAGATCTTTGAGAAGCGGGAGAAAGAAATGGACATCTCCCTCTATTATGGCTATCCCAGCTTCGGCTGTCCTTGGAGAACGTCCACTTGGCCTTGTCCATCTGGAAGAAAACAGGCTGGGAACGTACGACCACATTTGGGATCAGACTTTCTGTCATCAAGAGACTGATGGGGTCGTAAGCCAACATGTCACATGGCCGCATCGCTTAGCGATCACAATCCCAGCAGTCAACAAGAATAAAGTGTTGTGAAGCAAGTACCCAACCCAATGCAAGAATCCTGGGCTTGGTCCCCCCAGCCCTGACCCTCAAAAGGCTCAACTCCCCCCCCTACCTGTCTGCCCCCAATCTGCCCTATGGCTGCCCTGCACCCTGTTAGCCAAAGCTCAGAGAGCACAGCTCCCTTAAATCCGAGGGTCCTTGTTCCTTTGGCCACGGCCATTCCTCTTGAGCCCCCAACTCACCCTCCCACCTGGGATGTCTCTGATTTTAGTAAACAGGCTTCAAATGGGCTTCACACATACAGCCACTGGTTGCTGCTGAGGAATTTTAAAAGGAAATGAACTTATTTGGATTTTTTGTATATTGATTATAATTTAATATATCCGATATCAGAAATCAGAATTCCTTTTAACATATTTATAAATAGTAGCTTCTATTGTACTATAATTCTACTGCTTTAGATTAGTTAAACATGCCTGATCATTGTTATATTCTTATGGATTCAATTAATAATCTCATTATCTTGAAAGTTTTAATTTTATTTCCTGATTTGATTGTAACATTTAAAGTTAAATTTTTCAGTATATTCCTTGTATTACGATATTGTATTATGAAAATACAAGATTGTATTACAAAATTGCATTACAATTCTGCCTTACAATAAATGCTATTTTTTAAAAATGCAGTTAAATATTCCTATTCGTCAGCAAAAGTCATTGGTTTCTGCTAGAGTTTTTTTTAAATGTATTTATTTGGATTTTTAAATAAATTATATTTTAATATATGAAATATCTGAAATTAGAGTTTCTTTATCATAAAATTTCAAAACACTAGATTGTAATTTACTATAAATATACTGTTCTATATTATTTAAACATTTTGTAAATTCTCAATATACTTTTTTTTCTTTCTTACAAAAAAAACTTTAAGCAATACCAATGTAAAAAGTACTTAAATATTTTTGTAGGGAAAAATACCCTAATGATCACAATAAGCAAACCACAAATTACATCCAGTGGTGGAAATGGGTGTGGCGCTTTCACTGTCTCTTCTTCTTATTGTCCTAATGTTTTTTTCCTATACTTTATCACATAATGAAACTTAATAAAAAGAAAGGAAGAAAGAGAATAGGACAGCCAATTGTGGGAAGTTGGAGAGGAGGCTGCACACCTGGCTATTTCCACTTCTCACCTTCTGCTCACCATCTCTCAATAGCTTGATTTTTTCCTTTCAGTTGAACATTTTCCATTTTATTTCCATGTGGAAACAAAAGTACTGATCATGACCATAACTTGTTCCATAACTTCGGTTGCAACCCGATTTGGTGGCCACTGCATTTTGTCACATATTTCAAATTCTTTTGTAAACAGAGTGTTGTCCAGTTCCTCCCCCTTAACATTTTCACATATGCATAGTTCATTTTACATTATATTTCCATTTCCCATTTTAGCTGTATTGTTTTCTTCCCATATTTTCCCAACTTTAATTAAAAAAAAATAATATACAAAAAAGTGTTTCATTTTTATCCCTTTAGAAATAAACCAAACTTCTCATTTCATCTCCATCTATTTTTTATAAGTAACATATATCTTCAAATTCAGTATTGCACATAATCAACATTTTACTTACAGTAATAATTTGCACAGTTAATATTAGTATAGTTCAATCACATCTTAATTAGCTACATACCATTACCACGATTAACATATTTCATTTTAGTTTACTAATCCTCTGTTCCTAGTTTCTTTTTTCTTTTTCCTCTTTTTCTTCTTTTTATGTGTATTATTTGTTTATTATTTCATGCTTTAAAAGAATAGTTGCCTGTAGCTTCCTGCCCATCCCCACTGTTAATGGGCCATTAAGAAGGCCTAGCTAGTCCATTTTACATAATAAAGACTTCTCCCATTTTCCTTCCATTTTCCTTTTCTCCTCTCTACTCTTTCAATGTGTGGGAAGTTATCATCCAGCCCTCTCCCAGAAAAATGAAATATCCTAGGAAATATTGAAAAGGCAGAATATTTCTCTGGATATGAAAAGAAAGAAACATGTTTTAAAAGAATAGTTGCCTGTAGCTTCCTGCCCATCCCCACTGTTAATGGGCCATTAAGAAGGCCAAGCTAGTCCATTTTACATAATAAAGACTTCTCCACTGCAGCTCCAGGGGGGATGGGAGTAAAGGCATGATAATATTAGCCCTTTACTCAACTGACCACATGGCATCTGAGAATTCAACTAAACCTGGATTAAAAACACAGCCCAGAGAGTTGCCCCTGCATGGCCCTATGGGAGTCTGACAACCAATCAGAATACATTTCTTACACAGGAACAGGAAACAGAGAGGTGGGACTGAACAGGTTATAAAAAGCATAGCAAGCCCCTTCCGCAGCTCTTCTCTTCTTCTCCATCAACATTGAAGCATGTGATCACCTATTCTGTTCAGGAGCTCAAGCCATGTGGTCCTGTCCAACAATAAACAATCTTTCCAAGCAGCCTCCATGTCTCCAGTGTCGTCTTCCCCACTTGGAGCTGAACCCAGAAGGACATTTCTTTCATCAAATGCCTCTGTAAATCTCAATCGTATTGTCTAACTGGTTTTTGGTTTCTTTCTCTACACGGTTAATTTCTCGTTTCTCGTTTGTGTTCTTTGCCAGTTCCTTTCCTAACTCCTGCTCTTTGTGCTTCAGCAATTTTTCTGGTTCTTTATCACCTTTTAATGTTACTCACGCATCTTTTAGTATTTCAAGTAATTCCTCAGACATCCCATCCTCCATGTTCAAATTTAACACACTTTTAATATACTTATAATTTTCCCACCGTTAATTAAGACCTCCTTCTTGATGTTTCTACCTTTCAATATCAGGTTCAAGAATAGTCCAATCCACTTCAAAAGTTTTTTTGTTTTCTACTATATCTCTTCTGTGGTCAAGGTAAAGTTTTAACTGCTAGGCTTTGTTTGAAAATGTTACTGTAATTCTTCTCTCCAGTTGGTGGCTTTTAAATCCCTCTATTATTGACGATCGCGTCAATAATTTGTCAAAACTAAAAGCTCTAAGTCCATAGACAAATTTTCCAAGTTTCCTCCTTTTTTTGTTTTCAGTTCCTCCAAATCCGATTTTATTAATCAAAATCCTCTTGGGCTTGATATTTAATAACCGATGATCCCCCCTTTCCCCCCTCCCTCTGCATTCCTGGTGACATACAGAGGTTGCTAGGATGTTTCTGATAGGATGTTTCTATCAAAAGCAAGTATGTGGATTTGGAGTGATTTGGACAGAGTCTACTGATTTGGACGTGGTCAGAAGCTCCCGTGACCAGAGGATTTCTCCTTGCTTCCTTTCCTTTTCCTGGACATCAGGACTGGGGAATACATTATGTACATCCTGCTGGCCATGTTTGCAGATCTCCAAGAAGCTCCCTATCCATATCATGATCAAACACGGGATCATCCAAAATCATATGTGGAATATATGTCCCAAACTTTGAGATTTCTCTATGCCAATGAAGATGTCCAAGAACTGGGTGTTTAGAATCAAATCAAATCTTGGTAGAATCAATCTTTCCCCCAGGAAGACTCAAAAGTTCTCTACAGGTTCTAAGGTGACAAATGATCTTAGAGGTCCTTACCAATGAAGGCCAACTTTGACTGACCATACCCTCTTCTTCTTCTTCCTCCTCCCCATCCCATTTTTTCCAAAGACATGTTGGTGCCTACCATCGTCTGGGATGCACAACAGTGGTAAATCCAGAAACATGTGAATATTTGTTTTATCTGACTGATGCCCCATCATGGAGCTGTTAAACTTGTTGGATTCTCCTCTCTTCATGCAAGTGTGCTTGTATCAACCTTTTCCATTTAAATGAACCTGAATAAACCCCTCATCTCAATATTTTTCCTTCTCTTTTTGTTTTATTAAATAGCAACCATGCTAGAAACAGAAACATTGGAACATGAATTCTATAGGACTGATGACCATCGTTGGTATCTCATCTCTTCATATAGAGCAGAGGTGGAGAGCTATGGCCTCTTTATGGCTTGTGGACTTCAACTCCTAGAATTCCTCAGCCAGCCATGAAGGTCCATAGGTCATAAAAGGACCACCTCTGACATTGAAGAACCATAACAGAGAACTCACATGGAAATGAAGCTGGGTGTGTTTGTGTGTATGTGTGTGTGCGTTTGTGTTTGTGTCTCTCTGTGTATGTTTTTGTAGATTTTCACAGGTACATGTATGCAGGAGCTCATCAAAATGTCACCAAGATACTCTTAATCTTATATGGGAAAAAGACCCAAATACACCAAAACCTGCATATATATATATAATAATAATATTGGGTTTCTGTCTGGATGGTCTCTTGTGACGAGCCTAATGACAGAGAGTGGAAGTGTGACCTTCCTCCCATACTTGGGCATACCAGGGGTTGTGACTTTAAGTATATACCTCCCACCCTGGCTGGCTGATAAAGGAGTCGTTCTCTGTAGCTCAAATGGTTAACTCCCTGCCTGGGAGGCAATAGAGCACAGGTTCGATTCCCAAACTTGGGTATGGCTAGCTGATGAGAGCTAAATAGCTTGAAATAGATCTATACTAGTCTCCCTTTATTTATTTATCAGCATAAATATAACATATATATATATATATATATATATATATATATATATATATATATATATATATATATATATATATATATATATATATATATATATATATATATATATATATATACACACATACATACATACATACACACATACACACACACACACACACACACACACACACACACACACACACACACATATATATATATATATATATATATATATATATATATATATATCACAAATTAATATCTCAATTTTTGATCTTCTTTGAAGTCCATTCTCTGGTGCTAAGCAGGAAATCTGAGGAAAGAATTTCAGTCTCAGTCAGGAATTTTAGTTTTCTGCACCTTCCTGCCCAAATGCAGAAACACATTTTGTGGGGAGGGGGAGATATCATCTAAGGATTACAAAGTCAGGATAGTCCCTTCAATTCCCCCCAAAGCATCACAAGTGGGAGAAGGCATGAAAAAGTGGTAAATGCTACCAAGGTGAGGGTAAAGCACATCTCTGCACATCTATGGTGGGCTCCATCCCAACAACACAAATGAAGAGAGATAGAGAGATCAAAGTATCAAAGATATTCAAGTATCTCCTACAAGAGATCTATCAGGGGAGCTTCATATTTTCCCAATGGATCTCCTGTAGGAGATCTTTCTGATAAATGTTCTAATGTCCACTTTCATAATATGATGTTGTTCATGAACTTTGGAAAAGGCCTTCTAGGTTAAGTTTACAATCTTGTGCAAGTCTGCATTTGAACTCTGTTACTCATCAGGGTCAACCTAGAATTTTTTCCTCCAGAATACCTGAATCTCTCCATTGGTGTCGTTGGGATTGAGCCCACCATAGATGGGCAGAGATGTGCTTTACCCTCACCTTGGTGGTATCTGCCACTTTTTCATGCCTTTTCCCACTCGTGATGCTTTGTTGGGAAGGGAAGGGACAATCCTGACTTTCTAATCCTGAGGTGATATGTCCCCCATAAAAAAAACATATGTTTTTGCATTTGTGTGTCTACTGTTAACCTTACTAAATAGCTAGAGAGTAAACAAAATGCAAGTATTCTTGCCCACATAGTACCCCAGGGATGTTTGGGTGTTACATTCACCCCATGTATCACAAAATGTAATTAATTTGTTTTTTGGACGTATATTTTTTCTCCTTTGTCTCTTCTAAAGTTCTAAAGAAACTTTATCTGATGGCATTAGATGTCACCTCTTTCTGTTATTTCTATCTTTATTTTATCCAAATAATGCACAGAATGAGCCTCTGATTATGTTCCCCACAGTTACAACATCATAGAGTGACTGTCCCCACCGGGGGAGGGGGGGCTCATTTCTCCCGCCCTTCTCTTCTCACATCCAGATTCGGCTCTGGTTGCAAGTGAAGGACAAACCATTTTACTTACCATCCTGGCTTTGTGGAAGACCCAGGAAACTCCAAGTAGGGAGGAAGGACAAAGAAGAGCCCTTCTCTCTGAGGACTGCTAGGAATCTTACACATGAATATATGATTTTTAAACAAATGATGCCAACACTGCTTCTTTTTATTCAAAAATTTCCAATCAATACAATTTTGTATCGTACATAGGTTTGCATCATTGTAACAAGTATGTATGTATGTGTATCTATATCTATATCTATGTATTTATGCTGATAAATAAATAAAGGGAGACTAGTATAGATCTATTTCAAGCTATTTAGCTCTCATCAGCTAGCCATACCCTTACTGGGAATCGAACCTGTGCTGTCTTGCATCTTAGGCAGATGTGTTAACCACTAAGCCACAGAGTTCGACTCCTTTTCAGCTGTGCTGGGGTGAAAGGTATCTATTTAGAGTTACAACCCCCGGTATGCCCAAATATGGGAGGAAGATCACTACTTCCATTCTCTGTCCTTCGGCTCGTCACAAGAGTCCATCCAGAAAGAAACCCAATATTTTTACTGTTGCCTTTGTTACATTTGTGTATTTGTGCTGATAAATAAATAAAGGGAGACTAGTATAGATCTATTTCAAGCTATTTAACTCTCATCAGCTAGCCATACCCTTACTGGGATTGGAACCTGTGCTGTCTCCCTGTGTAACTCTATATCTATATCTATATCTATATCTATATCTATATCTATATCTATATCTATATCTATATCTATATCTATATCTATATCTATATCTATATCTATATCTATATCTATATCTATATCTATATCTATATCTATATCTATATCTATATCTATATCTATATCTATATCTATATCTATATCTATATCTATATCTATATCTATATTTATATCATCTATATCTATATCTGTATCTGTATCTGTATCTGTATCTGTATCTGTATCTGTATCTGTATCTGTATCTGTATCTGTATCTGTATCTGTATCTCTATCTCTATCTCTATCTCTATCTCTATCTCTATCTCTATCTCTATCTCTATCTCTATCTCTATCTCTATCATCTATCATCTATCATCTATATCTATATCTATATCTATATCTATATCTATATCTATATCTATATCTATATCTATATCTATATCTATATCTATATCTATATCTATATCTATATCTATATCTATATCATCTATATCTATATTTATATCTATATCTATATTTATATCATCTATATCATCTATATATCTATATCTATATCTATATCTATATTTATATCATCTATATCTATATCTGTATCTGTATCTGTATCTGTATCTGTATCTGTATCTGTATCTGTATCTGTATCTGTATCTGTATCTGTATCTGTATCTGTATCTGTATCTGTATCTCTATCTCTATCTCTATCTCTATCTCTATCTCTATCTCTATCTCTATCTCTATCTCTATCATCTCTATCTCTCTCTCTCTCTCTCTCTCTCTCTCTCTCTCTCTCTCTCTCTCTCTCTCTCCCTCCCTCCCTCCCTCCCTCCCTACCTACCTACCTACCTACCTACCTACCTACCTACCTATCTATCTATCTATCTATCTATCTATCTATCTATCTATCTATCTATCTATCTATCTATCTATCTATCTTCGTATAGAGCAAAGTTTTCCACACTTGGCAACATTCATGGCCATTTGCAGCATCCCTTGGTCACAATTTATGACATTTTCAGCAAAAATGCCCCAGAACGAACAATGAGTTTTTTAAAATTAAAACAACCTTTTGCTTAACCCAGCGATTCAAAGGGCAGCAGTGAAAGCATTCTTTGGGGCTCCTGGGAAAGTCCTCATTGCACTCCTGCTCCCTGGACCTCATTGTCTCCTGGTCTGCTGCTGAGTGCAGTTCAAGGTGTTGGTGACAACGTTTAAAGCCCATGGAGTCAAGGCCAACCTATTTGCACCGGCAATCAGGGCCTACTTCAGCTCAGTTAAAGTACTCCCCAAAACAGGAAGTCCTCAAGTTACAACAGTTCATTTCCTGATCATTTGGAGTTACAACAGCCCTGGAAAACAGGGACTGATGTCCATTTTTCACACTTATAACCCTTGCAGAATCCTGAGGGTGACGTGATTTACATTGACAATTGGTTCATCTGTATGACTAAGGTGACCAGATTTTCAGGTTGATAAAGAGGGACACCTTTGACCTGGGGGGGGGGTAGATTAAAATTTTTATACGGAGTAACAAAAATTTTCATACAAGGCAAAAATAGTATTGTAATATTTTCTTTATTTCAACATCACTACAATTTACAAATATAACTTGTAACCGTTGCCAAACATCAAAATTTTGATCACGTGACCATGAGGATGCTGCAATGATCGCTAAGTGTGAAAATGGTCGCTAACTGTGAAAAATGGTCATCAGTCACTTTTTTCACTATACCACCTTTCTTGCCACAGTTCGTAAATGAATTACTGCATTTGGTATTTTGTATTTTGGATAGAATTTTTTTAAAAATAGTCTAAGACAATTTAAAAAAAGAATCCACACAGAATAAATTGAAGTAAAATATTTCAAACTATTCCACACAGAATAAATTGAAGTAAAACTATTTTTAAAAATTCTATGCACAATGTATTTCAAAGTATTGTGCATAGAATTTTTAAAAATGGTTCCACTTCAATTTATTTTGGATATAATCTTTTTAGAAATTGTCTTAGACAAATTTAAAAAAAGATTCTATCCAAAATACAAAATAACAGCTGCAGTTATTCACTTAAGAACTGTGGCAAGAAAGGTGGTATAATGGGCTTAGTGACCAAAGTTACAATGGGATTGAAAAAAGTGACTGATGACCATTTTTCACACTTAGCGACCATTTTCACACTTAGCGACTGTTGCAGCATCCTCATGGTCCACAGTTCAATGTAAATTGTTCTTTGTGCATGTGGGGAACAATTTAATGTGAATTCTGCATGCACCCACACTACTATACAGCATGCTGGCAATGGGAGTTGCGATCAGGGAACCAGTTTCGGGGTGTGGTCAGCCTGGGTCGCTGCCAGTTCTGTGACCCAGGCCTAAATGCTACTAACCTGGGCCGAACCGGGAGTAACCTACCTCTGGTTCTGGTGTCATATGATCCCCCTTTTTGTGACCTTCACTTAAGCCAGATTCACTTAACAACTTGGTTAAGAAATTAACAACTGCAGTGATTCACTTAGCAACTGTAGCAAGAAAAGTTGTAAAACAGGGCAAAACTCAACAAATTTCTCACATAAATTCTGGGCTCCGTTGTGCTCGTAAGTTGAGGACTACCTGTAGTGATTTGCTTAACAATGACCCCATACACAAAACCTAGACTATAAAATCTGGTCGGTTCACATGATGATGTACTTTATGGCCATCATGACTTCAAACCATGTGGGCAGATTCCATTACAGTCATAAGTCAAGGACTCCTTTTTCCCGTCCCAATTCTAGTCTGGGCCATTTATAATAGCGGGGAAGCTCAATCTATATATAACACCAAAAAAGCTTTGCCAAAAAGTTAAAAAATGTTCTTTTTGTGGTTGAATGAAAACCAGTCCACCAATCTATAGTTGGCACAAAACTACATTGATGCACCATTTCCTAGGCTCACTTGTACAAGCTGCACCTTGGCAGAATGATAATGCCAGCAAAAGAGGAACATTCTGAAGAATGCCAAAATGAAAAATCGACACTGAATTCTCACTTCTAGTGCTTTCAATTCCTTCTTGCCTTTTATGAGCTTTTCAATGAGAAAGAGAAATGCACAAGCATTGATACACTGACCCAGCAATGAGCAAATGAGTGTTCTCCTGGCCCGCCTTAATGAAAACCTGGATGGTGAAAATTAAGACCAAAACATTTTTCCTGCCATTACTAAACCTTCGCAAGCAGTACAGCGATGATTTGTTCAAACGTAAAAAGAGTTTGATTACCATTTTTAAACTCAACTTCAAAGGGATATCTAAAGCATGCTCCTTGACATGAAGCTAGCACGAGAGAGAAGATGATCAGGCTGAAGAAGACTTTCTGAGAAAGGGAAAGAAAAAAGAAAAAAATAAGCCATGAGAGATCTTATTCATTGTTTCAGAAACTGGCTCTTCAAAGTCTTTCTAATTCCCCCTCTGATAATACAATGAAGTTCATGAACTTTGGAACAAGCCCTCTAGGTTAAGTTTACAATCTTGTGCAAGTGTGCAGTTCGGTATCTGTTGCACAAGAGGGTCAAGCTGGAACATCTCCCTCCCCTCTTTGTGCCAGCTGCACACAATCCAGGATACCTGAATATCTCATCCCTTTAACAGAGTTTATCAGATTAACAGAGTTGGAAGGAACTTGGAGGTCTTCTAGTCTAACCCTCCACCCAAGCAGGAGACCCTACACCATTCCTGACAGATGGCAGTCCAATCCCTTCTTGAAAGCTTCCAGGGATGAAGCTCCCAGAACTTCTGTTCCATGGATTGATCGTTCTCACTATCAGAAAATGTTAGAACAATTAATCAGTGGAACAACTTGCCTCCAGAAGTTTGGAATGCTCCAAGGATGGAAGTTTTTAAGATGTTGGATAGCCATTTGTCTCAAGTGGTGTAGGGTTTCCTGCCTAAGCAGGGGGTTGGACTAGAAGACCTCCAAGGTCCTTTCCAACCCTGTAATTCTATTCTATTCTTCATTCCAATATTCTATTCTATTCCATTCCATTCTATTCCATTCCATTCCATTCCATTCCATTCCATTCCATTCTATTCTATTCTATTCTATTCTATTCTATTCTATTCTATTCTATTCTATTCTATTCTTCTTTTTCCATTTGTTTGCTTTAAGAACCAGTACTGGTCCAGCACTCCTAAAATGCCCGCTTAGGGGACCTACACTCTGCTTAAACTTGAATCCAGAAGAGATATAAGTATAAATTACCATATGAGTAGATGAGAAATGTGTAAATAGATAGATAGATATAGATATAGATACGGATACGGATACGGATACAGATACAGATACAAGTACAGATACAGATACAGATACAGATACAGATACAGATACAGATAGATACAGATACAGATACAGATACAGATACAGATACAGATATGTAGATATGTAGATATGTAGATGTAGATATATAGATATATAGATATATAGATATATAGATATATAGATATAGATGTATAGATGTATAGATGTATAGATGTATAGATGTATAGATGTATAGATGTATAGATGTATAGATGTATAGATGTACAGATGTACTGATGTACAGATGTACTGATGTACTGATGTACAGATGTACAGATGTACAGATGTACAGATATAGATATAGATATAGATATAGATATAGAGATAAGATATAGATATAGATATAGATATAGATATAGATATAGATATAGATATAGATATAGATATAGATATAGATATAGATATAGAAATAGATATAGATATAGATATAGATATAGATATAGATATAGATATAGATATAGATATAGAAATAGATATAGATAGATACAGATACAGATACAGATACAGATACAGATACAGATACAGATACAGATACAGATATAGATATATGAATGAAAAGAGTATAATGGAGGTTTAATGATGTGGAAATGTTGCAAAGATAATATTTGTGTTCTTAAAAAATGAAAAAAAAACATTTAACAAAAACCTTTTTTTTTAAAGAAACTAAACATTTACCAACCCATGTTTTCTTGGTCTTGAAATGTAGAGTAACATTACAATCACCAAACCATCAAGGGGTTTGGGTCTGAGGATTCAACCCCTTAAGCCCCATAGGATAGCTTAAGGCATCAAGAAGTCATCTACTGCCCAAATGAAAGCTATTGTCCACATCTCTGAAAGTAACGATTGGCTACCAGGGAAGGTGAGTGGTCAGGAGAAGGGCTGGATGTTTTCTTTCCTCCCAGGCTTAACTCTTGAGAGCCATGTTCTCCTTGCCTCCTGCAGTGACATCATCACATTTCATCATCAGCTTCTACTCTGAAAGTTCTCTTGGCATCTCAGAATGTCCAGGGTTACCATAGGGACGGGAATAAACACTTTTAAATGATTCCACTTTTACTGACCACTCTTTACCGGCTGCTGGAAGGTTAGAGGCAGCATCCATCTCTACCCTCGTTCAACATATACTCTTTTTCCCATGATGGCAGGTAGGAATTGGGCCATCTCTCTCTTGGAAGGGATCCCTCGTTCCTCCAGAAATCTCACCGAGAGTCAAATTTGGCATTACACACAGAGAACAGCTGGGGAAAGGAGAAGGTTTGGGGATGGGCTATCCAAGGGAAGGAAATGGAAACCATGATAGGATGGAAGAAAACCAATGGGGCGAGTCCTCACTCAACCCAATTTTGGGAAGTTCTTGACTTCTTTTCCTTGGATTGTGGCCATACATTTTGCCCTATATTCAGTGGAATTTCATATCCACTTCTAATAAATATTTCCCAATGTAGTTTTTGATAGAAACAGGTTTTTAATCCCATTCCCTCATCACATCAAATGTTTATCAGGGGGACTCATGGACCAGAGGGTGGAAAAGAAAGAGGAATCACAAAACAGGAAACCAAATATCTGGTTGAAATGCCTTGTGTTATTTCTCTGGGGCCAAGAAGACAGTTTGGCGTCCTTTTAAAGGTTCACAGGATATCTACTCATCGGGGGGGTGGACTCATTTTTGAGTCCCTAAGTATATTTCTTTGGAAGGACCCTAAGATCAGCAGGGTGTAGGCAGGGCTGCATATCTCAAACCACTCAGAATTGGACTGAGGGCTAAACTACATGATGTCCTCAGCCGCTATATCTACTTCCAAGGACGATGTAAAAGGAAAGAAAATGCTCCTTTCTTCCCCTCTAATTCTTCTTTCCTTTTCATCCTGGTCAGGTGTGTGGGGGAATGACTTTGTGCCTGGGGGAGGAACAGGTGTTTAACCCCTCCCTGGACATTATGAAGACCTAGATCAAGATCACATGAAGTGTTAACACCACTTTATAATGCCTTGGTAAGGCCCCACTTTAAATACTGCATCCAGTTTTGGTCGCCACGATGTAAAATAGATTTTGAGACTCTAGAAAGGGTGCAGAGAAGATTACCAAAGAGGATTAGGGAGATGGAGGCTTAAACATATGAAGAAAGGTTGCAGGAACTGGGCATGGCTAGTTTGATGAAAAGAAGGACTAGGAGAGACATGATAGCAGTCTTCCAATATCTTAGGGGCTGCCACAAAGAAGGGGGAGTCAAACTATTCCCCAAAGCACATGGGTAGGAGAAGAAGCAATGGGTGGAAACTAATGAAGGAGAGAAGCAACTTAGAACTAAGGAGAAATTTCCTGACAGTTAGAAGAATTAATCAGTGGAACAACTTGCCTCCAGAAGTTTTGAATGCTCCAAAGCTGGAAGTTTTTAAGATGTTGGATAGCCATTTGTCTCAAGTGGTGTAGGGTTTCCTGCCTAAGCAGGGGGTTGGACTAGAAGACCTCCAAGGTCCTTTCCAACCCTGTAATTCTATTCTATTCTATTCTATTCTATTCTATTCTATTCCATTTCGTATTCTATTCTACTCCATTCCATTTTCTATTCTATTCTATTCTATTCTATTCTATTCTATTCTATTCTATTCCCTTTTCTTTTCTTTTCTATTCTATTCTAGTCTATTCTATTCTGTTCCATTCCATATTCTATTCTATTCTATTCCATTTCGTATTCTATTCTATTCTATTCCATTCCATTTTCTATTCTATTCTATTCTTTTCCATTCCATATTCGATTCTATTCTATTCTATTCTATTCTATTCTATTCTATTCCATTCCATTCCATTCCATTCTATTCTATTCTATTCTATTCTATTCTATTCCATTCTATTCCATTCCATTTTCTATTCCATTCCATTCCATTCCATTCCATTCTATTCCATTCCATTTTCTATTCTATTCTATTCTATTCTATTCTATTCTATTCTATTCTATTCTATTCTATTCTATTCTATTCTATTCTATTCTATTCTATTCTATTCTATTCTATTCCATTCCATTCCATTCCATTCCATTCCATTTTCTATTCTATTCTATTCTATTCTATTCTATTCTATTCTATTCTATTCTATTCTATTCTATTCTATTCTATTCTATTCTATTCTATTCTATTCCATTTCGTATTCTATTCTTTTCTATTCTATTCCATTTCATTTTCCATTCCATTCCATTCCATTCCATTCCATTCCATTCTATTCTATTCTATTCTATTCTATTCTATTCTATTCTATTCTATTCTATTCTATTCTATTCTATTCTATTCTATTCTATTCCCTTTTCTTTTCTTTTCTATTCTATTCTTTTCTATTCTATTCTGTTCCATATTCTATTCTATTCTATTCTATTCTATTCTATTCTATTCTATTCTATTCTATTCTATTCTATTCTATTCTATTCTATTCTATTCTATTCTATTCCATTCCATTCCATTCCATTCCATTCCATTCCCTTTTCTTTTCTATTCTATTCTATTCTGTTCCATTCCATATTCTATTCTATTCTATTCTATTCTATTCTATTCTATTCTATTCTATTCTATTCTATTCTATTCTGTTCCATTCCATATTCTATTCTATTCTATTCTATTCTATTCTATTCTATACTATTCTATTCTATTCTATTCTATTCCATTCCATTTTCTATTCTATTCTATTCTATTCTATTCTATTCTATTCTATTCCGTTCTATTCTATTCTATTCTATTCCATTCCATTCCATTCCATTCCATTCCATTTTCTATTCTATTCTATTCTATTCTATTCTATTCTATTCTATTCTATTCCATTTTCTATTCCATTCCATTCTATTCTATTCTATTTTATTCTATTCTATTTTATTCTATTCTGTTCCATTCCATTTTCTATTCTATTCTATTCTATTCTATTCTATTCCATTTTCTATTCTATTCTATTCTATTCTATTCTATTCTATTCTATTCTATTCTATTCTATTCTATTCTATTCTATTCTATTCTATTCTATTCTATTCTATTCTATTCTATTCTATTCTATTCCATTCCATTCCATTTCATATTCTATTCTATTCTATTCTATTCTATTCTATTCTATTCTATTCTATTCTATTCTATTCTATTCTATTCTATTCTATTCTATATCCAATATGGGACTCCGGATGTTCTCAGATTGAAACAGAAAATGCAGTTTCTGACTTCTGTCCTTCTTTTGATGTGTGTTTTACAGATCCGGCGCATAACACAGAGACCCCAAAAAACCTGGCCCTTCCGACTCCAGGTTGCCCAATACTCATAGCCATACCTGCTCTAGGAAACAACCTTTGGATCCAGCCTCCTTTTCCCCACCTGCCTGCTCACTTGATCCAAGGCAATGCCAGCCTGCAGAGTTTTGTCCCTCCAGGAGTGTCGCACCTCCAAACCATCCATGGGGAGCAACTGCAGTTGGCCAACCTGACAGCCTGCAATCCTCACGTCTCTACCTTTCCCCAGCCTTTCTACCCCCCTCTACCACCTCCATATCAAGCTCTTCCTGGCACTGGCCCTGTGCAGAAGCTCCCCAGGCCCTCCTACCCCCAACATCGGCTCTCAGGTCATTCAGAGGCAACGCCTTGGGCACAGACCGCCTCTGATGTGGGCATTCAGCTTGGACAGAGGTGGCCACTCAAGCATCTTAGCAGCCAACCAGCCTCTTTGCAAGGTGAGAGCTACTTATGCAACCCTGGAACCTTGGCTCTCGTTCCCAGAGCACCACCAGTTAGACCTAGTCACAGATGTCCAAAGGATGGGCCACCAATCCTGGAGGTCTTCAAGAAAAGTTAGAACTAGAGTAAGTTTCTTGAAGACCTAGATATTTTTATATATGGTTCTTCATAATTTATGAAACAGGAGCAGCTGCTTGGGAGGCCCAGACCTCAATCAAGAGCTGTCTCCATCCTCTTCTGCCTCTTCATCTATTTCTGTAGAGTTGCAAAGGAAAACCTGGTAGGAGTCACAGGCAGATTGGGCCACCAAGTTAGGGTCAGCTATGATGGTGCAGAATCCACATCTCTTGCTCAGTTTCTCCTCTTGGCTCTTTCAGAGGTCAGAGCCCCTGAAGAGGAACCACAGGAGGCCCAGACTTACCGTCTTCCGGGATCTCTTGATCAGCCAGGAAGGAGCATCCATCAGTTTGTGGGCTCCCCTTTGGCTCCTTCTTCATCGTTACACTATGATTTGGAGGACATGCCTCACCTCTTTCCAGTGGTGGAAGGTGAGTGCTAAATACCAGGTATTCCCTGCAGGTATTGACCCCTGTTAGCCTTTGTATGACATCCTGGACTTTAAGGCTGGTGAACACTTCAGAAGGGAATCCACATCTGGGAGATAATATGATAGAACATCCTTGTTTGAAGAATCACCTCTTGACATCTTTCTTTCAGTGGGCCAAGCTCCAGGAGGACACCCATCAGGTGCCAGTCTGAAGACTGAGGTCCCACAGACCTCTCAAGGGCAAGAAGCATCAGAGCCAGATCCTAGCAAAAAGTTTGGGCTGAATGGTGAGTTCCAAAGCATTGCAGATGGGAAGACTGTCCCCGACCGAGAGGGGTTTCTTTGGAAGGTGCAGAGTCTCATCATGCTCTTCCAAGATATGTGAAATCTTGCTGTGGGCTTTAAAGAAGACAACCCAATGAAAATTAGATTTTTGTTCATCAATAATGGGGGATGGTCTAGACCCTTACTGGCCTTGTGTTCATCAGTTGAACCAATTTTGCCAAAAATTCCCTAGATTGTAGATTCCCTCTTCTAATACTGTGAACCAGGAATGAAGTTGCTAGTTGGAGAATGGTCTGCAGAGATTGAAGACAATAATATTCCCATTCCTCATAGCAGAGTAGGGGCAAACAGGGAGGTAGGAGAAGTATGGGAGCCTAAAAGTAGCTCACATTTTGTCTGAGCAACCTAATTGGTATCCTTCAAAAACAGATTCTATTTTCCTTCCTTCCTTCCTTCCTTCCTTCCTTCCTTCCTTCCTTCCTTCCTTCCTTCCTTCCTTCCTTCCTCTTTCTTTCTTTCTTTCTTTCTTTCTTTCTTTCTTTCTTCTTTTCTACTTTCAGAGAGGTGGGTTCAGATTGGGCAGGAGTAGGGCCATGCCTCTCCTCCTTCCTGGAGGAACATAAAGGACCTCACGGGACAGGCTTGAAGGATGAGTTCCATGTACTGCAGGAGCTCCTTGATGAGTTTCCTGACAGTGAGCAGTATTTTTTTCTTCTCTCCCTTCCAGATGGTCAGTTCCATACCTCATCAAAGGGGAAAGGGAAAAGGAAAATCCCTTGGATTGAAGAAGAGCCACCGGCGAAAAAACCCAAGGAGGAGGAGAGAACTCACCATCAAATGCCATCTAAGACCAGGGCAAAAGGGCAGCAGAGAAACAAAGCTTGCAAAAATGTCTCTGCAAAGGGGGCAGCAGATGCCCCAAAATCCAAAACCGTCCCTTGTGGTTTGGAAGCTCCAGATCTCACCCAGACCAAGGTGCCTTCTGTACTTCTGACCATCCATGAAGACCCGAAGGTGGTGCTTCCTGAACTCCTTCCAGAGCAGACAGCTGAACAATGTCGTTCTTCTTCTTCCAAAGACTCTATGACAGGCCATGCCTCTTCAGCCTTGGAGAAGAGTCAGCCTAAAAGCCAAGATAAACAGGAAGCGAGGAAAAAGGTCAGCCTGTGTGGCACAAAGAGCAGAAAGTGCTACCCCAAAAGTGAAACAGAGGGAGCCCCAAGGACAATCCCAAAGACCAACCTGGCTTGCAAACTGATGGAGTCTCTACAAGTCTTTCACCCACTAGGCAAGCAGACCAGTTCAACTCTGCCAAGCAAGAAAGTCCATTCCGTTTCGCCTTACAAGCCTATTCCGGACAGTCGTATCCCAAAGGCCAAGCTTTTGCCTCAACCATCATCTCACCTATCTTCCCAACCTCTGACTACTGCACCCAAGCCGTCCCTTCACTTCCTACCTGCCCCTCAGCTGCATCCCCAATGCCAACCACCAGCAGCCCCACTGTCAAAATTACCTTCCCGTCCTCTCTCCAAACCTTCATCCCATCCTCTGCCTCAACCACCATCGCAGCCGTGGCAAAAACGGTCGCTGATTCCTGTGCCTACTCAGCCCCCAAAGCCCCTGGGGAAGCAGGTGCCCCCTGCCACGATCCCACCTGCCCCAAAGTCCTGGGATTCTGGACTTCCACGCAGCAGGGAGTGGAGAAGCCAGGCTGCAGCTGGCGGGAAAACCACCAGTCTGGGGTCGAAGCCCACAGACTTAGGTCTGAATGTTGGGCACCTCGGCCACATTAAAGCACCAGCCAAAGTCCCACTGCCCAAAGGTCCATCTTCATCGCCACCGTATAAAGGGGATACGTTCAGACCCTGGAGAATGCCTCCCCCCGACCTGGAGGTCTCGCGACCCATCACGGACGAGCAGCGGCCCATTCGGGAGAGGATGAAGCGGGAAGCTCAGAAAGAGAGGGAGGAGGCAGCCTGCTGGACTTCGCTGGGGAGGATCAAGATCTTTGAGGAGCGGGAGAAAGAAATGGACATCTCCCTCTATTATGGCTATCCCAGCTTCGGCTGTCCTTGGAGAACGTCCACTTGGCCTTGTCCATCTGGAAGAAAACAGGCTGGGAACATACGACCGCATTTGGGATCAGACTTTCTGTCATCAAGAGACTGATGGGGTCGTAAGCCAACATGTCACATGGCCGCATCGCTTAGCAATCACAATCCCAGCAGTCACCAAGAATAAAGTGTTGTGAAGCAAGTACCCAACCCAATGCAAGAATCCTGGGCTTGGTCCCCCCAGCCCTGACCCTCAAAAGGCTCCACTCCCCCCCCTACCTGTCTTTCCCCAATCTGCCCTATGGCTGCCTTGCACCCTGTTGGCCAAAGCTCAGAGAGCACAGCTCCCTTAAATCCGAGGGTCCTTGTTCCTTTGGCCACGGCCATTCCTCTTGAGCCCCCAACTCACCCTCCCACCTGGGATGTCCCTGATTTTAATAAACAGGCTTCAAATGGGCTTCACACATACAGCCACTGGTTGCTGCTGAGGAATTTTAAAAGGAAATGAACTTATTTGGATTTTTTGTATATTGAACATAATTTAATATATCCGATATCAGAAATCAGAATTCCTTTTAACATGTTTATAAATAGTAGCTTCTATTGTACTATAATTCTACTGCTTTAGATTAGTTAAACATGCCTGATCATTGTTATATTCTTATGGATTCAATTAATAATCTCATTATCTTGAAAGTTTTAATTTTATTTCCTGATCTGATTGTAACATTTAAAGTTAATTTTTTCAGTATATTCCTTGTATTACGATATTGTATTATGAAAATACAAGATTGTATTACAAAATTGCGTTACAATTCTGCCTTACAATAAATGCTATTTTTCAAAAATGCAGTTAAATATTCCTATTCGTCAGCAAAAGTCATTGGTTTCTGCTAGAGTTTTTTTTTAATGTATTTATTTGGATTTTTAAATAAATTATATTTTAATATATGAAATGTCTGAAATTAGAGTTCCTTTATCATAAAATTTGAAAACACTAGATTGTAATTTACTATAAATATACTGTTCTATATTATTTAAACATTTTGTAAATTCTCAATATACTTTTTTTCTTTCTTACAAAAAAAAAACTTTAAGCAATAACAATGTAAAAAGTACTTAACTGTTTTGTAGGGAAAAATACCCTAATGATCACAATAAGCAAACCACAAATTACATCCAGTGGTGGAAATGGGTGTGGCGCTTTCACTGTCTCTTTTTCTTATTGTCCTAATGTTTTTTTTTCTATACTTTGTCACATAATGAAGCTTAATAAAAAGAAAGGAAGAAAGAGAATAGGACAGCCAATTGTGGGAAGTTGGAGAGGAGGCTGCACATCTGGCTATTTCCACTTCTCACATTCTGCTCACCATCTCTCAATAGCTTGATTTTTTCCTTTCAGTTGAACATTTTCCATTTTATTTCCATGTGGAAACAAAAGTACTGATCATGACCATAATTTGTTCCATAACTTTGGTTGCAACCCAGTTTGGTGGCCACTGCATTTTGTCACATATTTAAATTTCTTTTGTAAACAGAGTGCTGTCCAGTTCCCCCCCTTAACATTTTCACATATGCATAATTCATTTTACATTATATTTCCATTTCCCATTTTAGCTGTATTGTTTTCTTCCCATATTTTCCCAACTTTAATTTTAAAAAATTAATATACAAAAAAGTGTTTCATTTTTATCCCTTTAGAAATAAACCAAACTTATCATTTCATCTCCACCTATTTTTTATAAGTAACATATATCTTCAAATTCAGTATTGCACATAATCAACATTTTACTTACAGTAATAATTTGCACAGTTAATATTAGTATAGTTCAATCACATCTTAATTAGCTACATACCATTACCACGATTAACATATTTCATTTTAGTTTACTAATCCCCTGTTCCTAGTTTCTTTTTCCTTTTTCCTCTTTTTCTTCTTTTTATGAGTATTATTTATTTTCTTGTGGATCTTTTCTCTCACTTTTCGATAGATTTTTTGGACAACCCCAGGATTTTTTCTTTTTCAATTCCCACTATTTCTCTTTATTTTTGGCTAATTTTTTTTTAGGATTCCATTTTCCTTTTCTCCTCTCTACTCTTTCAATGTGTGGGAAGTTATCATCCAGCCCTCTCCCAGAAAAATGAAATATCCTAGGAAATATTGAAAAGGCAGAATATTTCTCTGGATATGAAAAGAAAGAAACATGTTTTAAAAGAATAGTTGCCTGTAGCTTCCTGCCCATCCCCACTGTTAATGGGCCATTAAGAAGGCCAAGCAAGTCCATTTTACATAATAAAGACTTCTCCACTGCAGCTCTAGGGGGGATGGGAGTAAAGGCATGATAATATTAGCCCTTTACTCAACTGACCACATGGCATCTGAGAATTCAACTAAACCTGGATTAAAAACACAGCCCAGAGAGTTGCCCCTGCATGGCCCTATGGGAGTCTGACAACCAATCAGAATACATTTCTTACACAGGAAGAGGAAACAGAGAGGTGGGACTGAAAGGTTATAAAAAGCATAGCAAGCCCCTTCCTCAGCTCTTCTCTTCTTCTCCACCAACATTGAAGCATGTGATCACCTTTTCTGTTCAGGAGCTCAAGCCATATGGTCCTGTCCAACAATAAACAATCTTTCCAAGCAGCCTCCATGTCTCCAATGTCGTCTTCCCCACTTGGAGCTGAACCCAGAAGGACATTTCTTTCATCAAATGCCTCTGTAAATCTCAATCGTATTGTCTAACTGGTTTTTGGTTTCTTTCTCTATACGGTTAATTTCTCGTTTCTCGTTTGTGTTCCTTGCAAGTTCCTTTCCTAACCCCTGCTCTTTGTGCTTCAGCAATTTTTCTGGTTCTTTATCACCTTTTAATGTTACTCACGCATCTTTTAGTATTTCAAGTAATTCCTCAGACATCCCATCCTCCATGTTCAAATTTAACACACTTTTAATATACTTATTTTCCCAACGTTAATTAAGACCTCCTTCTTGATGTTTCTACCTTTCAATATCAGGTTCAAGAATAGTCCAATCCACTTCAAAAGTTTTTTTGTTTTCTTCTATATCTCTTCTGTGGTCAAGGTAAAGTTTTAACTGCTAGGCTTTGTTTGAAAATGTTACTGTAATTCTTCTCTCCAGTTGGTGGCTTTTAAATCCCTCTATTATTGACGATCGCGTCAATAATTTGTCAAAACTAAAAGCTCTAAGTCCATAGACAAATTTTCCAAGTTTCCTCCTTTTTTTGTTTTCAGTTCCTCCAAATCCGATTTTATTAATCAAAATCCTCTTGGGCTTGATATTTAATAACTGATGATCCCCCCTTTCCCCCCTCCCTCTGCATTCCTGGTGACATACAGAGGTTGCTAGGATGTTTCTGATAGGATTTTTCTATGAAAAGCAAGTATGTGGATTTGGAATGATTTGGACAGAGTCTACTGATTTGGACGTGGTCAGAAGCTCCCGTGACCAGAGGATTTCTCCTTGCTTCCTTTCCTTTTCCTGGCCATCAGGACTTGGGAATACATTATGTACATCCTGCTGGCCATGTTTGCAGATCTCCAAGAAGCTCCCTATCCATATCATGATGAAACACGGGATCATCCAAAATCATATGTGGAATATATGTCCCAAACTTTGAGATTTCTCTATGCCAATGAAGATGTCCAAGAACTGGGTGTTTAGAATCAAATCAGATCTTGGTTGAATCAATCTTTCTCCCAGGAAGACTCAAAAGTTCTCTATAGGTTCTAAGGTGACAAATGATCTTAGAGGTCCTTACCAATGAAGGCCAACTTTGACTGACCATACCCTCTTCTTCTTCTTCCTCCTCCCCATCCCATTTTTTCCAAAGACATGTTGGTGCCTACCATCGTCTGGGATGCAAAACACTGGTAAATCAAGAAACATGTGAATATGAGTTTTATCTGACTGATGCCCCATCATGGAGCTGTTAAACTTGTTGGATTCTCCTCTCTTCATGCAAGTGTGCTTGAATCAACCTTTTCCATTTAAATGAACCTGAATAAACCCCTCATCTCAATATTTTTCCTTCTCTTTTTGTTTTATTAAATAACAACCATGCTAGAAACAGAAACATTGGAACATGAATTCTATAGGACTGATGACCATCGTTGGTATCTCATCTCTTCATATAGAGCAGAGGTGGAGAGCTATGGCCTCTTTATGGCTTGTGGACTTCAACTCCTAGAATTCCTCAGCCAGCCATGAAGGTCCATAGGTCATAAAAGGACCACCTCTGACATTGAAGAACCATAACAGAGAACTCACATGGAAATGAAGCTGGGTGTGTTTGTGTGTGTGTGTGTGTACGTTTTTGTAGATTTTCACAGGTACATGTATGCAGGAGCTCATCGAAATGTCACCAAGATACTCTTAATCTTATATGGGAAAAAGACCCAAATACACCAAAACCTGCATATATATATATCTCACAAATAAACATCTCAATCTTTGATCTTCTTTGAAGTCCATTCTCTGGTGCTAAGTAGGAAATCTGAGGAAGGAATTTCAGTCTCAGTCAGGAATTTTATGTGCCCTGGCATATTCTGGTCTTCCCTCCCATCATTCTAGCCTCCATGAATTCACTTGCATTGGAGATGCAACGGGGAATTTACAAGATTAGAGATCGGGATTAAATAACTGCAGTGCTCCAAAGCTAAGAGAAGGTTCCGGGTGTACGCCATCTAACAGTTGTGCTAGGGACTTGCACTCAAACAGCTTAATAGCTGCAATGGCCCACATGGACTCCACTCCCCCAACTTCCCAGAGAATGACCCAAATCTGCAAATAATCCAAGTAGTTTTCTGCACCTTCCTGCACAAATGCAGAAACACATTTTGTGGGGAGGGGGAGATATCATCTAAGGATTACAAAGTCAGGATAGTCCCTTCAATTCCCCCCAAATCATCACAAGTGGGAGAAGGCATGAAAAAGTGGTAAATGCTACCAAGGTGAGGGTAAAGCACATCTCTGCACATCTATGGTGGGCTCCATCCCAACAACACAAATGAAGAGATATAGAGAGATCAAAGTATCAAAGATATTCAAGTATCTCCTACAAGAGATCTATCAGGGGAGCTTCATATTTTCCCAATGGATCTCCTTTAGGAGATCTCTCTGTTAAATGTGCTAATATCCTCTTTCATAATATGATGTTGTTCATGAACTTTGGAAAAGGCCTTCTAGGTTAAGTTTACAATCTTGTGCAAGTCTGCATTTGAACTCTGTTACTCATCAGGGTCAACCTAGAATTTTTTCCTCCAGAATACTCGAATCTCTCCATTTGTGTTGTTGGATTGTTTGTTTGTTGGATTGTTTATTTATTTGTATGCCGCCCTTTTCCCTGGGGGGACTCAGGGCGGCTCACAATCAAAAGGAAGAGGGGGACAGACTTTTACATATAAGACAGTACATGATTAAAACGCAACATTCATACCATTCGGGCGGGTTCTTTAGCCCCAGGCCTGATGGGATAGCCAGATTCTAAGGGCTGTGCGGAAGGTCTGGAGGGTGGTGAGGGTACGAAGCTCCACGGGGAGATCGTTCCATTCCGTTGTTGGGATTGAGCGCACCATAGATGGGCAGAGATGTGCTTTACCCTCACTTTGGTGGTATCTGCCAGCTTTTCATGCCTTCTCCCACTCGTGATGCTTTGGTGGGAAGGGAAGGGACAATCCTGACTTTCTAATCCTGAGGTGATATGTCCCCCATAAAAAAAACATATGTTTTTGCATTTGTGTGTCTACTGTTAACCTTACTAAATAGCTAGAGAGTAAACAAAATGCAAGAATTCTTGCCCACATAGTACCTTAGGGATGTTTGGGTGTTACATTCACCCCACGTATCACAAAATGTAATTAATTTGTTTTTTGGACGTATATTTTTTCTCCTTTGTCTCTTCTAAAGTTCTAAAGAAACTTTATCTGATGGCATTAGATGTCACCTCTTTCTGTTATTTCTATCTTTATTTTATCCAAATAATGCACAGAATGAGCCTCTAATTATGTTCCCCACAGTTACAACATCATAGAGTGACTGTCCCCACTGGGGGAGGGGGGGCTCATTTCTCCCGCCCTTCTCTTCTCCCATCCAGAGCAAATTCGGCTCTGGTTGCAAGTGAAGGACAAACCGTTTTACTTACCATCCTGGCTTTGTGGAAGACCCAGGAAACTCCAAGTAGGGAGGAAGGACAAAGAATAGCCCTTCTCTCTGAGGACTGCTAGGAATCTTACACATGAATATATGATTTTTAAACAAATGATGCCAACACTGCTTCTTTTTATTCAAGAATTTCCAATCAATACAATTTTGTATCGTACATAGGTTTGCATCATTGTAAGAAGTATGTATGTATGTGTATCTATATCTATGTATTTATGCTGATAAATAAATAAAGGGAGACTAGTATAGATCTATTTCAAGCTATTTAGCTCTCATCAGCTAGCCATACCCTTACTGGGAATCGAACCTGTGCTGTCTACCTGTGTAACTCTAAATAGATCTCTCTCTCTCTCTCTCTCTCTCTCTCTCTCTCTCTCTCTCTCTCTCTCTCTCTCTCTCTCTCTCTCTCTCTCTCTCTCTCTCTCTCTCTCTCTCTCTCTCTCTCTCTCTCTCTCTCTCTCTCTCCCTACCTACCTACCTACCTACCTACCTACCTACCTACCTACCTACCTATCTATCTATCTATCTATCTATCTATCTTCGTATAGAGCAAAGTTTTCCACACTTGGCAACATTCATGGCCATTTGCAGCATCCCTTGGTCACAATTTATGACATTTTCAGCAAAAATGCCCCTGAACGAACAATGAGTTTTTTTAATTAAAACAACCTTTTGCTTAACCCAGCGATTCAAAGGGCAGCAGTGAAAGCATTCTTTGGGGCTCCTGGGATAGTCCTCATTGCACTCCTGCTCCCTGGACCTCATTGTCTCCTGGTCTGCTGCTGAGTGCAGTTCAAGGTGTTGGTGACAACGTTTAAAGCCCATGGAGTCAAGGCCACCCTATCTGCACCGGCAATCAGGGCCTACTTCAGCTCAGTTAAAGTACTCCCCAAAACAGGAAGTCCTCAAGTTACAACAGTTCATTTCCTGATCATTTGGAGTTACAACAGCCCTGGAAAACAGGGACTGATGTCCATTTTTCACACTAATAACCCTTGCAGAATCCTGAGGGTGACGTGATTTACATTGACAATTGGTTCATATGTATGACTAAGGTGACCAGATTTTCAGATTGGTAAAGAGGGACACCTTTGACCGGGGGGGGGGGGGGGATTAAAATTTTTATATGGAGTAACAAAAATTTTCGTACAACGCAAAAATAGTATTGTAATATTTTTTTTTATTTCAACATCACTACAATTTACAAATATAACTTGTAACTGTTGCCAAACATCAAAATTTTGATCACCTGACCATGAGGATGCTGCAATGATCGCTAAGTGTGAAAATGGTCGCTAAGTGTGAAAAATGGTCATCAGTCACTTTTTTCACTATACCACCTTTCTTGCCACAGTTCTTAAATGAATAACTGCAGTTGGTATTTTGTATTTTGGATAGAATTTTTTTTTAAATAGTCTAAGACAATTTAAAAAAAGAATCCACACAGAATAAATTGAAGTAAAATATTTCAAACTCTTCCACACAGAATAAATTGAAGTAAAACTATTTTTAAAAATTCTATGCACAATGTATTTCAAAGTATTGTGCATAGAATTTTTAAAAATGGTTCCACTTCAATTTATTTTGGATAGAATCTTTTTAAAAATTGTCTTAGACAAATTTTAAAAAAGATTCTATCCAAAATACAAAATACCAGCTGCAGTTATTCACTTAAGAACTGTGGCAAGAAAGGTGGTATAATGGGCTTAGTGACCAAAGTTACAATGGCATTGAAAAAAGTGACTGATGACCATTTTTCACACTTAGCGACCATTTTCACACTTAGCGACTGTTGCAGCATCCTCATGGTCCACAGTTCAATGTAAATTATTCTTTGTGCATGCGCAGAACAATTTAACGTGAACTCTGCATGCACGCGCACTACTACACAGCATACTGGCAATGGGAGTTGCGATCAGGGAACCAGTTTCGGGGTGTGGTCAGCCTGGGTCGCTGCCAGTTCTGCGACCCAGGCCTAAATGCTACTAAACCGGGCCGAACCGGGAGTAACCTACCTCTGGTCCTGGTGTCATATGATCCCCTTTTTGTGACCTTCACTTAAGACAGATTCACTTAACAACTTGGTTAAGAAAATTAACAACTGCAGTGATTCACTTAGCAACTGTAGCAAGAAAAATTGTAAAACAGGGCAAAACTCAACAAATTTCTCACATAAATTCTGGGCTCCGTTGTGCTCGTAAGTTGAGGACTACCTGGAGTGATTTGCTTAACAATGACCCCATACACAAAACCTAGACTATAAAATCTGGTCGGTTCATATGATGACGTAGTTTACGGCCATCATGACTTCAAACCATGTGGGCAGATTCCATTACAGTCATAAGTCAAGGACTCCTTTTTCCCATCCCAATTCTAATCTGGGCCATTTATAATTGCGGGGAAGCTCAATCTATATATAACACCAAAAAAGCTTTGCCAAAAATTTAAAAAATGTTCTTTTTGTGGCTGAATGAAAACCAGTCCACCAATCTATAGTTGGCACAAAACTACATTGATGCACCATTTCCTAGGCTCACTTGTGCAAGCTGCACCTTGGCAGAATGATAATGCCAGCAAAAGAGGAACATCCTGAAGAATGCCAAAATGAAAAATCGACACTGAATTCTCACTGCTAGTGCTTTCAATTCCTTCTTGCCTTTTATGAGCTTTTCAATGAGAAAGAGAAATGCACAAGCATTGATACACTGAGGCAAATGAGTGTTCTCCTGGCCCGCCTTAATGAAAACCTGGATGGTGAAAATTAAGACCAAAACATTTTTCCTGCCATTACTAAACCTTCGCAAGCAGTACAGCGATGATTTGTTCAAACGTAAAAAGAGTTTGATTACCATTTTTAAACTCAACTTCAAAGGGATATCTAAAGCATGCTCCTTGACATGAAGCTAGCACGAGAGAGAAGATGATCAGGCTGAAGAAGACTTTCTGAGAAAGGGAAAGAAAAAAGAAAAAAATAAGCCATGAGAGATCTTACTCATTGTTTCAGAAACTGGCTCTTCAAAGTCTTTCTAATTCCCCCTCTGATAATACAATGAAGTTCATGAACTTTGGAACAAGCCCTCTAGGTTAAGTTTACAATCTTGTGCAAGTGTGCAGTTCGGTATCTGTTGCACAAGAGGGTCAAGCTGGAACATCTCCCTCCCCTCTTTGTGCCAGCTGCACACAATCCAGGATACCCGAATATCTCATCCCTTTAACAGAGTTTATCAGATTAACAGAGTTGGAAGGAACTTGGAGGTCTTCTAGTCTAACCCTCCACCCAAGCAGGAGACCCTACACCATTTCTGACAAATGGCAGTCCAATCCCTTCTTGAAAGCTTCCAGGGATGAAGCTCCCAGAACTTCTGTTCCATGGATTGATCGTTCTCACTATCAGAAAATGTTAGAACAATTAATCAGTGGAACAACTTGCCTCCAGAAGTTTGGAATGCTCCAAGGCTGGAAGTTTTTAAGATGTTGGATAATCATTTGTCTCAAGTGGTGTAGGGTTTCCTGCCTAAGCAGGGGGTTGGACTAGAAGACCTCCAAGGTCCTTTCCAACCCTGTAATTCTATTCTATTCTTCATTCCAATATTCTATTCTATTCTATTCTTCTTTTTCCATTTGTTTGCTTTAAGAACCAGTACTGGTCCAGCACTCCTAAAATGCCCACTTAGGGGACCTACACTCTGCTTAAACTTGAATCCAGAAGAGATATAAGTATAAATTACTATATGAGTAGATGAAAAATGTGTAAATAGATAGATAGATATAGATATAGATATAGATATGGATATGAATATGGATACGGATACGGATACGGATACGGATACGGATACGGATACAGATACAGATATATAAATATATAGATATGTAAATGTAGATGTAGAGATAGAGATATATAGATATAGATATAGATGTATAGATGTATAGATGTATAGATGTATAGATGTACAGATGCACTGATGTACAGATATAGATATAGATATAGATATAGATATAGATATAGAGATAGAGATAGAGATAGAGATAGAGATAGAGATAGAGATAGAGATACAGATACAGATACAGATACAGATACAGATATAGATATATGGATGAAAAGAGTATAATGGAGGTTTAATGATGTGGAAATGTTGCAAAGATAATATTTGTGTTCTTAAAAAATGAAAAAAAACATTTAACAAAAACATTTTTTTAAAGAAACTATACATTTACCAACCCATGTTTTCTTGGTCTTGAAATGTAGAGTAACATTACAATCACCAAACCATCAAGGGGTTTGGGTCTGAGGATTCAACCCCTTAAGCCCCATAGGATAGCTTAAGGCATCAAGAAGTCATCTACTGCCCAAATGAAAGCTATTGTCCACATCTCTGAAAGTAACGATTGGCTACCAGGGAAGGTGAGTGGTCAGGAGAAGGGCTGGATGTTTTCTTTCCTCCCAGGCTTAACTCTTGAGAGCCATGTTCTCCTTGCCTCCTGCAGTGACATCATCACATTTCATCATCAGCTTCTACTCTGAAAGTTCTCTTGGCATCTCAGAATGTCCAGGGTTACCATAGGGACGGGAATAAACACTTTTAAATGATTCCACTTTTACTGACCACTCTTTACCGGCTGCTGGAAGGTTAGAGGCAGCATCCATCTCTACCCTCGTTCAACATATACTCTTTTTCCCATAATGGCAGGTAGGAATTGGGCCATCTCACTCTTGGAAGGGATCCCTCGTTCCTCCAGAAATCTCACCGAGAGTCAAATTTTGCATTACACACAGAGAACAGCTGGGGAAAGGAGAAGGTTTGGGGATGGGCTATCCAAGGGAAGGAAATGCAAACCATGATAGGAAGCAAATTGGAAGAAAACCAATGGGGCGAGTCCTCGCTCAACCCAATTTTGGGAAGTTCTTGACTTCTTTTCCTTGGATTGTGGCCATACATTTTGCCCTATATTCAGTGGAATTTCATATCCACTTCTAATAAATATTTCCCAATGTAGTTTTTGATAGAAACAGGTTTTTAATCCCATTCCCTCATCACATCAAATGTTTATCAGGGGGACTCATGGACCAGAGGGTGGAAAAGAAAGAGGAATCACAAAACAGGAAACCAAACATCTGGTTGAAATGCCTTGTGTTATTTCTCTGGGGCCAAGAAGACAGTTTGGAGTCCTTTTAAAGGTTCACAGGATATCTACTCATGGGGGGGGGGTGGACTCATTTTTGAGTCCCTAAGTATATTTCTTTGGAAGGATCCTAAGATCAGCAGGGTGTAGGCAGGGCTGCATATCTCAAACCACTCAGAATTGGACTGAGGGCTAAACTACATGATGTCCTCAGCTGCTATATCTACTTCCAAGGACGATGTAAAAGGAAAGAAAATGCTCCTTTCTTCCCCTCTAATTCTTCTTTCCTTTTCATCCTGGTCAGGTGTGTGGGGGAATGACTTTGTGCCTGGGGGAGGAACAGGTGTTTAACCCCTCCCTGGACATTATGAAGACCTAGATCAAGATCACATGAAGTGTTAACACTATTTTATAATGCCTTGGTAAGGCCCCACTTTAAATACTGCATCCAGTTTTGGTCGCCACGATGTAAAATAGATTTTGAGACTCTAGAAAGGGTGCAGAGAAGATTACCAAAAAGGATTAGGGAGATGGAGGCTTAAACATATGAAGAAAGGTTGCAGGAACTGGGCATGGCTAGTTTGATGAAAAGAAGGACTAGGAGAGACATGATAGCAGTCTTCCAATATCTTAGGGGCTGCCACAAAGAAGGGGGAGTCAAACTATTCCCCAAAGCACATGGGTAGGAGAAGAAGCAATGGGTGGAAACTAATGAAGGAGAGAAGCAACTTAGAACTAAGGAGAAATTTCCTGACAGTTAGAAGAATTAATCAGTGGAACAACTTGCCTCCAGAAGTTTTGAATGCTCCAAAGCTGGAAGTTTTTAAGATGTTGGATAGCCATTTGTCTCAAGTTGTGTAGGGTTTCCTGCCTAAGCAGGGGGTTGGACTAGAAGACCTCCAGTAGCTTTTCTTTTCTATTCTATTCCATTCTATTCTATTCTGTTCCATTCCATATTCTATTCTAGTCTTTTCTTTTCTATTCTATTCTATTCTATTCTGTTCCATTCCATATTCTATTCTATTCTATTCTATTCCATTCCATTCCATTCCATTCCCTTTTCTTTTCTATTCTATTCTGTTCCATTCCATTCCATATTCTATTATATTCTATTCAATTCCATTTCGTATTCTATTCTATTCTGTTCCATTCCATTTTCTATTCCATTCTATTCTATTCTATTCTATTCCATTCCATTCTATTCCATTTTCTATTCTATTCTATTCTATTCCACTTCGTATTCTATTCTATTCTATTCTATTCTATTCTATTCTATTCTATTCCATTCCATTTTCTATTCTATTCTATTCTATTTCATATTCTATTCTATTCTATTCCAGTTTGTATTCTATTCTATTCTATTCTATTCTATTCTATTCTATTCTATTCTATTCTATTCTATTCTATTCCATTCCATTCCATATTCTATTCTATTCTATTCTATTCTATTCCATTTCATATTTTATTCTATTCCATTCCATTTTCTATTCCATTCTATTCTATTCTATTCTATTCCATTTTCTATTCTATTCTATTCTATTCTATTCTATTCTATTCTATTCTATTCTATTCTATTCTATTCTATTCTATTCTATTCTATTCTATTCTATTCTATTCTATTCTATTCTATTCTATTCTATTCTATTCCATTCCATTCCATTCCATTCTATTCCATTTTCTATTCTATTCTATTCTTTTCTTTTCCTTTCCATATTCTATTCTATTCTATTCCATTTCGTATTCTATTCTATTCTATTCCATTCCATTTTCTATTCTATTCTATTCTATTCTATTCTATTCTATTCTATTCTATTCTATTCTATTCTATTCTATTCTATTCTATTCTATTCCATTCCATTCCATTCTATTCCATTTTCTATTCTATTCTATTCTATTCTATTCCATTTTGTATTCTATTCTATTCTATTCTATTCTATTCTATTCTATTCTATTCCATTCCATTTTCTATTCTATTCTATTCTATTCTATTCTATTCTATTCTATTCTATTCTATTCTATTCTATTCTATTCTATTCTATTCTATTCTATTTCATATTCTATTCTATTCTATTCTATTCCATTTTGTATTCTATTCTATTCTATTCTATTCTATTCTATTCTATTCCATTTCATATTCTATTCTATTTTATTCTATTCCATTACATTTTCTATTCCATTCTATTCTATTCTATTCCATTCCATTTTCTATTCTATTCTATTCTATTCTATTTTATTCTATTCTATTCTATTCTACTCTATTCCATTCCATTCTATTCCATTTTCTATTCTATTCTATTCTATTCTATTCCATTCCATTCCCTTTTCTTTTCTATTCTATTCTATTCCATTTTCTATTCTATTCTATTCTATTTCATTTCGTATTCTATTCTATTCTATTCTATTCTATTCTATTCCATTCCATTCCATTCCATTCCATTTTATATTCTATTCTATTCTACTCTATTTCATATTCTATTCTATTCTATTCTATTTCATTTTGTATTCTATTCTATTCTATTCTATTCCATTCCATTCTATTCCATTTTCTATTCTATTCTATTCTATTCCATTTCGTATTCTATTCTATTCTATTCTATTCCATTCCATTTTCTATTCTATTCTATTCTATTCTATTTCATATTCTATTCTATTCTATTCTATTCTATTCTATTCCATTTTGTATTCTATTCTATTCTATTCTATTCCATTTCATATTCTATTCTATTTTATTCTATTCCATTACATTTTCTATTCCATTCTATTCTATTCTATTCTATTCCATTCCATTTTCTATTCTATTCTATTCTATTCTACTCTATTCCATTCCATTCTATTCCATTTTCCATTCTATTCTATTCTATTCCATTCCATTCCCTTTTCTTTTCTATTCTATTCTATTCCATTTTCTATTCTATTCTATTCTATTTCATTTCGTATTCTATTCTATTCTATTCTATTCCATTCCATTCCATTCCATTCCATTTTCTATTCTATTCTATTCTATTCTATTTCATATTCTATTCTATTCTATTCTATTTCATTTTGTATTCTATTCTATTCTATTCTATTCTATTCTATTCTATTCCATTCCATTCCATTCCATATTCTATTCTATTCTATTCTATTCTATTCTATTCTATTCTATTCCATTTCATATTCTATTCTATTCTATTCCATTCCATTTTCTATTCCATTCTATTCTATTCTATTCTATTCCATTTTCTATTCTATTCTATTCTATTCTATTCTATTCTATTCTATTCTATTCTATTCTATTCTATTCCATTTCGTATTCTATTCTATTCTATTCCATTCCATTTTCTATTCTACTCTACTCTACTCCATTCCATTCCATTCCATTCTATTCCATTTTCTATTCTATTCTATTCTTTTCTTTTCCTTTCCATATTCTATTCTATTCTATTCTATTCCATTTCGTATTCTATTCTATTCTATTCCATTCCATTTTCTATTCTATTCTATTCTATTCCATTCCATTCTATTCCATTTTCTATTCTATTCTATTCTATTCTATTCCATTTCGTATTCTATTCTATTCTATTCCATTCCATTTTCTATTCTATTCTATTCTATTCTATTTCATATTCTATTCTATTCTATTCTATTCTATTCTATTCTATTCTATTCTATTCTATTCTATTCTATTCTATTCTATTCTATTCTATTCTATTCTATTCTATTCTATTCTATTCTATTCCATTTTGTATTCTATTCTATTCTATTCTATTCTATTCCATTCCATTTTCTATTCTATTCTATTCCATTTCATATTCTATTCTATTTTATTCTATTCTATTCCATTCCATTTTCTATTCCATTCTATTCTATTCTATTCTATTCTATTCTATTCTATTCTATTCTATTCTATTCTATTCCATTCCATTTTCTATTCTATTCTATTCTATTCTATTCTATTCTATTCTATTCTATTCCATTCCATTCCATTCCATTCTATTCCATTTTCTATTCTATTCTATTCTTTTCTTTTCCTTTCCATATTCTATTCTATTCTATTCTATTCTATTCTATTCCATTTCGTATTCTATTCTATTCTATTCCATTCCATTTTCTATTCTATTCTATTCCATTTCATATTCTATTCTATTTTATTCTATTCTATTCCATTCCATTTTCTATTCCATTCTATTCTATTCTATTCTATTCTATTCTATTCTATTCTATTCTATTCTATTCTATTCTATTCCATTCCATTTTCTATTCTATTCTATTCTATTCTATTCTATTCTATTCTATTCTATTCTATTCTATTCTATTCTATTCTATTCTATTCTATTCTACTCTATTCCATTCCATTCTATTCCATTTTCTATTCTATTCTATTCTATTCTATTCTATTCTATTCTATTCTATTCTATTCTATTCTATTCTATTCTATTCTTTTCCTTTCCATATACTATTCTATTCTATTCCATTTCGTATTCTATTCTATTCTATTCTATTCTATTCTATTCCATTCCATTTTCTATTCTATTCTATTCTATTCTATTCTATTCTATTCTATTCTATTCTATTCTATTCTATTCTACTCTATTCCATTCCATTCTATTCCATTTTCTATTCTATTCTATTCTATTCTTTTCCTTTCCATATACTATTCTATTCTATTCCATTTCGTATTCTATTCTATTCTATTCTATTCTATTCTATTCTATTCTATTCTATTCTATTCTATTCTATTCTACTCTATTCCATTCCATTCTATTCCATTTTCTATTCTATTCTATTCTATTCTATTCTATTCTATTCTATTCTATTCTATTCTATTCTTTTCCTTTCCATATACTATTCTATTCTATTCCATTTCGTATTCTATTCTATTCTATTCTATTCTATTCCATTCCATTTTCTATTCTATTCTATTCTATTCTATTCTATTCTATTCTATTCTATTCTATTCTATTCTACTCTATTCCATTCCATTCTATTCCATTTTCTATTCTATTCTATTCTATTCTTTTCCTTTCCATATACTATTCTATTCTATTCCATTTCGTATTCTATTCTATTCTATTCTATTCTATTCTATTCTATTCTATTCTATTCTATTCTATTCTATTCTATTCTATTCTATTCTATTCTATTCTATTCTATTCCATTCCATTCCATTCCATTTTCTATTCTGTTCTGTTCTGTTCTGTTCTGTTCTGTTCTGTTCTGTTCTATTCTATTCTATTCTATTCTATTCTATTCCATTTAATACTCTATTCTATTCTATTCCATTCCATTTTCTATTCCATTCCATTCCATTCTATTCTATTTTATTCTATTCTGTTTCATTCCATTTTCTATTCTATTCTATTCCATTCCATTCCAATCCATATTCTATTCTGTTCTGTTCTATATCCAATATGGGACCCTGGATGTTCTCAGATTGAAACAGAAAATGCAGTTCCTGACTTCTGTCCTTCTTTTGATGTGTGTTTTACAGATCCGGTGCATAACACAGAGACCCCAGAAAACCTGGCCCTTCCGACTCCAGGTTGCCCAATACTCATAGCCATACCTGCTCTAGAAAACAACCTTTGGATCCAGCCTCCTTTTCCCCACCTGCCTGCTCACTTGATCCAAGGCAATGCCAGCCTGCAGAGTTTTGTCCCTCCAGGAGTGTCGCACCTCCAAACCATCCATGGGGAGCAACTGCAGTTGGCCAACCTGACAGCCTGCAATCCTCACGTCTCTACCTTTCCCCAGCCTTTCTACCCCCCTCTGCCACCTCCATATCAAGCTCTTCCTGGCACTGGCCCTGTGCAGAAGCTCCCCAGGCCCTCCTACCCCCAACATCGGCTCTCAGGTCATTCAGAGGCAACGCCTTGGGCACAGACCGCCTCTGATGTGGGCGTTCAGCTTGGACAGAGGTGGCCACTCAAGCATCCTAGCAGCCAACCAGCCTCTTTGCAAGGTGAGAGCTACTTATGCAACCCTGGAACCTTGGCTCTCGTTCCCAGAGCACCGCCAGTTAGACCTAGTCACAGATGTCCAAAGGCTGGGCCACCAATCCTGGAGGTCTTCAAGAAAAGTTAGAACTAGAGTAAGTTTCTTGAAGACCTAGATGTTTTTATATATGGTTCTTCATAATTTATGAAACAGGAGCAGCTGCTTGGGAGGCCCAGACCTCAATCAAGAGCTGTCTCCATCCTCTTCTGCCTCTTCGTCTATTTCTGTAGAGTTGCGAAGGAAAACCTGGTAGGAGTCACAGGCAGATTGGGCCACCAAGTTAGGGTCAGCTATGATGGTGCAGAATCCACATCTCTTGCTCAGTTTCTCCTCTTGGCTCTTTCAGAGGTCAGAGCCCCTGAAGAGGAACCACAGAAGGCCCAGACTTACCATCTTCCGGGATCTCTTGATCAGCCAGGAAGGAGCATCCATCAGTTTGTGGGCTCCCCTTTGGCTCCTTCTTCATCGTTACTCTATGATTTGGAGGACATGCCCCACCTTTTTCCAGTGGTGGAAGGTGAGTGCTAAATACCAGGTATTCCCTGCAGGTATTGACCCCTGTTAGCCTTTGTATGACATCCTGGACTTTAAGGCTGGTGAACACTTCAGAAGGGAATCCACATCTGGGAGATAATATGATAGAGCATCCTTGTTTGAAGAATCACCTCTTGACATCTTTCTTTCAGTGGGCCAAGCTCCAGGAGGACACCCATCAGGTGCCAGTCTGAAGACTGAGGTCCCACAGACCTCTCAAGGGCAAGAAGCATCAGAGCCAGATCCTAGCAAAAATTTTGGGCTGAATGGTGAGTTCCAAAGCATTGCAGATGGGAAGACTGTCCCCGACCGAGAGGGGTTTCTTTGGAAGGTGCAGAGTCTCATCATGCTTTTCCAAGATATGTGAAATCTTGCTGTGGGCTTTAGAGAAGACAACCCAATGAAAATTAGATTGTTGTTCATCAATAATGGGGGATGGTCTAAACCCTTACTGGCCTTGTGTTCATCAGTTGAACCAATTTTGCCAAAAATTCCCTAGATTGTAGATTCCCTCTTCTAATACTGTGAACCAGAAATGAAGTTGCTAGTTGGAGAATGGTCTGCAGAGATTGAAGACAATAATTTTTCCATTCCTCATAGCAGAGTAGGGGCAAACAGGGAGGTAGGAGAAGTATGGGAGCCTAAAAGTAGCTCACATTTTGTCTGAGCAACCTAATTGGTATCCTTCAAAAACAGATTCTATATCCCTTCCTTCCTTCCTTTCTTCCTTCCTTCCTTCCTTCCTTCCTTCCTTCCTTCCTTCCTTCCTTCCTTCCTTCCTTCCTTCCTGTTTCTTTCTTTCTTTCTTTCTTTCTTTCTTTCTTTCTTTCTTTCTTTCTTTCTTTCTTTCTTTCTTCTTTTCTACTTTCAGAGAGGTGGGTTCAGATTGGGCAGGAGTAGGGCCATGCCTCTCCTCCTTCCTGGAGGAACATAAAGGACCTCACTGGACAGGCTTGAAGGATGAGTTCCATGTACTGCAGGAGCTCCTTGATGAATTTCCTGACAGTGAGCAGTATTGTTTTCTTCTCTCCCTTCCAGATGGTCAGTTCCATACCTCATCAAAGGGGAAAGGGAAAAGGAAAATCCCTTGGATTGAAGAAGAACCACCGGCGAAAAAACCCAAGGAGGAGGAGAGAACTCACCATCAAATGCCATCTAAGACCAGGGCAAAAGGGCAGCAGAGAAACAAAGCTTGCAAAAATGTCTCTGCAAAGGGGGCAGCAGATGCCCCGAAATCCAAAACCGTCCCTTGTGGTTTGGAAGCTCCAGATCTCACCCAGACCAAGGTGCCTTCTGTACTTCTGACCATCCATGAAGACCCGAAGGTGGTGCTTCCTGAACTCCTTCCAGAGCAGACAGCTGAACAATGTCATTCTTCTTCTTCCAAACACTCTATGACAGGCCATGCCTCTTCAGCCTTGGAGAAGAGTCAGCCTAAAAGCCAAGATAAACAGGAAGCGAGGAAAAACGTCAGCATGTGTGGCACAAAGAGCAGAAAGTGCTACCCCAAAAGTGAAACGGAGGGAGCCCCAAGGACAATCCCAAAGACCAACCTGGCTTTCAAACTGATGGAGTCTCTACAAGTCTTTCACCCACTAGGCAAGCAGACCAGTTCAACTCTGCCAAGCAAGAAAGTCCATTCCGTTTCACCTTACAAGCCTATTCCGGACAGTCGTATCCCAAAGGCCAAGCTTTTGCCTCAACCGTCATCTCACCTATCTTCCCAACCTCTGACTACTGCACCCAAGCCATCCCTTCACTTCCTACCTGCCCCTCAGCTACATCCCCAATGCCAACCACCAGCACCCACCCTGTCAAAATTACCTTCCCGTCCTCTCTCCAAACCTTCATCCCATCCTCTGCCTCAACCACCATCGCAGCCGTGGCAAAAACGGTCGCTGATTCCTGTGCCTACTCAGCCCCCAAAGCCCCTGGGGAAGCAGGTGCCCCCTGCCACGATCCCACCTGCCCCAAAATCCTGGGATTCTGGACTTCCACGCAGCAGGGAGTGGAGAAGCCAGGCTGCAGCTGGCGGGAAAACCACCAGTCTGGGGTCGAAGCCCACAGACTTAGGTCTGAATGTTGGGCACCTCGGCCACATTAAAGCACCAGCCAAAGTCCCACTGCCCAAAGGTCTATCTTCATCGCCACCGTATAAAGGGGATACGTTCAGACCCTGGAGAATGCCTCCCCCCGACCTGGAGGTCTCACGACCCATCACGGACGAGCAGCGGCCCATTCGGGAAAGGATGAAGCGGGAAGCTCAGAAAGAGAGGGAGGAGGCAGCCTGCTGGACTTCGCTGGGGAGGATCAAGATCTTTGAGAAGCGGGAGAAAGAAATGGACATCTCCCTCTATTATGGCTATCCCAGCTTCGGCTGTCCTTGGAGAACGTCCACTTGGCCTTGTCCATCTGGAAGAAAACAGGCTGGGAACGTACGACCGCATTTGGGATCAGACTTTCTGTCATCAAGAGACTGATGGGGTCATAAGCCAACATGTCACATGGCCGCATCGCTTAGCGATCACAATCCCAGCAGTCAACAAGAATAAAGTGTTGTGAAGCAAGTACCCAACCCAATGCAAGAATCCTGGGCTTGGTCCCCCCAGCCCTGACCCTCAAAAGGCTCAACTCCCCCCCCCTACCTGTCTGCCCCCAATCTGCCCTATGGCTGCCCTGCACCCTGTTAGCCAAAGCTCAGAGAGCACAGCTCCCTTAAATCCGAGGGTCCTTGTTCCTTTGGCCATGGCCATTCCTCTTGAGCCCCCAACTCACCCTCCCACCTGGGATGTCTCTGATTTTAGTAAACAGGCTTCAAATGGGCTTCACACATACAGCCACTGGTTGCTGCTGAGGAATTTTAAAAGGAAATGAACTTATTTGGATTTTTTGTATATTGATTATAATTTAATATATCCGATATCAGAAATCAGAATTCCTTTTAACATATTTATAAATAGTAGCTTCTATTGTACTATAATTCTACTGCTTTAGATTAGTTAAACATGCCTGATCATTGTTATATTCTTATGGATTCAATTAATAATCTCATTATCTTGAAAGTTTTAATTTTATTTCCTGATTTGATTGTAACATTTAAAGTTAAATTTTTCAGTATATTCCTTGTATTACGATATTGTATTATGAAAATACAAGATTGTATTACAAAATTGCATTACAATTCTGCCTTACAATAAATGCTATTTTTTAAAAATGCAGTTAAATATTCCTATTCGTCAGCAAAAGTCATTGGTTTCTGCTAGAGTTTTTTTTAAATGTATTTATTTGGATTTTTAAATAAATTATATTTTAATATATGAAATATCTGAAATTAGAGTTTCTTTATCATAAAATTTCAAAACACTAGATTGTAATTTACTATAAATATACTGTTCTATATTATTTAAACATTTTGTAAATTCTCAATATACTTTTTTTTCTTTCTTACAAAAAAAACTTTAAGCAATACCAATGTAAAAAGTACTTAAATATTTTTGTAGGGAAAAATACCCTAATGATCACAATAAGCAAACCACAAATTACATCCAGTGGTGGAAATGGGTGTGGCGCTTTCACTGTCTCTTCTTCTTATTGTCCTAATGTTTTTTTCCTATACTTTATCACATAATGAAACTTAATAAAAAGAAAGGAAGAAAGAGAATAGGACAGCCAATTGTGGGAAGTTGGAGAGGAGGCTGCACACCTGGCTATTTCCACTTCTCACCTTCTGCTCACCATCTCTCAATAGCTTGATTTTTTCCTTTCAGTTGAACATTTTCCATTTTATTTCCATGTGGAAACAAAAGTACTGATCATGACCATAACTTGTTCCATAACTTCGGTTGCAACCCGATTTGGTGGCCACTGCATTTTGTCACATATTTCAAATTCTTTTGTAAACAGAGTGTTGTCCAGTTCCTCCCCCTTAACATTTTCACATATGCATAGTTCATTTTACATTATATTTCCATTTCCCATTTTAGCTGTATTGTTTTCTTCCCATATTTTCCCAACTTTAATTAAAAAAAAATAATATACAAAAAAGTGTTTCATTTTTATCCCTTTAGAAATAAACCAAACTTCTCATTTCATCTCCATCTATTTTTTATAAGTAACATATATCTTCAAATTCAGTATTGCACATAATCAACATTTTACTTACAGTAATAATTTGCACAGTTAATATTAGTATAGTTCAATCACATCTTAATTAGCTACATACCATTACCACGATTAACATATTTCATTTTAGTTTACTAATCCTCTGTTCCTAGTTTCTTTTTTCTTTTTCCTCTTTTTCTTCTTTTTATGTGTATTATTTGTTTATTATTTCATGTTTTAAAAGAATAGTTGCCTGTAGCTTCCTGCCCATCCCCACTGTTAATGGGCCATTAAGAAGGCCTAGCTAGTCCATTTTACATAATAAAGACTTCTCCCATTTTCCTTCCATTTTCCTTTTCTCCTCTCTACTCTTTCAATGTGTGGGAAGTTATCATCCAGCCCTCTCCCAGAAAAATGAAATATCCTAGGAAATATTGAAAAGGCAGAATATTTCTCTGGATATGAAAAGAAAGAAACATGTTTTAAAAGAATAGTTGCCTGTAGCTTCCTGCCCATCCCCACTGTTAATGGGCCATTAAGAAGGCCAAGCTAGTCCATTTTACATAATAAAGACTTCTCCACTGCAGCTCCAGGGGGGATGGGAGTAAAGGCATGATAATATTAGCCCTTTACTCAACTGACCACATGGCATCTGAGAATTCAACTAAACCTGGATTAAAAACACAGCCCAGAGAGTTGCCCCTGCATGGCCCTATGGGAGTCTGACAACCAATCAGAATACATTTCTTACACAGGAACAGGAAACAGAGAGGTGGGACTGAACAGGTTATAAAAAGCATAGCAAGCCCCTTCCGCAGCTCTTCTCTTCTTCTCCATCAACATTGAAGCATGTGATCACCTATTCTGTTCAGGAGCTCAAGCCATGTGGTCCTGTCCAACAATAAACAATCTTTCCAAGCAGCCTCCATGTCTCCAGTGTCGTCTTCCCCACTTGGAGCTGAACCCAGAAGGACATTTCTTTCATCAAATGCCTCTGTAAATCTCAATCGTATTGTCTAACTGGTTTTTGGTTTCTTTCTCTACACGGTTAATTTCTCGTTTCTCGTTTGTGTTCTTTGCCAGTTCCTTTCCTAACTCCTGCTCTTTGTGCTTCAGCAATTTTTCTGGTTCTTTATCACCTTTTAATGTTACTCACGCATCTTTTAGTATTTCAAGTAATTCCTCAGACATCCCATCCTCCATGTTCAAATTTAACACACTTTTAATATACTTATAATTTTCCCACCGTTAATTAAGACCTCCTTCTTGATGTTTCTACCTTTCAATATCAGGTTCAAGAATAGTCCAATCCACTTCAAAAGTTTTTTTGTTTTCTACTATATCTCTTCTGTGGTCAAGGTAAAGTTTTAACTGCTAGGCTTTGTTTGAAAATGTTACTGTAATTCTTCTCTCCAGTTGGTGGCTTTTAAATCCCTCTATTATTGACGATCGCGTCAATAATTTGTCAAAACTAAAAGCTCTAAGTCCATAGACAAATTTTCCAAGTTTCCTCCTTTTTTTGTTTTCAGTTCCTCCAAATCCGATTTTATTAATCAAAATCCTCTTGGGCTTGATATTTAATAACCGATGATCCCCCCTTTCCCCCCTCCCTCTGCATTCCTGGTGACATACAGAGGTTGCTAGGATGTTTCTGATAGGATGTTTCTATCAAAAGCAAGTATGTGGATTTGGAGTGATTTGGACAGAGTCTACTGATTTGGACGTGGTCAGAAGCTCCCGTGACCAGAGGATTTCTCCTTGCTTCCTTTCCTTTTCCTGGACATCAGGGACTGGGGAATACATTATGTACATCCTGCTGGCCATGTTTGCAGATCTCCAAGAAGCTCCCTATCCATATCATGATCAAACACGGGATCATCCAAAATCATATGTGGAATATATGTCCCAAACTTTGAGATTTCTCTATGCCAATGAAGATGTCCAAGAACTGGGTGTTTAGAATCAAATCAAATCTTGGTAGAATCAATCTTTCCCCCAGGAAGACTCAAAGTTCTCTACAGGTTCTAAGGTGACAAATGATCTTAGAGGTCCTTACCAATGAAGGCCAACTTTGACTGACCATACCCTCTTCTTCTTCTTCCTCCTCCCCATCCCATTTTTCCAAAGACATGTTGGTGCCTACCATCGTCTGGGATGCAGAAACAGTGGTAAATCCAGAAACATGTGAATATTTGTTTTATCTGACTGATGCCCCATCATGGAGCTGTTAAACTTGTGGATTCTCCTCTCTTCATGCAAGTGTGCTTGTATCAACCTTTTCCATTTAAATGAACCTGAATAAACCCCTCATCTCAATATTTTTCCTTCTCTTTTTGTTTTATTAAATAGCAACCATGCTAGAAACAGAAACATTGGAACATGAATTCTATAGGACTGATGACCATCGTTGGTATCTCATCTCTTCATATAGAGCAGAGGTGGAGAGCTATGGCCTCTTTATGGCTTGTGGACTTCAACTCCTAGAATTCCTCAGCCAGCCATGAAGGTCCATAGGTCATAAAAGGACCACCTCTGACATTGAAGAACCATAACAGAGAACTCACATGGTAATGAAGCTGGGTGTGTTTGTGTGTATGTGTGTGTGCGTTTGTGTTTGTGTCTCTCTGTGTATGTTTTTGTAGATTTTCACAGGTACATGTATGCAGGAGCTCATCAAAATGTCACCAAGATACTCTTAATCTTATATGGGAAAAAGACCCAAATACACCAAAACCTGCATATATATATATAATAATAATATTGGGTTTCTGTCTGGATGGTCTCTTGTGACGAGCCTAATGACAGAGAGTGGAAGTGTGACCTTCCTCCCATACTTGGGCATACCAGGGGTTGTGACTTTAAGTATATACCTCCCACCCTGGCTGGCTGATAAAGGAGTCGTTCTCTGTAGCTCAAATGGTTAACTCACTGCCTGGGAGGCAATAGAGCACAGGTTCGATTCCCAAACTTGGGTATGGCTAGCTGATGAGAGCTAAATAGCTTGAAATAGATCTATACTAGTCTCCCTTTATTTATTTATCAGCATAAATATAACATATATATATATATATATATATATATATATATATATATATATATATATATATATATATTATATATATATATATATATAATATATACACACATACATACATACATACACATACACACACACACACACACACACACACACACACACACACACACACACACACACACACACACACATATATATATATATATATATATATATATATATATATATATATATATATATATATATATATATATATATATCACAAATTAATATCTCAATTTTTGATCTTCTTTGAAGTCCATTCTCTGGTGCTAAGCAGGAAATCTGAGGAAAGAATTTTCAGTCTCAGTCAGGAATTTTAGTTTTCTGCACCTTCCTGCCCAAATGCAGAAACACATTTTGTGGGGAGGGGGAGATATCATCTAAGGATTACAAAGTCAGGATAGTCCCTTCAATTCCCCCCAAAGCATCACAAGTGGGAGAAGGCATGAAAAAGTGGTAAATGCTACCAAGGTGAGGGTAAAGCACATCTCTGCACATCTATGGTGGGCTCCATCCCAACAACACAAATGAAGAGAGATAGAGAGATCAAAGTATCAAAGATATTCCAAGTATCTCCTACAAGAGATCTATCAGGGGAGCTTCATATTTTCCCAATGGATCTCCTGTAGGAGATCTTTCTGATAAATGTTCTAATGTCCACTTTCATAATATGATGTTGTTCATGAACTTTGGAAAAGGCCTTCTAGGTTAAGTTTACAATCTTGTGCAAGTCTGCATTTGAACTCTGTTACTCATCAGGGTCAACCTAGAATTTTTTCCTCCAGAATACCTGAATCTCTCCATTGGTGTCGTTGGGATTGAGCCCACCATAGATGGGCAGAGATGTGCTTTACCCTCACCTTGGTGGTATCTGCCACTTTTTCATGCCTTTTCCCACTCGTGATGCTTTGTTGGGAAGGGAAGGGACAATCCTGACTTTCTAATCCTGAGGTGATATGTCCCCCATAAAAAAAACATATGTTTTTGCATTTGTGTGTCTACTGTTAACCTTACTAAATAGCTAGAGAGTAAACAAAATGCAAGTATTCTTGCCCACATAGTACCCCAGGGATGTTTGGGTGTTACATTCACCCCATGTATCACAAAATATAATTAATTTGTTTTTTGGACGTATATTTTTTCTCCTTTGTCTCTTCTAAAGTTCTAAAGAAACTTTATCTGATGGCATTAGATGTCACCTCTTTCTGTTATTTCTATCTTTATTTTATCCAAATAATGCACAGAATGAACCTCTGATTATGTTCCCCACAGTTACAACATCATAGAGTGACTGTCCCCACCGGGGGAGGGGGGGCTCATTTCTCCCGCCCTTCTCTTCTCACATCCAGATTCGGCTCTGGTTGCAAGTGAAGGACAAACCATTTTACTTACCATCCTGGCTTTGTGGAAGACCCAGGAAACTCCAAGTAGGGAGGAAGGACAAAGAAGAGCCCTTCTCTCTGAGGACTGCTAGGAATCTTACACATGAATATATGATTTTTAAACAAATGATGCCAACACTGCTTCTTTTTATTCAAAAATTTCCAATCAATACAATTTTGTATCGTACATAGGTTTGCATCATTGTAACAAGTATGTATGTATGTGTATCTATATCTATATCTATGTATTTATGCTGATAAATAAATAAAGGGAGACTAGTATAGATCTATTTCAAGCTATTTAGCTCTCATCAGCTAGCCATACCCTTACTGGGAATCGAACCTGTGCTGTCTTGCATCTTAGGCAGATGTGTTAACCACTAAGCCACAGAGTTCGACTCCTTTTCAGCTGTGCTGGGGTGAAAGGTATCTATTTAGAGTTACAACCCCCGGTATGCCCAAATATGGGAGGAAGATCACTACTTCCATTCTCTGTCCTTCGGCTCGTCACAAGAGTCCATCCAGAAAGAAACCCAATATTTTTACTGTTGCCTTTGTTACATTTGTGTATTTGTGCTGATAAATAAATAAAGGGAGACTAGTATAGATCTATTTCAAGCTATTTAACTCTCATCAGCTAGCCATACCCTTACTGGGAATCGAACCTGTGCTGTCTCCCTGTGTAACTCTATATCTATAACTATATCTATATCTATATCTATATCTATATCTATATCTATATCTATATCTATATCTATATCTATATCTATATCTATATCTATATCTATATCTATATCTATATCTATATTTATATCATCTATATCTATATCTGTATCTGTATCTGTATCTGTATCTGTATCTGTATCTGTATCTGTATCTGTATCTGTATCTGTATCTGTATCTGTATCTCTATCTCTATCTCTATCTCTATCTCTATCATCTATATCTATATCTATATCTATATCTATATCTATATCTATATCTATATCTATATCTATATCTATATCTATATCTATATCTATATCTATATCTATATCTATATCTATATCTATATCTATATCTATATCTATATCTATATCTATATCTATATCTATATCTATATCTATATCTATATCTATATCTATATCTATATCTATATCATCTATATCTATATTTATATCTATATCTATATTTATATCATCTATATCATCTATATATCTATATCTATATCTATATCTATATTTATATCATCTATATCTATATCTGTATCTGTATCTGTATCTGTATCTGTATCTCTATCTCTATCTCTATCTCTATCTCTATCTCTATCTCTATCTCTATCTCTATCTCTATCTCTATCTCTATCTCTATCTCTATCTCTATCTCTATCTCTATCTCTATCTCTATCTCTATCATCTCTCTCTCTCTCTCTCTCTCTCTCTCTCTCTCTCTCTCTCTCTCTCTCTCTCTCTCTCTCTCTCTCTCTCTCTCCCTACCTACCTACCTACCTACCTACCTACCTACCTACCTACCTACCTACCTACCTACCTACCTACCTACCTACCTACCTACCTATCTATCTATCTATCTATCTATCTATCTATCTATCTATCTATCTTCGTATAGAGCAAAGTTTTCCACACTTGGCAACATTCATGGCCATTTGCAGCATCCCTTGGTCACAATTTATGACATTTTCAGCAAAAATGCCCCAGAACGAACAATGAGTTTTTTAAAATTAAAACAACCTTTTGCTTAACCCAGCGATTCAAAGGGCAGCAGTGAAAGCATTCTTTGGGGCTCCTGGGAAAGTCCTCATTGCACTCCTGCTCCCTGGACCTCATTGTCTCCTGGTCTGCTGCTGAGTGCAGTTCAAGGTGTTGGTGACAACGTTTAAAGCCCATGGAGTCAAGGCCAACCTATTTGCACCGGCAATCAGGGCCTACTTCAGCTCAGTTAAAGTACTCCCCAAAACAGGAAGTCCTCAAGTTACAACAGTTCATTTCCTGATCATTTGGAGTTACAACAGCCCTGGAAAACAGGGACTGATGTCCATTTTTCACACTTATAACCCTTGCAGAATCCTGAGGGTGACGTGATTTACATTGACAATTGGTTCATCTGTATGACTAAGGTGACCAGATTTTCAGGTTGATAAAGAGGGACACCTTTGACCTGGGGGGGGGGTAGATTAAAATTTTTATACGGAGTAACAAAAATTTTCATACAAGGCAAAAATAGTATTGTAATATTTTCTTTATTTCAACATCACTACAATTTACAAATATAACTTGTAACCGTTGCCAAACATCAAAATTTTGATCACGTGACCATGAGGATGCTGCAATGATCGCTAAGTGTGAAAATGGTCGCTAACTGTGAAAAATGGTCATCAGTCACTTTTTTCACTATACCACCTTTCTTGCCACAGTTCGTAAATGAATTACTGCATTTGGTATTTTGTATTTTGGATAGAATTTTTTTAAAAATAGTCTAAGACAATTTAAAAAAAGAATCCACACAGAATAAATTGAAGTAAAATATTTCAAACTATTCCACACAGAATAAATTGAAGTAAAACTATTTTTAAAAATTCTATGCACAATGTATTTCAAAGTATTGTGCATAGAATTTTTAAAAATGGTTCCACTTCAATTTATTTTGGATATAATCTTTTTAGAAATTGTCTTAGACAAATTTAAAAAAAGATTCTATCCAAAATACAAAATAACAGCTGCAGTTATTCACTTAAGAACTGTGGCAAGAAAGGTGGTATAATGGGCTTAGTGACCAAAGTTACAATGGGATTGAAAAAAGTGACTGATGACCATTTTTCACACTTAGCGACCATTTTCACACTTAGCGACTGTTGCAGCATCCTCATGGTCCACAGTTCAATGTAAATTGTTCTTTGTGCATGTGGGGAACAATTTAATGTGAATTCTGCATGCACCCACACTACTATACAGCATGCTGGCAATGGGAGTTGCGATCAGGGAACCAGTTTCGGGGTGTGGTCAGCCTGGGTCGCTGCCAGTTCTGTGACCCAGGCCTAAATGCTACTAACCTGGGCCGAACCGGGAGTAACCTACCTCTGGTTCTGGTGTCATATGATCCCCCTTTTTGTGACCTTCACTTAAGCCAGATTCACTTAACAACTTGGTTAAGAAATTAACAACTGCAGTGATTCACTTAGCAACTGTAGCAAGAAAAGTTGTAAAACAGGGCAAAACTCAACAAATTTCTCACATAAATTCTGGGCTCCGTTGTGCTCGTAAGTTGAGGACTACCTGTAGTGATTTGCTTAACAATGACCCCATACACAAAACCTAGACTATAAAATCTGGTCGGTTCACATGATGATGTACTTTATGGCCATCATGACTTCAAACCATGTGGGCAGATTCCATTACAGTCATAAGTCAAGGACTCCTTTTTCCCGTCCCAATTCTAGTCTGGGCCATTTATAATAGCGGGGAAGCTCAATCTATATATAACACCAAAAAAGCTTTGCCAAAAAGTTAAAAAATGTTCTTTTTGTGGCTGAATGAAAACCAGTCCACCAATCTATAGTTGGCACAAAACTACATTGATGCACCATTTCCTAGGCTCACTTGTACAAGCTGCACCTTGGCAGAATGATAATGCCAGCAAAAGAGGAACATTCTGAAGAATGCCAAAATGAAAAATCGACACTGAATTCTCACTTCTAGTGCTTTCAATTCCTTCTTGCCTTTTATGAGCTTTTCAATGAGAAAGAGAAATGCACAAGCATTGATACACTGACCCAGCAATGAGCAAATGAGTGTTCTCCTGGCCCGCCTTAATGAAAACCTGGATGGTGAAAATTAAGACCAAAACATTTTTCCTGCCATTACTAAACCTTCGCAAGCAGTACAGCGATGATTTGTTCAAACGTAAAAAGAGTTTGATTACCATTTTTAAACTCAACTTCAAAGGGATATCTAAAGCATGCTCCTTGACATGAAGCTAGCACGAGAGAGAAGATGATCAGGCTGAAGAAGACTTTCTGAGAAAGGGAAAGAAAAAAGAAAAAAATAAGCCATGAGAGATCTTATTCATTGTTTCAGAAACTGGCTCTTCAAAGTCTTTCTAATTCCCCCTCTGATAATACAATGAAGTTCATGAACTTTGGAACAAGCCCTCTAGGTTAAGTTTACAATCTTGTGCAAGTGTGCAGTTCGGTATCTGTTGCACAAGAGGGTCAAGCTGGAACATCTCCCTCCCCTCTTTGTGCCAGCTGCACACAATCCAGGATACCTGAATATCTCATCCCTTTAACAGAGTTTATCAGATTAACAGAGTTGGAAGGAACTTGGAGGTCTTCTAGTCTAACCCTCCACCCAAGCAGGAGACCCTACACCATTCCTGACAGATGGCAGTCCAATCCCTTCTTGAAAGCTTCCAGGGATGAAGCTCCCAGAACTTCTGTTCCATGGATTGATCGTTCTCACTATCAGAAAATGTTAGAACAATTAATCAGTGGAACAACTTGCCTCCAGAAGTTTGGAATGCTCCAAGGATGGAAGTTTTTAAGATGTTGGATAGCCATTTGTCTCAAGTGGTGTAGGGTTTCCTGCCTAAGCAGGGGGTTGGACTAGAAGACCTCCAAGGTCCTTTCCAACCCTGTAATTCTATTCTATTCTTCATTCCAATATTCTATTCTATTCCATTCCATTCTATTCTATTCTATTCTATTCTATTCTATTCTATTCTATTCTATTCTATTCTATTCTTCTTTTTCCATTTGTTTGCTTTAAGAACCAGTACTGGTCCAGCACTCCTAAAATGCCCGCTTAGGGGACCTACACTCTGCTTAAACTTGAATCCAGAAGAGATATAAGTATAAATTACCATATGAGTAGATGAGAAATGTGTAAATAGATAGATAGATATAGATATAGATACGGATACGGATACGGATACAGATACAGATACAAGTACAGATACAGATACAGATACAGATACAGATACAGATACAGATACAGATACAGATACAGATATGTAGATATGTAGATATGTAGATGTAGAGATATAGATATATAGATATATAGATATAGATGTATAGATGTATAGATGTATAGATGTATAGATGTATAGATGTATAGATGTATAGATGTATAGATGTATAGATGTATAGATGTATAGATGTATAGATGTATAGATGTATAGATGTATAGATGTACAGATGTACTGATGTACAGATGTACTGATGTACTGATGTACAGATGTACAGATGTACAGATGTACAGATATAGATATAGATATAGATATAGATATAGAGATAAGATATAGATATAGATATAGATATAGATATAGATATAGATATAGATATAGATATAGATATAGATATAGATATAGAAATAGATATAGATATAGATATAGATATAGATATAGATATAGATATAGATATAGATATAGAAATAGATATAGATAGATACAGATACAGATACAGATACAGATACAGATACAGATACAGATATAGATATATGAATGAAAAGAGTATAATGGAGGTTTAATGATGTGGAAATGTTGCAAAGATAATATTTGTGTTCTTAAAAAATGAAAAAAAAACATTTAACAAAAACCTTTTTTTTTAAAGAAACTAAACATTTACCAACCCATGTTTTCTTGGTCTTGAAATGTAGAGTAACATTACAATCACCAAACCATCAAGGGGTTTGGGTCTGAGGATTCAACCCCTTAAGCCCCATAGGATAGCTTAAGGCATCAAGAAGTCATCTACTGCCCAAATGAAAGCTATTGTCCACATCTCTGAAAGTAACGATTGGCTACCAGGGAAGGTGAGTGGTCAGGAGAAGGGCTGGATGTTTTCTTTCCTCCCAGGCTTAACTCTTGAGAGCCATGTTCTCCTTGCCTCCTGCAGTGACATCATCACATTTCATCATCAGCTTCTACTCTGAAAGTTCTCTTGGCATCTCAGAATGTCCAGGGTTACCATAGGGACGGGAATAAACACTTTTAAATGATTCCACTTTTACTGACCACTCTTTACCGGCTGCTGGAAGGTTAGAGGCAGCATCCATCTCTACCCTCGTTCAACATATACTCTTTTTCCCATGATGGCAGGTAGGAATTGGGCCATCTCTCTCTTGGAAGGGATCCCTCGTTCCTCCAGAAATCTCACCGAGAGTCAAATTTGGCATTACACACAGAGAACAGCTGGGGAAAGGAGAAGGTTTGGGGATGGGCTATCCAAGGGAAGGAAATGGAAACCATGATAGGATGGAAGAAAACCAATGGGGCGAGTCCTCACTCAACCCAATTTTGGGAAGTTCTTGACTTCTTTTCCTTGGATTGTGGCCATACATTTTGCCCTATATTCAGTGGAATTTCATATCCACTTCTAATAAATATTTCCCAATGTAGTTTTTGATAGAAACAGGTTTTTAATCCCATTCCCTCATCACATCAAATGTTTATCAGGGGGACTCATGGACCAGAGGGTGGAAAAGAAAGAGGAATCACAAAACAGGAAACCAAATATCTGGTTGAAATGCCTTGTGTTATTTCTCTGGGGCCAAGAAGACAGTTTGGCGTCCTTTTAAAGGTTCACAGGATATCTACTCATGGGGGGGGGGGGGGGTGGACTCATTTTTGAGTCCCTAAGTATATTTCTTTGGAAGGACCCTAAGATCAGCAGGGTGTAGGCAGGGCTGCATATCTCAAACCACTCAGAATTGGACTGAGGGCTAAACTACATGATGTCCTCAGCCGCTATATCTACTTCCAAGGACGATGTAAAAGGAAAGAAAATGCTCCTTTCTTCCCCTCTAATTCTTCTTTCCTTTTCATCCTGGTCAGGTGTGTGGGGGAATGACTTTGTGCCTGGGGGAGGAACAGGTGTTTAACCCCTCCCTGGACATTATGAAGACCTAGATCAAGATCACATGAAGTGTTAACACTATTTTATAATGCCTTGGTAAGGCCCCACTTTAAATACTGCATCCAGTTTTGGTCGCCACGATGTAAAATAGATTTTGAGACTCTAGAAAGGGTGCAGAGAAGATTACCAAAGAGGATTAGGGAGATGGAGGCTTAAACATATGAAGAAAGGTTGCAGGAACTGGGCATGGCTAGTTTGATGAAAAGAAGGACTAGGAGAGACATGATAGCAGTCTTCCAATATCTTAGGGGCTGCCACAAAGAAGGGGGAGTCAAACTATTCCCCAAAGCACATGGGTAGGAGAAGAAGCAATGGGTGGAAACTAATGAAGGAGAGAAGCAACTTAGAACTAAGGAGAAATTTCCTGACAGTTAGAAGAATTAATCAGTGGAACAACTTGCCTCCAGAAGTTTTGAATGCTCCAAAGCTGGAAGTTTTTAAGATGTTGGATAGCCATTTGTCTCAAGTGGTGTAGGGTTTCCTGCCTAAGCAGGGGGTTGGACTAGAAGACCTCCAAGGTCCTTTCCAACCCTGTAATTCTATTCTATTCTATTCTATTCTATTCTATTCTATTCCATTTCGTATTCTATTCTACTCCATTCCATTTTCTATTCTATTCTATTCTATTCTATTCTATTCTATTCTATTCTATTCTATTCTATTCTATTCTATTCTATTCTATTCTATTCTATTCTATTCTATTCTATTCTATTCTATTCTATTCTATTCTATTCTATTCCCTTTTCTTTTCTTTTCTATTCTATTCTAGTCTATTCTATTCTGTTCCATTCCATATTCTATTCTATTCTATTCTATTCTATTCCATTCCATTCCCTTTTCTATTCTATTCTATTCTTTTCCATTCCATATTCTATTCTATTCTATTCTATTCTATTCTATTCTATTCTATTCTATTCTATTCTATTCTATTCTATTCTATTCTATTCTATTCTATTCTATTCTATTCTATTCTATTCCATTCTATTCCATTCCATTTTCTATTCCATTCCATTCCATTCTATTCTATTCCATTCCATTTTCTATTCTATTCTATTCTATTCTATTCTATTCTATTCTATTCTATTCCATTCCATTCCATTCCATTCCATTCCATTTTCTATTCTATTCTATTCTATTCTATTCTATTCTATTCTATTCCATTTCGTATTCTATTCTTTTCTATTCTATTCCATTTCATTTTCCATTCCATTCCATTCCATTCCATTCCATTCTATTCTATTCTATTCTATTCTATTCTATTCTATTCTATTCCCTTTTCTTTTCTTTTCTATTCTATTCTTTTCTATTCTATTCTGTTCCATATTCTATTCTATTCTATTCTATTCTATTCTATTCTATTCTATTCTATTCTATTCTATTCTATTCTATTCTATTCTATTCTATTCTATTCTATTCTATTCCATTCCATTCCATTCCATTCCATTCCATTCCCTTTTCTTTTCTATTCTATTCTATTCTGTTCCATTCCATATTCTATTCTATTCTATTCTATTCTATTCTATTCTATTCTATTCTATTCTATTCTATTCTATTCTGTTCCATTCCATATTCTATTCTATTCTATTCTATTCTATTCTATTCTATTCTATTCTATACTATTCTATTCTATTCTATTCTATTCTATTCTATTCTATTCTATTCTATTCCATTCCATTTTCTATTCTATTCTATTCTATTCTATTCCGTTCTATTCTATTCTATTCCATTCCATTCCATTCCATTCCATTTTCTATTCTATTCTATTCTATTCTATTCTATTCTATTCTATTCTATTCTATTCTATTCTATTCTATTCTATTCTATTCCATTTTCTATTCCATTCCATTCTATTCTATTCTATTTTATTCTATTCTATTTTATTCTATTCTGTTCCATTCCATTTTCTATTCTATTCTATTCTATTCTATTCCATTTTCTATTCTATTCTATTCTATTCTATTCTATTCTATTCTATTCTATTCTATTCTATTCTATTCTATTCCATTCCATTCCATTTCATATTCTATTCTATTCTATTCTATTCTATTCTATTCTATTCTATTCTATTCTATTCTATTCTATTCTATTCTATTCTATTCTATTCTATTCTATTCTATTCTATTCTATTCTATTCTATTCTATATCCAATATGGGACTCCGGATGTTCTCAGATTGAAACAGAAAATGCAGTTTCTGACTTCTGTCCTTCTTTTGATGTGTGTTTTACAGATCCGGCGCATAACACAGAGACCCCAAAAAACCTGGCCCTTCCGACTCCAGGTTGCCCAATACTCATAGCCATACCTGCTCTAGGAAACAACCTTTGGATCCAGCCTCCTTTTCCCCACCTGCCTGCTCACTTGATCCAAGGCAATGCCAGCCTGCAGAGTTTTGTCCCTCCAGGAGTGTCGCACCTCCAAACCATCCATGGGGAGCAACTGCAGTTGGCCAACCTGACAGCCTGCAATCCTCACGTCTCTACCTTTCCCCAGCCTTTCTACCCCCCTCTACCACCTCCATATCAAGCTCTTCCTGGCACTGGCCCTGTGCAGAAGCTCCCCAGGCCCTCCTACCCCCAACATCGGCTCTCAGGTCATTCAGAGGCAACGCCTTGGGCACAGACCGCCTCTGATGTGGGCATTCAGCTTGGACAGAGGTGGCCACTCAAGCATCTTAGCAGCCAACCAGCCTCTTTGCAAGGTGAGAGCTACTTATGCAACCCTGGAACCTTGGCTCTCGTTCCCAGAGCACCACCAGTTAGACCTAGTCACAGATGTCCAAAGGATGGGCCACCAATCCTGGAGGTCTTCAAGAAAAGTTAGAACTAGAGTAAGTTTCTTGAAGACCTAGATATTTTTATATATGGTTCTTCATAATTTATGAAACAGGAGCAGCTGCTTGGGAGGCCCAGACCTCAATCAAGAGCTGTCTCCATCCTCTTCTGCCTCTTCATCTATTTCTGTAGAGTTGCAAAGGAAAACCTGGTAGGAGTCACAGGCAGATTGGGCCACCAAGTTAGGGTCAGCTATGATGGTGCAGAATCCACATCTCTTGCTCAGTTTCTCCTCTTGGCTCTTTCAGAGGTCAGAGCCCCTGAAGAGGAACCACAGGAGGCCCAGACTTACCGTCTTCCGGGATCTCTTGATCAGCCAGGAAGGAGCATCCATCAGTTTGTGGGCTCCCCTTTGGCTCCTTCTTCATCGTTACACTATGATTTGGAGGACATGCCTCACCTCTTTCCAGTGGTGGAAGGTGAGTGCTAAATACCAGGTATTCCCTGCAGGTATTGACCCCTGTTAGCCTTTGTATGACATCCTGGACTTTAAGGCTGGTGAACACTTCAGAAGGGAATCCACATCTGGGAGATAATATGATAGAACATCCTTGTTTGAAGAATCACCTCTTGACATCTTTCTTTCAGTGGGCCAAGCTCCAGGAGGACACCCATCAGGTGCCAGTCTGAAGACTGAGGTCCCACAGACCTCTCAAGGCCAAGAAGCATCAGAGCCAGATCCTAGCAAAAAGTTTGGGCTGAATGGTGAGTTCCAAAGCATTGCAGATGGGAAGACTGTCCCCGACCGAGAGGGGTTTCTTTGGAAGGTGCAGAGTCTCATCATGCTCTTCCAAGATATGTGAAATCTTGCTGTGGGCTTTAAAGAAGACAACCCAATGAAAATTAGATTTTTGTTCATCAATAATGGGGGATGGTCTAGACCCTTACTGGCCTTGTGTTCATCAGTTGAACCAATTTTGCCAAAAATTCCCTAGATTGTAGATTCCCTCTTCTAATACTGTGAACCAGGAATGAAGTTGCTAGTTGGAGAATGGTCTGCAGAGATTGAAGACAATAATATTCCCATTCCTCATAGCAGAGTAGGGGCAAACAGGGAGGTAGGAGAAGTATGGGAGCCTAAAAGTAGCTCACATTTTGTCTGAGCAACCTAATTGGTATCCTTCAAAAACAGATTCTATTTTCCTTCCTTCCTTCCTTCCTTCCTTCCTTCCTTCCTTCCTTCCTTCCTTCCTTCCTTCCTTCCTTCCTCTTTCTTTCTTTCTTTCTTTCTTTCTTTCTTTCTTTCTTTCTTCTTTTCTACTTTCAGAGAGGTGGGTTCAGATTGGGCAGGAGTAGGGCCATGCCTCTCCTCCTTCCTGGAGGAACATAAAGGACCTCACGGGACAGGCTTGAAGGATGAGTTCCATGTACTGCAGGAGCTCCTTGATGAGTTTCCTGACAGTGAGCAGTATTTTTTTCTTCTCTCCCTTCCAGATGGTCAGTTCCATACCTCATCAAAGGGGAAAGGGAAAAGGAAAATCCCTTGGATTGAAGAAGAGCCACCGGCGAAAAAACCCAAGGAGGAGGAGAGAACTCACCATCAAATGCCATCTAAGACCAGGGCAAAAGGGCAGCAGAGAAACAAAGCTTGCAAAAATGTCTCTGCAAAGGGGGCAGCAGATGCCCCAAAATCCAAAACCGTCCCTTGTGGTTTGGAAGCTCCAGATCTCACCCAGACCAAGGTGCCTTCTGTACTTCTGACCATCCATGAAGACCCGAAGGTGGTGCTTCCTGAACTCCTTCCAGAGCAGACAGCTGAACAATGTCGTTCTTCTTCTTCCAAAGACTCTATGACAGGCCATGCCTCTTCAGCCTTGGAGAAGAGTCAGCCTAAAAGCCAAGATAAACAGGAAGCGAGGAAAAAGGTCAGCCTGTGTGGCACAAAGAGCAGAAAGTGCTACCCCAAAAGTGAAACGGAGGGAGCCCCAAGGACAATCCCAAAGACCAACCTGGCTTGCAAACTGATGGAGTCTCTACAAGTCTTTCACCCACTAGGCAAGCAGACCAGTTCAACTCTGCCAAGCAAGAAAGTCCATTCCGTTTCGCCTTACAAGCCTATTCCGGACAGTCGTATCCCAAAGGCCAAGCTTTTGCCTCAACCATCATCTCACCTATCTTCCCAACCTCTGACTACTGCACCCAAGCCGTCCCTTCACTTCCTACCTGCCCCTCAGCTGCATCCCCAATGCCAACCACCAGCAGCCCCACTGTCAAAATTACCTTCCCGTCCTCTCTCCAAACCTTCATCCCATCCTCTGCCTCAACCACCATCGCAGCCATGGCAAAAACGGTCGCTGATTCCTGTGCCTACTCAGCCCCCAAAGCCCCTGGGGAAGCAGGTGCCCCCTGCCACGATCCCACCTGTCCCAAAGTCCTGGGATTCTGGACTTCCACGCAGCAGGGAGTGGAGAAGCCAGGCTGCAGCTGGCGGGAAAACCACCAGTCTGGGGTCAAAGCCCACTGACTTAGGTCTGAATGTTGGGCGCCTCGGCCACATTAAAGCACCAGCCAAAGTCCCACTGCCCAAAGGCCCATCTTCATCGCCACCGTATAAAGGGGATACGTTCAGACCCTGGAGAATGCCTCCCCCCGACCTGGAGGTCTCGCGACCCATCACGGACGAGCAGCGGCCCATTCGGGAGAGGATGAAGCGGGAAGCTCAGAAAGAGAGGGAGGAGGCAGCCTGCTGGACTTCGCTGGGGAGGATCAAGATCTTTGAGGAGCGGGAGAAAGAAATGGACATCTCCCTCTATTATGGCTATCCCAGCTTCGGCTGTCCTTGGAGAACGTCCACTTGGCCTTATCCATCTGGAAGAAAACAGGCTGAGAACGTACGACCGCATTTGGGATCAGACTTTCTGTCATCAAGAGACTGATGGGGTCGTAAGCCAACATGTCACATGGCCGCATCGCTTAGCAATCACAATCACAGCAGTCACCAAGAATAAAGTTTTGTGAAGCAAGTACCCAACCCAATGCAAGAATCCTGGGCTTGGTCCCCCCAGCCCTGACCCTCAAAAGGCTCAACTCCCCCCCTACCTGTCTTCCCCCAATCTGCCCTATGGCTGCCCTGCACCCTCTTGGCCAAAGCTCAGAGAGCACAGTTCCCTTAAATCCGAGGGTCCTTGTTCCTTTGGCCACGGCCATTCCTCTTGAGCCCCCAACTCACCCTCCCACCTGGGATGTCCCTGATTTTAATAAACAGGCTTCAAATGGGCTTCACACAGACAGCCACTGGTTGCTGCTGAGGAATTTTAAAAAGAAATGAATTTATTTGGATTGTTTGTATATTGAATATAATTTAATATATCCGATATCAGAAATCAGAATTCCTTTTAACATATTTATAAATAGTAGCTTGTATTGTACTATAATTCTACTGCTTTAGATTAGTTAAACATGCCTGATCATTGTTATATTCTTATGGATTCAATTAATAATCTCATTATCTTGAAAGTTTTAATTTTATTTCCTGATCTGATTGTTACATTTAAAGTTAAATTTTTCAGTATATTCCTTGAATTACGATATTGTATTATGAAAATACAAGATTGTATTACAAAATTGCGTTATAATTCTGCCTTACAATAAATGCTATTTTTCAAAAATGCAGTTAAATATTCCTATTCATCAGCAAAATCATTGGTTTCTGCTAGAGTTTTTTTAAAATGTATTTATTTGGATTTTTAAATAAATTATATTTTAATATATGAAATATCTGAAATTAGAGTTTCTTTATCATAAAATTTCAAAACACTAGATTGTAATTTACTATAAATATACTGTTCTATATTATTTAAAAATTTTGTAAATTCTCAATATACTTTTTTTTCTTTCTTACAAAAAAAACTTTAAGCAATACCAATGTAAAAAGTACTTAAATATTTTTGTAGGGAAAAATACCCTAATGATCACAATAAGCAAACCACAAATTACATCCAGTAGTGGAAATGGGTGTGGCGCTTTCACTGTCTCTTTTTCTTATTGTCCTAATGTTTTTTTTCCTATACTTTATCACATAATGAAACTTAATAAAAAGAAAGGAAGAAAGAGAATAGGACAGCCAATTGTGGGAAGTTGGAGAGGAAGCTGCACACCTGGCTATTTCCACTTCTCACATTCTGCTCACCATCTCTCAATAGCTTGATTTTTTCCTTTCAGTTGAACATTTTCCATTTTATTTCCATGTGGAAACAAAAGTACTGATCATGACCATAATTTGTTCCATAACTTTGGTTGCAACCCAATTTGGTGGCCACTGCATTTTGTCACATATTTCAAATTCTTTTGTAAACAGAGTGCTGTCCAGTTCCCCCCGCTTAACATTTTCACATATGCATAATTCATTTTACATTATATTTCCATTTCCCATTTTAGCTGTATTGTTTTCTTCCCATATTTTCCCAACTTTAATTTTAAAAAAATAATATACAAAAAAGTGTTTCATTTTTATCCCTTTAGAAATAAACCAAACTTATCATTTCATCTCCATCTATTTTTTATAAGTAACATATATCTTCAAATTCAGTATTGCACATAATCAACATTTTACTTACAGTAATAATTTGCACAGTTAATATTAGTATAGTTCAATCACATCTTAATTAGCTATATAGCATTACCACGATTAACATATTTCATTTTAGTTTACTAATCCCCTGTTCCTAGTTTTTCTTTTTCCTTTTTCCTCTTTTTCTTCTTTTTATGTGTATTATTTATTTATTATTTCATGTTTTAAAAGAATAGTTGCCTGTAGCTTCCTGCCCATCCCCACTGTTAATGGGCCATTAAGAAGCCCTAGCTAGTCCATTTTACATAATAAAGACTTCTCCCCTGCAGCTCCAGAGGGGATGGGAGTAAAGGCATGATAATATTAGCCCTTTAACTCCTATGGGAGTCTGACAACCAATCAGAATACATTTCTTACACAGGAACAGGAAACAGAGAGGTGGGACTGAACAGGTTATAAAAAGCATAGCAAGCCCCTTCCGCAGCTCTTCTCTTCTTGTCCACCAACATTGAAGCATGTGATCATCTTTTCTGTTCAGGAGCTCAAGCCATGTGGTCCTGTTCAACAATAAACAATCTTTCCAAGCAGCCTCCATGTCTCCAGTGTCGTCTTCCCCACTTGGAGCTGAACCCAGAAGGACATTTCTTTCATGAAATGCCTCTGTAAATCTCAATCGTATTGTCTAACTGGTTTTTGGTTTCTTTCTCTACACGGTTAATTTCTCGTTTCTCGTTTGTGTTCCTTGCCAGTTCCTTTCCTAACTCCTGCTCTTTGTGCTTCAGCAATTTTTCTGGTTCTTTATTACCTTTTAATGTTACTCACGCATCTTTTAGTATTTCAAGTAATTCCTCAGACATCCCATCCTCCATGTTCAAATTTAACACACTTTTAATATATTTATAATTTTTCCACCGTTAATTAAGACCTCCTTCTTGATGTTTCTACCTTTCAATATCAGGTTCAAGAATAGTCCAATCCACTTCAAAAGTTTTTTTTGTTTTCTTCTATATCTCTTCTGTGGTCAAGGTAAAGTTTTAACTGCTAGGCTTTGTTTGAAAATGTTACTGTAATTCTTCTCTCCAGTAGGTGGCTTTTAAATCCCTCTATTATTGACGATCGCGTCAATAATTTGTCAAAACCAAAAGCTCTAAGTCCATAGACAAATTTTCCAAGTTTCTTCCTTTTTTTTTCCAGTTCCCCCAAATCCGATTTTATTAATCAAAATCCTCTTGGGCTTGATATTTAATAACCGTTGATCCCGCTTTCCCCCCTCCCTCTGCATTCCTGGTGACATACAGAGGTTGCTAGGATGTTTCTGATAGGATGTTTCTATCAAAAGCAAGTATGTGGATTTGGAGTGATTTGGACAGAGTCTACTGATTTGGACGTGGTCAGAAGCTTCTGTGACCAGAGGTTCTACGGTATATTCTTTCTTTAATCAAAATAGTCATTTTTTTTGTCCTTTCAGTAAACTCCATCAACTTCTGCAATCATTCATCCAGGATAGGAATTGAAGTTTCCTTCCATTTTTGTGCATACAGTACAGTGGTGGGTTGCAGGCGGTACGCCCTGGTATGGGCATCCTGGAGCCTGCCCGGAGCACCGGGTACCTTTCTGGTATGGTGCTCCGGAGGGCCCACCTGCCTGCCCAAGCTCCTTTACTGTCATTTGGCACTTTCGCGCATGTGCGTGGCACATATGGCACCTACGTGGCACTCCGCCAAGCAGCTGGAGCGTCGTGGAGGCTTGCAGAAGCATCGCAGGCAAGTACAACACATGCGTGCGTCCATGTGGGTGACACCAGGCCCAGTCCAACCATACAGGTTGGAATGGCATCCAGAACCCACCACTGATACAGTAACAATTCTGCTGTCCCATATATAATAACAAAATTCCAATTTTTTTTCTCCAGGTATTTTTCCATTAGACCCCAAAGGGAAAAGGTCTTTTTCTAACCAGGTTGCTTTGATGTTGATGAAATACTTTCCTTTCATCACATTGACAAAACAAACACCAACTTTTTATGAAGCAAATATTTTCCTTCTGGCAGTGGATCTGTTGGCACAACTTATACCCCCATTTTTTTTTAATGTGCCCAAGGGGCGGTCTTGGTTTTTGTATAAATTGGAGGAGCAGATTCCTTTCCGACCTCAGAGAGAAGTCCTGCTCCTTGTCCGTCCTTCCTAACAAGGTTTTCCTAGATCCTCCCCAAAGCCAAGATGGTATGTGAAATGATTTCTTATTTATTCTCAAACCAGAGCTCGATTTAACTTGGATGTGAGAAGAGAAGGGCTGGAAGAATGAGGTGGCCACTTTGGGACAGTCAATCTCTTGCAACCGAACCCAGAGTTGTAGCTGTAGTTAAAATAATAAGATTAGATTAGATAGATTAGAGTAGAATAAGTTGAGTAGATGAGAACAGAACAGAAGAATAGAATACAATAACAGAGTTGGAAGGGACCTTGGAGGTCTTCTAGTCCAACCCCCTGCCTAGACAGGAAACCCTATACCACTACAGACAAATTGTTATCCAACATCTTCTTAAAAACTTCCAGTGTTGGGGCATTCACAACTTCTGGAGGCAAGTTGTTCCACTGATTAATTGTTCTAACTGTCAGGAAATTTCTCCTCAGTTCAAAGTTGCTTCTCTCCTTGATTAGTTTCCACCCATTGTTTCTTGTCCTGCCCTCAGGTGCCTTGGAGAATAGCTTGACTCCCTCTTCTTTGGGGCAACCCCTGAGATATTGGAAAACTGCTATTCTGTCTCCTCTAGTCCTTCTTTTCATAAAACTAGACATACCCAATTCCTGCAACCATTCCTCATATGTTTTAGCCTCCAGTCCCTTAATCCTCTTTGTTGCTAAATAAATAAAGACAAAAATATATGAAGATCAAATCAGATGCCTATGGAGATTCTCTATCTTCCAGGTCATGGTTGTCCCAAAGGTGCTTTTTCAAGAGGCAACTGGACTTTCTTCTTTTTCTTTGAAGACATTTTGATTCTCACCCAAGAGGTTTCTTGAGCTGGTGGGTGGGAAATGGAAGGATTTGTACTCTTTGCAGGCAGCTGGTCATTAAATCCTTCCATTCCCCACCATCCAGTCAGAGCTGAAGAAGCTTCTTGGATGAGAATTGAAACGTCCTCAAAGAAAAAAGTCCAGTTGCCTCTTGGAAAAAAGCACCTTTGGGACAATCCTATCAGAAGTTTCTTTAGAACTCCTAAAGAGAGAAACGACAAAAGAAACAATTCCCCAAACCAATTAATTGCATTTACTAGTGTGTGGGGTGGAAGTAACATCCAAAAATTTCCTGGTGTACTATGTGGGCAAGACTCCTTGCGTCTCGTTGGCTTTCTAGCTATTCAGTGCAATTAACTGTAGATTAAACAAATGCACAATTATTGTGTGGGCCACATATAAATTCTGGAATAAAGGAGTTAGGATTGTCACAGCATGGGTAGAAAAAGGTATGAAAAGGGGCACAAATTGCGGTGGAGGTAAGGCACATCTTCCTCCATCTGTAGTCAATCCCAATGACATTAACGGAGGGCAGAAGGACGGGAAGACATTCCAGGGTGAGGACTACTAGGGAGGCAGATATTCAGGCTTGTCTGCAGCTGGCACAAAGAGGGGAGGGAGATGTACCAGGTTGACCCTCTTGTGCAACAGAGATCGAACTGCAGACTTGCACAAGATTGTAAACTTAACCCAGAGGACTTTTCCTTCTGGTCATGGACAACATCACATTATCAAACCTTTGTAAAACTTTGAACAGTCAGTTGCTCCAACAATTATTAAGTTCTCTGGTGACTTACTTTTTCTTGTTTTTCTTACTTTCCAGAAAGCTTTCTTCATTCTGATCTTCTTCTCTCTCATGCTGGCTACGTATCAACAAGTATGCATTGGGAGTCTTTTTCTCCCAGAGATTATAGATGGTAACCCAACTCCTTATTCACCTGAACAAATTGCAAAGGACTAATCATGCCAGGAGAAATTATAGATTATATGTTGATCCAGGTTTTCTGTCAAAAGTCTCCTAACTGGGCCCAGAAACACCTTCAGTATTAATGAAGAAGTCATTTGATCATATGTGGTACATTCAAAGCTCATAAATGAATGAAATGAAATGATGAAATGAAACAAAACAAAATGATATGAAGCAAATGGTAGAGTACACACACACGCAAACACACACACACACACACACACACAGAAGTAGTCCTCAGCTACAGAACAATTAAGTCCAAAATTCCTGTTGCTAAGTGAGACAGTTGTTAAGAGAATTTTGTCCCACTTTATCTTTCTTGCCAAAGTTGTTAAGTGAATCCCTTCAGTTGTTAAGTGAATAACATGTTTGTTAAGTGAATCTGGCTTCCCCATTGAATATGCTTGTTAGAAGGTTGTAAAAAGTGACCCCATGACCCCGGGACCCTCCAACCTATGAATCAGTTGCCAAGCATCTGAATTTTTGATCACGTGACTATAATGATTGTGAAAAACAGTTCATAAATCATTTCATTCAGTGCCATTGTAACTTTGAATTCTCACCAGTGGTGGGTTGCAGGTGGTACACCCCAGTACGGGCATACCAAAGCCTACCTGGATCACCGGGTACCATTCCGGTACGGTGCTTCGGAGGGCCCACCTGCCCGCCCACCCGAGCTCCTTACCTGTCCTTTAAAGTCTTTGGCTCTTCCGCGCAAATGCACGGTGCATACAGAGCCTGCGTCACGCGATGCTGAACAGCTGGCGCATCGCAGAGGCTTGTGGACGCATTGCTGGATAGTACGACACATGTGCATGCTGCACATGTCCTTGTGGATGCCGCCGGGCTTTTTCCAACCGTACCAGTTGGAACGGGATCCAGAACCCACCACTGATTCTCACTAAGCAAATCGTTGTACGTTGTGGAGTACCTGTATTTGTCCCTTAGTAAATTGATATTGTACTTTGTCTATTAGCAGTTTTCTGAAAGGAGCCTTCAACTCTAAGTAGATGGTTTTTCAGGGTGGTTTGACAATTTGTGTACAGTTGCAAATTCAACTTGACTTCCTCCCCCTTAGGGAAAGAGGTGTGGCCTAGCACATGTACTGATTTCGATGATAACATAAAGCATCTCATTGGGTCCACCTGGAAGTCACGTGATGGCTCCAGCTGTGAGTGCCGCAGAGATGGATTGCATTGTTGCAGGTGGGTTAAAGCTTACAAGCAACCGTCAGATATTTCAATTTTCTCATGTGTTCTCCTAAGATTCATGGATACATATAAAACTTTATATCTAGGACTCCAGAGGTACCTATAGCACTGCCTGCCAACGTTTAGGGACACCAGGGACCGGAGAGAAATTTTCTGTGAACGAGAGGGTGAGTAGATCCACATGTTTCCTGTGTCCCATGGATGGTCCCTTGCTTCTTTCTGCGGCACAGTTTCTGGCATGCCACAGACCAGTGCTGGTCCATGGACAGGGGTTTAACAGATTAACAGAGTTGGAAGGGACCTTATAGGTCATCTAGTCCAACCCCCTGCCCAAGCAGGACACCCTACTCCATTTCTGATAGATGGCAATCTAGTCTCTTCTCTGCACTTTTTCTAGAGTCTCGAGATCTTTTTTATAATGTGGACGCAGAATTCTAGGTGGGACCTTACTCGGGCTTTATAGAGTGGTATTAGTACCTCACTTGATTGTATCCCTCTATTAATGCAACTTAGGATTGCATTGGGTTTTTTTTTGGCTGCCGATGCATACTGTTGGCTCATCTTTAGCTGATTATCCACTAAGGCTCCCAGATCCCTCTCACAGTCACTGCTATTAAGCCTGGTTTCACCCAGTTTATATATGTACTTTTGGTTTTTTTTTATCTAAGTGTAGGACTTTACTTTTCTCTACATTGAATTTCATTCAATGTTCAATGAAATTCAATGTTCCAGTTTTCAAGTCTGTCAAGATCCATCTGGTTGGGAACCCCCGACCTAGAGTGCTGCTCAAAGAAGAGGATGGGTGAGGCCAACTGAGCAGAAATAAGCGGCAATATTAGGACAAACCTTATAGTGATAGGAATGGGAAATTGTAATTGCCTTTCTGACTGTATTGGATTTGTAGCAAATCAACCAGCAGCCCTATAGGTCTCTATAAGGGGGAGGTGGGGAGGTAAACACCCTTCCACCAGATGTTTGCCCAGCCTCTTTATGATTTCGGAATAACAAAGGGATAGGGTAGGATTGATGAGCATGCTTGTGATGGGTTGTTAGTGTTGACTATGGTGCCAGGTTTTTACAATGTGTGGTTTTAATGCACACATTTACATTAATTGTGCTATGATGCAGCCTTAACTGTTGGCTAGTATCCATTCTTTTTCATTATTAGATGGGTTGCTAAAAATGATTTCAATAAATATTTCATGATAGCCGCCCATAGCTAATCTAGGTTAATAGGTGATCTACTCCTTTCTGGCTAATTATATTAACTTTGGAGAAGTTGAGCTAGATGTTTGTCTTTCTTAAATATTTACTTACTTACTTACTTACTTACTTACTTACTTACTTACTTACTTACTTACAAAATGCATAGGCTTCCCAACTTACTTAAAGGTAATTATCTTTCCAATGCTGAGCAAGCAATATTATGTGGAGACCCAGGATTGTTGGGTGCAGAAGGGAGTAGAGAAAGTGAGGCTGGCAAGGAGCAGGATTTCTCCTTGCTTCCTTTCCTTTTCCTGGCCATCAGGACTAGGGAATACATTATGTACATCCTGCTGGCCATGTTTGCAGATCTCCAAGAAGCTCCCTATCCATATCATGATCAAACACGGGATCATCCAAAATCATATGTGGAATATATGTCCCAAACTTTGAGATTTCTCTATGCCAATGAAGATGTCCAAGAACTGGGTGTTTAGAATCAAATCAGATCTTGGTTGAATCAATCTTTCTCCCAGGAAGACTCAAAAGTTCTCTATAGGTTCTAAGGTGACAAATGATCTTAGAGGTCCTTACCAATGAAGGCCAACTTTGACTGACCATACCCTCTTCTTCTTCTTCCTCCTCCCCATCCCATTTTTTCCAAAGACATGTTGGTGCCTACCATCGTCTGGGATGCAAAACACTGGTAAATCCAGAAACATGTGAAAATGAGTTCTATCTGACTGATGCCCCATCATGGAGCTATTAAACTTGTTAGATTCTCCTCTCTTCATGCAAGTGTGCTTGAATCAACCTTTTCCATTTAAATGAACCTGAATAAACCCCTCATCTCAATATTTTTCCTTCTCTTTTTGTTTTATTAAATAACAACCATGCTAGAAACAGAAACATTGGAACACGAATTCAATAGGATTGTAGATTGTAGATTGTAGAAGTTTATTTATATGCCGGCCTTTTCCCTGGGGGGACTCAGGGTGGCTCACAACCCAAAGGGGAGGGGTAGACAAACTTTTAACATATAAGACAATACATAATTAAAAAACACAACATTCATACCATTCAGGCGGGTTACAGTCTTAGCCCCAGGCCTGACGGGATAGCCAGATTCTGAGGGCTGTGCGGAAGGTCTGGAGGGTGGTGAGGGTACGAATCTCCATGGAGAGATCGTTCCATAGGGTCGGAGCTGCCACCGAGAAGGCTCTCCTCCGCGTAGTTGCCAGTCGGCATTGACCGGCAGATGGAACTCGGAGGAGGCCTAATCGATGAGATCTAATAGGTCGCGTGGAGGTAATTGGCAGTAGGCGGTCTCTCAAGTACCCAGATCCACTACCATGTAGGGCTTTATGGGTGACAAGTAGCCCCTTGAAGCGCACCCGGAGATCGACAGGTAGCCAGTGCAGCTCGCGGAGGATAGGTGTTATGTGGGTGAAGCAAGGTGCACCCACAATCGCTCCCGCAGCCGCATTCTGGACTAGCTGAAGTCGCCGAATACTCTTCAAGGGCAGCCCCATGTAGACCACATTGCAGTACTCCAGCCTAGAGGTCACAAGGGCACGAGTGACTGTTGTGAGAGCCTCCCGGTTCAGGTAGGGGCGCAACTGGTGCACCAGGAGAACCTGGGCAAATGCCCCCCTGGTCACAGCTGACAAATGGTGTTCGAAAGTCAGCTGTGGGTCCAGGAGGACTCCCAAGTTGCGGACCCTGTCTGAGGGGTATAATGTTTGACCCCCCCCCCAGCCTGAGAGGTGGAATACTTGCCAAATTGGTGGGAGGGAAACACAACAGCCACTCGGTCTTATCTGGGTTGAGCACGAGTTTGTTAGCCTCATCCAGTCCCTAACAGCTTCAAGTCCCTGGTTCATCACGTTCACCGCTTCATTGAGTTGGCATGGGGCGGACAGATATAACTGAGTATCGTCCGCATACTGGTGGTATTTTATCCCGTGCCGCCGAATGATCTCGCCCAGCGGTTTCATGTAGATGTTGAAAAGTAGGGGGGACAAGACCGAGCCCTGCGGCACCCCACATGTTAGGGGCCTAGGGGTCGATCTCTGCCCTCCACCTAACACCGACTGCGACCTGTCTGAGAGGTAAGAGAAGAACCACTGCAAAACAGTGCCTCCCACCCCCACCTCCCGCAGTCGTCGCAGAAGGATACCATGGTCGATGGTATTGAAAGCCGCTGAGAGGTCAAGGAGAACCAGGATGGAGGCAAAGCCTCCATCCCTGGCTCTCCAGAGGTTATCGGTCAATGCGACCAAAGCGGTTTCTGTGCTGTAGCCAGGCCTGAAGCCGGACTGGAATGGGTCAAGATAGCTAGCTTCCTCCAAGGACCGCTGGAGCTGAAAGGCCACCACCTTCTCACCAACCTTCCCCACAAAGGGGAGGTTGGAGACTGGACGATAATTGTTAAGAACAGCTGGATCCAAAGATGGTTTCTTCAGGAGGGGTCTCACCACCACCGCTTTAAGTGCGGGGGGAAAGACCCCCTCCCGAAGGGAGGCGGTAATAACCACCTGGATCCAGCCCCATGTCACCTCCCTGCTGTTAGCAACCAGCCAGGAGGGGCACGGGTCCAGTACACATGTGGAGGCACTCACAGCTCTCATGGCCTTGTCCACGTCCCCAGGGGCAGCATCCTGAAACTCAACCCAGGGGTGGTCTACCAGATTATCCCCTTGTGCCTTGGCTGGATCTGCAGAATCGGAGTCCAACTCCGACCGAAACCGAGCAACTTTGTCCGCTAAGAACTGGACGTAGTCCTCAGCCCTACCCTGCAGGGGATCCCCCGTGTCCCTCCTATTTAGGAGGGAATGGGTTATCCTAAACAGGGCGGCTGGGCGTGACTCAGCGGAGGCGATCAAGGTGGCAATATAAGCTCTTTTGGCCGTCCTAATTGCCCTGATGTATTCCTTGATGCACAATGTTAGAAGTGCTCGGCTCGATTCGGATTTGTTGGACCTCCATAGGTGCTCTATGACCCGCTGAGTGGGTTGGGCCCTGAATTACCTGGGTCAAGCCCATGGCTGTCATGGAAGCCATGAACTCCTGTGCTCCATCAGAGTGTTCACCAAGCGAAGGCAAATTGAAATCCCCCAGAACCATAAGCCTGGGGAACTCAATTGCCAGCTCGGCTACCGACTCGAGGAGTGAGGGGAGGGCTGCTGCAACGCTGTTGGGAGGCAGGTACGTCAGCAGCAAACCCACTTGACCTTTGAGGTCCAACTTCACCAGCAGGGACTCACACCCGACAAGCTCCGGAGCAGGGATCCTACGAGGTACTAGAGACTCTCGGATAACAATAGCCACACCTCCACCCCTTCACTGGGCTCTCGGCTGATGGAGCACCTGAAAACCATCTGGGCACATCTCTACGAGGGGGACTCCTCCCTCCGGGCCCAGCAAGGTTTCAGTAATACATGCCAGGTCTGCCCTCTCATCTAAAATTAAGTCCCGGACGAGGGGAGCCTTGTGAACTACAGACCTGGCATTTAGCGACAACAGCCTGAGACCAGGGTCCTGGTTACTTGCGCCATCTGGCCTTGGAGTGGGACTCATAGGGCCGGAAGGAGGGATCTCTGTGATGTAGCGAGCCCTCCTTCCCCGGTAATGGCCAGCCCTAAAGTCCCCGCCATATCTGCCCCTCCCTGTTACGACCGTAATGCTCCGGCCCACTCCCATGTCCGTGGTTCCCCCAACCACCCCTATGACTCCCGCATTCCTCGACAGGCCCTCCGAATCAAACACACTCATTTATTCACATCCGTAGTAATTAAAACACATAAAATACAATAATAATGGAATAATAAAAGTGGGCTCATTCATTCAATCACAAGCAAATCCCATACACTCACCATACCAGTTAAAAATTGCGCAATCGTGTGAGTTTGCAAAGGCTTATGTAGGAGGTCTTAAAGATCTTGGCCTTCTCCTCTACAAAGTCCAATGAAGAGTCCAGTGAGAAAATATAGGTCCAAAGGTGGTCTGGAGGAGGAGTGGTCTGGAGGAGGAGTTCGCCAGGATGAAAAGTCCAGGTAAAAGTCCAGGTAAAAGTCCAGCCGAGCAAGATGTAACAAATGAATGAAGCCACGCTGAGGGAAAGGCCAAACCAAACGGAGAGGGGGGAGGGGGGGCATCCGGAAGCGGCATGGCAACTGTAACACAGCCAGCCGCACACTTCACACAGCCCCAGCAGTCACCCAGATCATCCCCCCTTCTCTGGGGCAGTGGGCCATCTACTAAAGTCCTCAGGGGCTCTCTCAAGGGCTCACCAGGTCGGTCGGATAGCGCCAGGAACACCCAGGCATCGGAAATGGTAGCAACCGCCAGCGCGCCGCTGCCCTCAAGCCAGGATGCCTGCAAGAATGGAAGGAACCGCAAAAACCCCAGTGCTTCCAAACGAGGCAGCCGCTCGCTCTCTGCTGGGTTGCTTGGCTAGTTCTTGGGCTAGTTCTCGGGCGTCCGGTCTCTCCACCTCGTGGGTTGGACGTGCCAAGAATTAGCGGGCTTTGTCGCCTGTTACCTGTGCCCGCCAGAGCTCCTCGCGCTGCCTCCGCCGCCGCTAAACGCCCTCCTGCAGCCAGAACGGAAGAGGCGACTGGCTGAGCGGCAGGCTTCCGCATCTTCCGTGCCTAGCAGCTCCGGGAGGCAAGTTTCCCCAATACTTTGTTGGCAGGGATATTCGGGGGGGGGGGGGTTCTTACTTCTTCTGGCAGCGAAACCAGGCTCCTAGACCAAAGTTCCACCTTCTTCCAGGCTATTTCTCAAGCGGACCGAGCCGGAGCGAAAAACTCGGCAGCCATCTTCCCGCACATGTGCACCTCTGTCTGTTTGTAGGACTGATGACCATCGTTGGTATCTCATCTCTTCATATAGAGCAGAGGTGGAGAGCTATGGCCTCTTTATGGCTTGTGGACTTCAACTCCTAGAATTCCTCAGCCAGCCATGAAGGTCCATAGGTCATAAAAGGACCACCTCTGACATTGAAGAATCATAACAGAGAACTCAGATGGAAATGAAGCTGAGTGTTTGTGTGTGTGTGTGTGTGTGTGTGTGTGTGTGTGTGTGTGTGTGTATGTTTTCGTAGATTTTCACGGGTACATGTATGCAGGACCTTGTAAAAATGTCACCAAGATACTCTCAATCTTACATGGGAAAAGACCCAAATATACCAAAACCTGCATATATATATATATCCTCAGATATATATATATATATTATAATCTGAGGAAGGAATTTCAGTCTCAGTCAGGAATTTTATGTGCCCTGGCATATTCTGGTCTTCACTCCCATCATTCTAGCCTCCATGAATTCACTTGCATTGGAGATGCAACGGGGAATTTACAAGATTAGAGATCGGGATTAAATAACTGCAGTGCTCCAAAGCTAAGAGAAGGTTCCGGGTGTAGCCATCTAACAGTTGTGCTAGGGACTTGCACTCAAACAGCTTAATAGCTGCAATGGCCCACATGGACTCCCCTCCCCCAACTTCCCAGAGAATGACCCAAATCTGCAAATAATCCAAGTAGTTTTCTGCACCTTCCTGCACAAATGCAGAAACACATTTTGTGGGGAGGGGGAGATATCATCTAAGGATTACAAAGTCAGGATGGTCCCTTCAATTCCCCCCAAAGCATCACAAGTGGGAGAAGGCATGAAAAAGTGGTAAATGCTACCAAGGTGAGGGTAAAGCACATCTCTGCACATCTATGGTGGGCTCCATCCCAACAACACAAATGAAGAGAGATAGAGAGATCAAAGTATCAAAGATATTCAAGTATCTCCTACAAGAGATCTATCAGGGGAGCTGTGTATTTTCCCAATGGATCTCCTTTAGGAGATCTCTCTTTTAAATGTGCTAATATCCTCTTTCATAATATGATGTTGTTCATGAACTTTGGAAAAGGCCTTCTAGGTTAAGTTTACAATCTTGTGCAAGTCTGCATTTGAACTCTGTTACTCATCAGGGTAGAATTTTTTCCTCCAGAATACTTGAATCTCTCCATTGGTGTCGTTGGGATTGTGCCCACCATAGATGGGCAGAAATGTGCTTTACCCTCACCTTGGTGGTATCTGCCAGCTTTTCATGCCTTCTCCCACTCGTGATGCTTTGGTGGGAAGGGAAGGGAGAATCCTGACTTTCTAATCCTGAGGTGATATGTCCCCCATAAAAAAACATATGTTTTTGCATTTGTGTGTCTACTGTTAACCTTACTAAATAGCTAGAGAGTAAACAAAATGCAAGAATTCTTGCCCACATAGTACCCCAGGGATGTTTGGGTGTTACATTTACCCCACATATCACAAAATGTAATTAATTTGTTTTTTGTACATATATTTTTTCTCCTTTGTCTCTTCTAAAGTTCTAAAGAAACTTTATCTGATGGCATTAGATGTCACCTCTTTCTGTTATTTCTATCTTTATTTTATCCAAATAATTCACAGAATGAGCCTCTGATTATGTTCCACACAGTTACAACATCATAATCATACAGTGACTGTCCCCACCGGTGGAGGGGGGGCTCATTTCTCCAGCCCTTCTCTTCTCACATCCAGAGCAAATTCGGCTCTGGTTGCAAGTGAAGGACAAACCATTTTACTTACCATCCTGGCTTTGTGGAAGACCCAGGAAACTCCAAGTAGGGAGGAAGGACAAAGAAGAGCCCTTCTTTCTGAGGACTGCTAGGAATCTTACACAAACAAATGATGCCAACTCTCCTTTTTATTCAAGAATTTCCAATCAATACAATTTTGTATCACACATAGGTTTGCATCATTGTAACAAGTATATCTGTATCTGTATCTGTATCTGTATCTGTATCTGTATCTGTATCTGTATCTGTATCTGTATCTGTATCTGTATCTGTATCTGTATCTCTATCTCTATCTCTATCTCTCTATCTCTATCTCTATCTCTATATCTATCTCTATATCTATCTCTCTATCTCTATCTCTATCTCTATCTCTATCTCTATCTCTATCTCTATCTCTATCTCTATCATCTATCTCTATCTCTATCTCTATCTCTATCTCTATCTCTATCTCTATCTCTATCTCTCTCTATCTCTATCTCTATCTCTATCTCTATCTCTATCTCTATCTATCTCTATCTCTATCTCTATCTCTATCTCTATCTCTATCTCTATCTCTATCTCTATCTATATCTATATCATCTATATCTATCTCTATCTCTATCTCTATCTCTATCTCTATCTCTATCTCTATCTCTATCTCTATCTCTATCTCTATCTCTATCTCTATCTCTATCTCTATCTCTATCTCTATCTCTATCTCTATCTCTATATATCTATATCTATATCTATATCTATATCTATATCTATATCTATATCTATATCTATATCTATATCTATATCTATATCTATATCTATATCTATATCTATATCTATATCTATATCTATATCTATATCTATATCTATATCTATATCTATCTATATCTATATCTATATCTATATCTATATCTATATCTATATCTATATCTATATCTATATCTATATCTATATCTATATCTATATCTATATCTATATCTATATCTATATCTATATCTATATCTATATCTATATCTATATCTATATCTATATCTATATCTATATCTATATCTATATCTATATCTATATTTATATCATCTATATCATCTATATATCTATATCTATATCTATATCTATATTTATATCATCTATATCTATATCTGTATCTGTATCTGTATCTGTATCTGTATCTGTATCTGTATCTGTATCTCTATCTCTATCTCTATCTCTATCTCTATCTCTATCTCTATCTCTATCATCTATATCTATATCTATATCTATATCTATATCTATATCTATATCTATATCTATATCTATATCTATATCTATATCTATATCTATATCTATATCTATATCTATATCTATATCTATATCTATATCTATATCTATATCTATATCTATATCTATATCTATATCTATATCTATATCATCTATA